>NC_092039.1:52780082-53148831 GCF_003086295.3 Arachis hypogaea | reverse complement strand
GCTATGCCGGAGTTCAGGAAATCCCTCTTGGGGCGACCAGCTCCCGACTTGAGAAGACTCAGTCCGAGCTTGATAAGATTAGTCAACTGAAGGCTGCCAGGATTACTGAGCTGGAGGCCTCTTTGGAGAAAGAGAAAGCTAGGGCTACTGCGGCTGTGGCGTCAGCGAAGACATCTGAGGAGATGGCGAAGGCGGCTACAGAGAATTATACTCGGCTATATGCCGAGCTTGTGGAGACAAAGGAGGAGCTGCAATCTGCGCAGGACAAATTTTATGAGCTGGAAGGTCACGTGGCCAAGGGTATGGATGCCATGTTTGAAAATCTGAAGGCTCAGGTCCGGGTTCTTGCTCCCGACTAGATCTGAGCTTGTTCAGTACGGATAACGCGTTGTGGAGGGAAAGATTGTTCCTGCTCCAAACGAGGATGAGGTTCCGGCGTCCGACCCGAAGTTCCTGTTGAGAACCCGACTTCCTCTTTGGCCGGGGATGGATCTGGCGTGGGGGTTTCAAACCCGGGTGACGTTGCCGTCGATGCAGTCCCGATTTCTATGTTTGCCCCGCAGCCTTCTGTTGATGTGGAGTCCGGAAAGGGCCTTGACCCTCTGTAATTTTTGGTGTTTTGCCCAACCTGTGGGCTCTTTTGTTTTTGGATGGTTACTGTGAACGCTTTTGGACACCTTTTTGCTTTTTAGCTACTTGTAGTAACTTTTTAGCTTTATTTATGTGGTGTTCGCGTTTTGACTTTTTGTCCCGCTTTTATGCTTTTTAGTTGTTTTTTATTTGAATAACAACTTTTTAGCTAGCGTTTTGAGACTTCCTTTGGTTTCGTTCTTGCGCTTGTACTTTTTAGTTGTTTTTGTAAAGCAACTTTTTAGTAAGCGTTTTCGAAACCTCTTCTGATTTCGCTCTTTCGCTTTGTACTTTTTAGTTGCTTTTGTAAAGCAACTTTTTAGTAAGCGTTTTCGGAGCTTCCTTCGATTTCGTTCTTTCGCTTTGTACTTTTTAGTTGCTCTTTGTAAGCAACTTTTTAGTAAGCGTTATTCGAAATCTCTTCTGATTTCGTTCTTTCGCTTTGTACTTTTTAGTTGCTTTTGTAAAGCAACTTTTAGTAAGCGTTTTCGGAGCTTCCTTCGATTTCGTTCTTTCGCCTTGTACTTTTTAGTTGCTTTTGTAAAGCAGCTTTTTAGTAAGCGTTATTCGAAATCTTGGTTCTCGCCGTTTTAAGGCTTCTTTCTTGGGTCCGAGCTTTTTCTCGGACCTCGGGTGCTTGAGTACCTCCTTTTTGTTAGGCCTGACTTTGTCGTTGGTCGGCCCTTTTAAGTTATTTCTGTAATCTCTTTTTATTTGGCTTTTCGAGCCATTTCAGAGTTACTTTATAACTTTCCCTTTGTCGGGCCCGACTTCGTCGTTGGTCGGCCTTTTTAAGTTATTTTTGTAACCTCTTTTTTATTTGGCTTTTCGAGCCATTTCAGAGTTACTTTATAACTTCTCACATTAATTTGAACCTCGTCGCTTTATCTTTGCCGACCTTGTATGGTCTCTTGGCAAATGATTTTTTGCGTTTTGCCGAGCATAAATTAATGCGCCTTGGTGGGGTACTTTCTAGGATTTGCTTCATCATGAGGAAGAGAAAATAGAGAAATTTGATTAGTATTAAAAAAGAAAGAATATTTACAGAGTGTTTACCCTTTGACTAGGTCGGGTATCCTACTTAACCGGGTGTCTCATTAAAAAACCCTTGTAGGGAAAAAGAGTACACCTCGGGTTAAGTTTTTCTAGCTGTAGTACCGTCTTAGATTACAGGCGTGCTAGGCCCTGGGCAGCTCATTGCCTTCTAGGTCGGATATTTTGTAGTAGCCTGTCCCTAAGACTTCTGTTACCTTGTAGGGCCCTTTCCAATTTGCGGCTAGCTTTCCTTCTCCCGACTTTTGTGTTCCGATGTCATTTCGGATTAGAATCAGGTCGTGAATGGAGAAACTTCGCTTTATTACCTTTTGATTGTATCTGAGGGCCGTTCGCCGTTTTAAGGCTTCTTCTCGGATTCGGGCTCTTTCTCGGACCTCGGGGAGGAGGTCGAGTTCTTCCCTTTGTGCCTGTGGGTTGCTTCCTTCGTTGTAGAAGATGACTCTGGGCGACCCTTCATCTATTTCGATAGGAATCATTGCCTCCATCCCGTAAGCTAGTCGGAATGGGGATTCTCCCGTTGTAGAGTGTGGGGTTGTCCGATATGCCCATAGTACCTGGGGGAGTTCCTCGGCCCACGCCCCTTTGGCCTCTTGGAGTCTTCGTTTTAACCCGGCCAAGATGACTTTATTTGCAGCTTCTTCTTGTCCATTGGCTTGTGGGTGTTCGACTGATGTGAATTGCTGTTTGATTTTTAGTTCGGCCACCAAGTTCTGAAAACTTGTGTCCGTGAACTGTGTTCCATTGTCTGTTGTGATGGAGTAGGGGACTCCGAACCTTGTGACAATGTTTTTGTATAGGAATTTGCGGCTTTTCTGAGCCGTAATGGTGGCTAAGGGCTCGGCTTCGATCCACTTTGTAAAGTAGTCGACCCCTACTATGAGGTATTTGACTTGCCCCGGTCCTTGTGGGAACGGGCCAAGTAGGTCAAGTCCCCATTTTGCGAAGGGCCATGGTGCGGTGATGCTGATAAGATCTTCTGGTGGTGCCTTGTGGAAATTGGCGTGTTTTTGGCAGGGGGGCATATTTTCACGAATTCCGTTGCGTCTTTCTGCAAGGTCGGCCAGTAGAAGCCGGCTCGGACTACCTTTTTAGATAATGCCCGAGCTCCGAGATGGTTCCCACACATGCCTCCGTGGACTTCTTCGAGGACGTTCTTTGTTTCTGAGGTCGGGACGCACCGAAGGAGGGGATTTGTGAATCCTCTTCTGTATAATACACCGTGAATTAGTGTATAATTTTGGGCATCTTTCGTGAGTCTTTTAGCTCCCTTTCTTTCGGCGGGGAGAGTTCCCGACTTCAGGTAGCTGAGTATGGGGGTCATCCATCCTTGCTGTTGGTTGGATATATTCAGCGTTTCTTCCTCTCTTAGCACGGAGGGGGATTGTAAAGTTTCCTGGAGGAGACTTCTGTTGTTGCCTCCGGGCTTGGTGCTGGCGAGCTTTGAGAGGGCGTCTGCCCGGGCGTTTTGTTCCCGAGGTATGTGCTGGATTTGTATTTCTGAAAAGTGGCGTAATTGAGCCTGTGTTTGATCCAGGTATTTTTTCATAGTTGGGTCTTTGGCCTGGTAGCTTCCATTTACTTGAGATGTGACGACCTGGGAGTCGCTGAAGATCGTGATTCTCTGGGCTCCGACCTCTTCGGCTAGCTTTAGACCTGCTAGTAGGGCCTCGTATTCGGCTTGGTTGTTCGAGGCCTGGAACTCAAATTTTAGGGATAGTTCTATCCGTGTTCCTTGGTCGCTTTCGAGTATAACCCCGGCTCCGCTTCCTGTTTTGTTTGAGGACCCGTCGACATACAGATTCCACGAGAGTGGGGTTCCAGGGGTCTCAGTATATTCTGCGATGAAGTCGGCTAGGTACTGAGATTTTATGGCAGTCCGGGCTTCATAGTGGAGGTCGAACTCGGACAGTTCCACCGCCCATTGTAGTATTCGTCCTGCCAGGTCTGTTTTTTGCAGGATGTGTCTCATGGGTTGGTTTGTCCGGACTTTGATGGTGTGGGCTTGAAAGTAGGGACGGAGCCTCCGAGCTGTGAATATTAGGGCGTAGGCAAATTTTTCTATTTTCTGATAGTTTAATTCGGCCCCTTGCAGTGCCTTGCTCACAAAGTATACGGGGTGTTGTCCTTGGTCATTTTCCCGTATTAATGCTGAAGCGACTGCCCGATGTCCGACCGAGAGGTATAATACGAGCTCTTCCCCTTTTAAAGGTCGGGTTAGGATTGGTGGCTGCCCGAGGAATTCCTTGAATTCTTGAAAGGCTTTTTCGCACTCCGGGGTCCATGAGAAGGGTTTCCCTTTCTTTAGGAGTGAGTAGAGAGGTAGTGATTTTATCGCTGATCCTGCCAAAAATCTTGATAGGGCGGCCAGCCTTCCATTCAGCTGTTGTACTTCTTTGACACAGGTCGGGCTTTTCATATTGAGTATCGCTTGGCATTTGTCCGGGTTTGCTTCGATGCCCCTTTGAGTCAACATGAAGCCTAAGAATTTTCCGGCTTCTGCGGCGAAGGTGCACTTTGTCGGGTTGAGTCTCATGTTGTGTTTTCTGAGGGTGCCGAAGACACTGGTGAGGTCGGTCAGCAAGTTTCCGTCTTCTTGTGTCTTTACCAGCATGTCGTCGACGTACACCTCTAGTTGTAGTCCGATGTGCTCTGAGAACACTTTGTTCATTAGCCTCTGGTAGGTTGCCCCTGCGTTCTTCAGCCCGAAGGGCATTACTACGTAGCAGTAGTTTGCCCTTGGGGTTATGAACGAGGTCTTTTCTTGGTCGGGTCCGTACATCGGGATTTGATTGTATCCCGAGTATGCGTCCATGAAGGAGAGATATCTATAGCCTGAGGCTGCGTCTACTAAGGCGTCGATGTTTGGTAGTGGATATGGGTCCTTGGGGCAGGCTTTGTTGAGATCCGTGTAATCGACGCACATCCTCCATTTTCCGTTGGGCTTTTTTACCAGGACCACGTTTGCGAGCCATAGGGGGTATTTTACTTCTCGAATGAACCCTGCATCTAGTAATGCTTGTACTTGTTCTTCTATTGCTTGCACGCGCTCAGGCCCGAGTTTCCGGCATCTTTGTTGGACAGGTCTGGACCCCGGGTATACTGATAGCTTATGGCACATCAGGTCGGGGCTTATGCCTGGCATGTCGGAGGCTTTCCAGGCGAAGAGGTCGGAATTCTCTTTTAAGAGGGTTATGAGTTCCTCTTTTAGGCCTGCTTCGAGGTTCGCTCCTACGTTTGTTATTTTTTCAGGTGTGTTCCCGATTTGGATTTTTTCGGCTTCTCCCTCTGGTTGTGGCCGGAGGTCTTCTCGGGTTTGAACTCGTCCGAGTTCTATTGTATTGACCTCTTTCCCTTTTAGGCTCAGGCTTTCGTTGTAGCATCGCCGTGCTAGTTTTTGGTCGCCTTTTAGGGTAGCGATTCCCTTTGTGGTAGGGAACTTCATACAGAGGTGTGGGGTTGAGACTATAGCTGCTAGTCTGTTTAGGGTTGGTCGCCCAATGAGGGCATTGTATGCTGAAGTGACGTCGACTATAATGTAGTCGATGCTTAATGTTCTAGACTGTTCGCCTCTTCCAAAGGTAGTATGTAGCGAGATGTATCCTAAGGGATGGATCGGGGTGTCCCCTAGTCCAAATAAGTCGGTGGGATAGGCCTTTGGCTCTTTTTCTTCAAGTCCGAGTTTGTCGAAGGCTGTTTTGAACAGGATATCTGCTGAGCTTCCCTGGTCAACCAGGGTTCGATGTAGGTTGGCGTTTGCTAGGATGATGGTGATTACCATTGGATCGTCGTGCCCGGGTATTACCCCTTGAGCATCTTCTCGGGTAAACGAGATAGTAGGTAATTCGGGCAGGGGGCTGTCTTCTCGGACATGATAGACGTCTTTGAGGTGTCTTTTTCGCGAGGATCTGGATGTTCCTCCGCCTGCAAAACCTCCATTTATCATGTGAACGTGCCTTTCAGGGGTTCGCGGGGTTTGCTCAGCCCGATCTTCGTTATCTCCCCTCCTTCTCTTTTTGGTCTCTTCTCCCTTCTCTGCTATGTATCTGTCGAGTTTTCCTTCTCTGGCTAGCTTTTCTATGACATTTTTTAGGTCGTGGCAGTCGTTAGTAGAATGACCGTAGAGCTTGTGGTATTCACAGTATTCGGACCGATCTCTCCCTGCTCTCTTGTGTTTTAGAGGTCGGGGCGGTGGGATTTTTTCGGTGTGGCATACTTCTCTGTAGACGTCTACCTGGGAAACTCGGAGGGGAGTGTAGCTATGATACTTCCGTGGCTTGTCCGAGTTGGATTCTTCTTTCTTCTTCTGTTCCCGATCTTCGATCTCGGAACGGGTAGGTTGATTCCTTCCTAGAAGAGTCTCTTAGCTGGAAGTTTCCTCCATGTTGATATATTTTTCTGCCCGTTCCTGCACCTCGTATAGGGAGGTCGGGTATCGTTTGGATAGGGATTGGCTAAACGGTCCCTCTTTTAGGCCGTTTGCTAGTCCCATGATGGCTGCTTCAGTGGGCAAGTGTTGTATGTCCAGGCAGGCTTTGTTGAATCGCTCCATGTACTCTCGGAGAGTTTCTTGGTTACCTTGTTTGATCCCGAGTAGACTGGGGGC
The DNA here is from genome assembly GCF_003086295.3 of Arachis hypogaea. Classification (NCBI taxonomy): domain Eukaryota; kingdom Viridiplantae; phylum Streptophyta; class Magnoliopsida; order Fabales; family Fabaceae; genus Arachis; species Arachis hypogaea. Next base: position 53,142,542 of record NC_092039.1, on the reverse strand, counting down.
ATGTTTTGCCTTGTCCTTTTGAATGGAGAATCTTGTTAGGAATTTTTTGGTTAGGTCTTCGAAGCTGGTGATTGATCTAGGTGGCAGGTTGTCGAACCACTTCGTGGCTGATTTGGTGAGAGTGGTGGGGAAGGCTTTGCACCGAATCGCGTCGGAGGCGTCGACTAGGTACATTCTGCTTCTGAAGTTGCTGAGGTGGTGACTTGGGTCGGTGGTGCCGTCGTAGAGATCCATATCGGGTGGTTTAAAGTTTCGCGGTACCTTCTCCTTCATGATCTCTTGCGTGAAGGGATCATGGTTGCCTTCGGGGGTGGGGCCGCGGTCTGACCGATCTTTCAGGTTGGCCTCTATTTTCCGCAGTTTTTCTTCTAATTCTCTGCGCTTGCGAGCTTCCCTTCTCAGATCTTGTTCAGTTTCTTTTTGCTTCTTTATGTCCTCTTCGAGTTGTTTTAGTCGGTTTTGTTGTGCCCGGACTGCTTCTAGAATTTCCGAGCTCTTTTCTTTTTCGGGATTTCGTGGATCTTTGTTTGGGAGTGACGTCTTTGGGCGATTCTGTTTGTTTCCTCCTGGAGTGCGTGGTGATAGAGGGCTGTCCGGTCGTTCTCCGGTGTCAACTTCCTCCTCTTGTTCTGATGCCGCGCGGTCATTGTTGGAGGGGTCGTCCGCCATGGTAGAGGGATGACTTCCAGGTCCCCGGCAACGGCGCCAATGTTCCGGGGGTTACCTGAAACGTGCAGCTCGGTCGTCTGGCAGGACCCGAGGTGAGGGCTCCGTGGCCCGAGCTTGGTGTGCTGAGCGGCTGGGGGTTGTACCTGCAATGACACTCCGATGCTTAAGTTAGCATGGGTCCAAGCAGATATTGAGTAGAATTAGAGTGTGAGTTATACCTGGGTGCTCCAGTGTATTTATAGTAGTTGGCTGTGATCTTCCCTGGATAAGATATTCTTATCTTATCTTATCTTTTGGGAGTTTTATCCCTATCTTTGTGGAACCGCCTTTCTCTAGGCCTTTTCGGCCTTTTAGTTTTTGGGATGCGTTCCTTTTGATGGGCCTTTTTAGCTTTGTTGTCCGAGGTCCGACCTCAGGCGTGGGCCTTGGGATGAGGTCGGACCTTCTATGAACTTACCGAGTTTGGGGAGCTCGGTCAGGGTATGAACAGTTTTCTTGTAACTCTTAGTCAGGATATCAATAATAATTCTTAGTTTTATTTGTAAAAAGTAAAAGAATATGAAATAAATAATACTTGCTAAGCAGTAATGGAGAACAGATTGAGGTTTCGGAGATGCTCTACCCTCTGAGTCTCTGCTTTCCTACTGTCTTCTTCTTCAAACACGCCTGGCTCCATCTATGGCAAGATTTATGTTGGTGGATCACCGTTGTCAATGGCTACCATCTGTCCTCTCAGTGAAAACATGTCCGCTACGGTTTCCCGCATGGCTAATCATCTGTCGGTTCTCACTTGTGTTGGAATAAGATCCATTGATCTTTTTGCACACTATCACTGCGCCCAACAGTCGCGAGTTTGAAGCTCGTCACAGTCATCCCTTCCTAGATCCTACTCGGAATACCACAGACAAGGTTTAGACTTTCCGGATCTTAGGAATTCTGCCAATTGATTCTAGCCTATACCACGAAGGTTCTGATCTCACGGAATTGAATGCTCTGTTGTCAGGAGAGACAATCAAACTCGTGAATCAGGAGCCCAAGAGATACACACTCAAGCTGTTACAGGTAGAATAGAAGTGGTTGTCAGGCACGCGTTCATAAGTTGAGAATGGTGATGAGTGTCACAGAACATCACATTGATCACATTGAAGTACGAGTGAATATCTTAGAACAGAAGCAAGCACGATTGAATAGAAAACAGAGCATTAATTCATTGAGACAACAGAGCTCCTCACCCCCAACCATGGGATTTAGAGACTCATGCCCTCAAAGGTACAATAAGGAATGTAAAAATGTCATGAGGTACAAAATGAATCTCTAAAAGTAGTTTTTATACTCAACTAGTAACCTAGGTTTACAGAAAATAAGTAACTAAGTGTATATAGTGCAGAAATCCACTTCCAGACCCACTTGGTGTGTGCTTGGGCTGAGCATTGAAGCTTGGTGCACGGATTTGTGATCATCAACTATGGATCCAATAATTTGGTAGCTCTCACACGTGAATTACACTTAGTCACAACTCCAGACAACTAACCAGCAAGTGCACCGGGTCGTCCAAGTAATACCTTACGTAAGTAAGGGTCGATCCCACGGAGATTGTTGGTATGAAGCAAGCTATGGTCATCTTGTAAATCTCAGTCAAGTTGATTCAAATGTGATTGGATTAGATAATTAAAAGATAAATAAAATAGGATAGAAATACTTATGTAAATTAATGGTGGGAATTTCAGATAAGCGTATGGAGATGCTTGTCCCTGTTGAATCTCTGTTTTCCTACTGCTTTCATCCAATCCTTCTTACTCCTTTCCATGGCAAGCTGTATGTAGGGCATCACCGTTGTCAATGGCTACATCCCATCCTCTCAGTGAAAATGGTCCAAATGCTCTGTCACAACACGGCTAATCATCTGTCGGTTCTCAATCAAGTTGGAATAGAATCCCGTGATTCTTTTGCGTCTATCACTAACGCCCTGCCTTTAGGAGTTTGAAGCTCGTCACAGTTATTCAATCCCGGAATCCTACTCGGAATACCACAGATAAGGTTAGACTTTCCGGATTCCCATGAATGCCGCCATCAATTCTAGCTTATACCACGAAGATTCTGACTTATGCGCCCGGTCTAAGGTAGAACGGAAGTGGTTGTCAATCATGCGCGTTCAAAGGTGAGAATGTTGATGAGTGTCACGGATCATCACATTCATCAAGTTGAAGTGCAACGAATTTCTTAGAACAGGAATAAATCGAATTGGATGGAAAATAGTAGTAATTGCATTAAAACTTGAGGTACAGCAGAGCTCCACACCCTTAATCTATGGTGTGTAGAAACTCCACCGTTGAAAATACATAAGTGATCAAGGTTCAGGCATGGCCGAATGGCCAGCCCCCAAAACAAAAACTAGGATGTCAAAATCCAAATATGGAACCAAGATATCTAATAGACTAGTAAAAAGTTCTATTTATACTAAACTAGCTACTAGGGTTTAGAGAGGTAAGTAATTGATGCATAAATCTACTTTCGGAGCCCACTTGGTGTGTGCTTGGGCTGAGCTTGATCTATCTACGAGCTGAGACTTCTCTTGGAGTTGAACGCCAAGTTGTAACGTGTTTTGGGCGTTCAACTCTGGTTCGTGACGTGTTTCTGGCGTTTGACTCCAGAATGCAGCATGGAACTGGTGTTGAGCGCCAGTTTACGTCATTAAATTCCAAATAAAATATATAGTATTATATATTGCTGGAAAGCTCTGGATGTCTACTTTCCAACGCCGTTGAGAACGCGCCATTTGGAGTTTCGTAGCTCCGGAAAATCCATTTCGAGTGTAGGGAGGTTAGATTCCAACAGCATCAGCAGTCCTTTGTCAGCCTCCTATCAGAGTTTTGCTCAGGTCCCTCAATTTCAGCCAGAAAATACCTGAAATCACAGAAAAATACACAAACTCATAGTAAAGTCCAGAAATGTGAATTTAGCATAAAAACTAATGAAAACATCCCTAAAAGTAACTAGATCATACTAAAAACTACCTAAAAACAATGCCAAAAAGTGTATAAATTATCCGCTCATCACAACACCAAACTTAAATTGTTGCTTGTCCCCAAGCAACTGAAAATCAATTAGGATAAAAAGAAGAGAATATACTCTAAATCCCAAAATATCAATGAATATTAATTCTAATTAGATGAGCGGGACTTGTAGCTTTTTGCTTCGAAACAGTTTTGGCATCTCACTTTTTCCTTTGATGTTTAGAATGATTGGCTTCTTTAGGAACTTAGAATTTCGGATAGTGTTATTGATTCTCCTAGTTAAGTATGTTGATTCTTGAACACAGCTACTTTTATGAGTCTTGGCCGTGGCCCTAAGCACTTTGTTTTCCAGTATTACCACCGGATACATAAATGCCACAGACACACAACTAGGTGAACCTTTTCAGATTGTGACTCAGCTTTGCTAGAGTCCCCAGTTAGAGGTGTCCAGAGCTCTTAAGCACACTCTTTTTGCTTTGGATCATGACTTTAACCACTCAGTCTCAAGCTTTTTACTTGGACTTTCATGACACAAGCACATGGTTTGGGACAGCTTGATTTAGCCACTTAGGCCTGGATTTATTTCCTTGGGCCCTCCTATCCATTGATGCTCAAAGCCTTGGAACTTTTTTACCCTTGCCTTTTGGTTTTAAGGTCTATTGGCTTTTTCTGTTTGCTTTTTCTTTTTCTTTCTATTTTATTTTCTTTTTTTTTCGCAAAATTTTTTTTCAAGCTTTTGCTTTTTCACTGCTTTTTCTTGCTTCAAGAATCAATTTTCATGATTTTTCAGATTGTCAATAACATTCTCTTTGTTCATCATTCTTTCAAGAGCCAACAACTTTAACATTCATAAACAAATAGATCAAAAATATGCACTATTTAAGCATTCATTCAGAAAACAAAAAAGTTTTGTCACCAAGGATAATTTCGAAACTCATGTACTTATTGTTCTTTTGAATTAGAAATATTTTTCATTTAAGAGAGGTGAAGGATTTATGGAATTATTCATAGCCTTAAGACATAGTTACTAAATACTAATGATCATGAAGTAGAGACACAAAACATAGATAAACATGTAACATAAAAAAAAACCGAAAAACAGAGAGATAAGAACAAGGAAGTTAAGGAATGAGTCCACCTTAGTGAGGGTGGCGCCTTTTGAAGGTCCAATGGTGCTTTTTGAGCTCCTTTATGTCTCTTCCTTGCATCTGTTGCATGATCCCTAGTGATTTTGGTGTTCCTATCCTTAGTTGCTTCCAATAATTATGTGGAGAAACATGTAACCCCTGAGGTGTCTCAGGGATTTCTTGAAGAGGGAATTTCTCATGCTCTCTTGATGTGCAGTCAAATGCTCTTCTACTGAGCTATGGACCCTTGAGATAAATCTCTCTATCTCCCATGACTCTGAGGTGGAAGCTTTTGTCTTCTCTTTTGTCTTCTCTTTCTTTTTTTCTTTTTGAGGTTTCTCTGGCCTTAGGTGCCATCAATGGTTATGGAAAAGCAAAAAAAGCAAAAAAAGCTATGCTTTTACCACACCAAACTTAGAATGTTGCTCGCCCTCGAGAAAAAGAAGAAAGAATAGAAGAAGGAGAAGAAGATATGGGGGAGAGGGAGAGATGTTTGTGTTTTGGCCATGTAAGGTGGGTTTGGGTGGGAAGGATGGATGGATGTGAGTGGTGAAGAAATGATGGGGAAGAGGGATTAAGGTGATTGGGGAAGAAGGGAGAAGGTGAGTTGAGGTAGGTGGGGATCCTGTGGGGTCCACAGATCCTGAGATGATCCTGTGGGGTCCACAGATCCTGAGGTGTCAAGGATTTACATCCCTGCACCAATTAGGCATGTAAAACGCCTTTGCATACAATTCTGGCGTTTAAACGCCGAGGTGATGCATGTTCTGCGGGTTTAACGCCCATGTGCAGCATGTTTCTGGCGTTGAACGCCAGTTCCATGCTTGTTTCTGGCGTTCAGCGCCAGCTCTATGCTTTATTCTGGTGTTGAACGCCAGCCAGATGCTTCTTACTGGCATTTAAACGCCAGTAAGTCCTTCCTCCAGGGTGTGATTTTTCTTCTGCTGTTTTTTATTCTGTTTTTAATTTTAGTATTTTTTTCGTGACTCCACATGATCATGAACCTAATGAAACATAAAAGAACAATAAAAAGAAAAATAAAATTAGATAAATAAAAATTGGGTTGCCTCCCAATAAGCGCTTCTTTAATGTCAATAGCTTGACAGTGAGCTCTCATGGAGCTTCATAGATGTTCAGAGCATTGTTGGGACCTCCCAACACCAAACTTAGAGTTTGAATGTGGGGGTTCATCACCAAACTTAGAGTTTGGTTGTGGCCCCCCAACACCAAACTTAGAGTTTGACTGTGGGAGCTCTGTTTGACTCTGCATTGAGAGAAGTTGTTCATGCTTCCTCTCATTTCCAAATAACTTGGCATTTAGCTTCATGATGGCTCCTAGATATTGAGTAACTTGCTCTCCAGTTACACCTTCATCCTCTTCAGAGGAAGAATAATCTTCAGAGCTCATGAATGGCAGAAGGAGATTTAATGGAATCTCTATGGTCTCTATATGAGCCTCAGATTCCTTTAGGTCCTCAATAGGGAACTCCTTCTTGTTTGAGAGACGTCCCAGGAGGTCTTCCCCACTAGGATTTTTGTCCTTCTCCTCCCTTGTGCATTCGGCCATATTGATTACATCAATGGCCTTGCACTCTCCTTTTGGATTCCCTTCTGTATTGCTTGGGAGAATACTGGGAGGAGTTTCAATGACTTTCTTACTTAGCTGGCCCACTTGTGCCTCCAAATTTCTGATGGAGGACCTTGTTTCACTCATGAAACTTAAAGTGGCCTTAGACAGATCAGAGACTAAATTTGCTAAATTAGAGGGGCTGATGAACGGATAATTTATACGCTTTTTGGCACTTTTTTTAGTATGTTTTTAGTACATTTTAGTTAGTTTTTAGTATGTTTTTATTAGTTTTTATTTAAAATTCACTTTTCTGGGCTTTACTATGAGTTTGTGTGTTTTTCTGTGATTTCAGGTATTTTCTGGCTGAAATTGAGGGACCTGAGCAAAAATCTGATTCAGAGGCTGAAAAGGACTGCAGATGCTGTTGGATTCTGACCTCCCTGCACTCGAAGTGGATTTTTTGGAGCTACAGAAGCCCAATTGGCGCGCTCTCAATTGCGTTGGAAAGTAGACATCCTGGGCTTTCAGAAGATAGAGCATCTCCAAAACCTCAACCTGTTCTCCATTACTGCAAAACAAGTACTTATTTCATGTTCTTTTACTTTTCACAATCAACCCTGATAATTATTGATATCCTGACTAAGAGTTACAAGATAACCATAGCTTGCTTCAAGCCGACAATCTCCGTGGGATCGACCCTTACTTACGTCAGGTATTACTTGGACGACCCAGTGCACTTGCTGGTTAGTTGTGCGGAATTGCAAAAGTGTGATTGCAATTTCGTGCACCAAGTTTTTGGCGCCGTTGCCGGGGATTGTTCGAGTTTGGACAACTGACGGTTTATCTTGTTGCTTAGATTAGGACTGTTTTATTTTTGTTGGTTTAGAGTCTTTTTTTTGAGTTTAGTTTCATATTTTAAGTTTGGTGTTAATTGCATGCTTTTGTTTTCTTTTAATTTTTCGAATTTGCATGTACTTAGTCCTTTCTTAATCCTTAAAAATTCTAAGTTTGGTGTCTTCTTTGTGTTTTCCTTTAAATTTTTGAAAATTTGTGTTTGATTTTCTAAAAATCTGTTCTTGGTGTTCATCTTGACATTCAAATTTTCTTGTTTGTTCTCTTTGTTTTGATCTAAAATTTCTAAGTTTAGTGTCTTTTTGTTGTTTTTCTCTTTCCTCATTAAAATTTAAAAATAAAAAAAAATTATCCTTTCCTTATTTTACTCATAATTTTCGAAATTTTGCATTAAATTAGTCAAAGATTTTCAAAATCATATCTTTTTTTTTAGTCAAGTCAAAATTCTAATTTCAAAAAAATTGATCTTTTCAAATCTTTTTCAAAAAAATCAAATCTTTTTCAAAATAATTTTCAATCTTATCTTTTTAATTGATTACTTAATTTAGTTTTCAATTTGCTTTGATTTTATTCTCTTTTGGTTTTCAAATTCTTATTTTATTTTCATTTATTTTATTTCATTATTTTCGGTTATTTAAAAAAAAAACAATTTTACTTTACTTGTGAATCCATATCATATTCCCTTTCTCCATCATGGACCTAAGTGGAATTGAGCAGTCCAGAAGGACTCTGGGGTCATATGCTAACCCCATTACAGCTGCATATGGGAGTAGCATCTGTATACCTCCCATTAAAGCAAGCAGCTTTGAGCTAAATCCTCAACTCATTATCATGGTGCAGCAAAATTGCCAGTATTCCGGTCTTCCACAGAAAGAACCTACTGAGTTTCTGGCACAGTTCTTACAAATTGCTGACACGGTACATGATAAAGAGGTTGATCAGGATGTCTACAGATTATTACTGTTTCCATTTGCTGTAAAAGATCAAGCTAAGAGGTGGTTGAATAACCAACCCACAACAAGCATAAAAACATGGAGACAATTATCAGACAAATTCCTGAATCAATTTTACCCTCCAAAAAGGATGACACAGCTAAGGCTGGACATCCAAGGCTTTAAACAAGAGGGTAATGAATCCCTTTTTAATGCTTGGGAGAGGTATAGAGGTATGCTAAGAAAATGCCCCTCTGAAATGTTTTCAGAGTGGGTACAGTTAGACATCTTCTACTATGGGCTTACAGAAAAAGCTCAGATGTCTCTAGACCACTCAGCTGGTGGATCTATACATATGAGGAAGACGATTGAAGAAGCTCAAGAGCTTATAGATACTGTTGCTAGAAATCAACATTTGTACTCTAGCAATGAGTCCTCTACAAAAGAAGAAGTTATGGCAGTAGCCACTGATCCTACTCCTCAAGAACAGATGGTTTAGCTTAATCAGCAATTACACTTGATGACAAAACAGTTAGCAGAATTTAAAGAGATGCTCCAAGAAACTAAAATTGCTAACAAGAACATAGAATCACAGTTGAATCAGGCAAAACAGCAGTTATCTAAACAGATAACAGAAGAATGCCAAGCAGTTCAACTGAGGAGTGGGAAGACATTGAATAACACTGCTCAAAGTAGCAAAAAGCCAATAAAGGAACAATTGACAGAGGATAACCAAACCACTGTCTAAAATCCCTCTGAGGACAGTAAGAGCCCAGAGAGGAATACTCTTGGCGTTCAAACGCCAGAAAGGGGGGAAAAGCTGGCGTTAAACGCCCATTCTCTGCCCAGTTCTGGCATTCATACGCCAGAAAAGGGGGAAAAGTTGGCGTTAAACGCCCATTCCTCACCCAATCCTGGTGTTCAAACACCAATGGGGAATCAGACACTTGAGAGTGCTGGTAGTAACCCCTCTAAAAAGTCTTCTCCAACCACCTCTGTAAGGAATAAACCTGCAGCAATTAAGGTTGAAGAATATAAAGCCAAGATGCCTTATCCTCAGAAACTCTGCCAAGCGGAACAGGATAAGCAATTTGCCCGCTTTGCAGACTATCTAAGGACTCTTGAAATAAAGATTCCGTTTGCAGAGGCACTTGAGCAAATACCCTCTTATGCTAAGTTCATGAAAGAGATCTTAAGTCATAAGAAGGATTGGAGAGAAAATGAAAAAGTTTTTCTCAATGAAGAATGCAGTGCAGTCATTTTAAAGAGCTTACCAGAGAAGCTTAAAGATCCTGGAAGCTTTATGATACCATGCACATTAGAGGGTACTTGTACCAAGAAAGCTCTATGTGATCTCGGGGCAAGTATCAACCTAATACCTGCATCCACTATCAGAAAGCTTGGCTTGACTGAAGAAGTCAAACCAACCAGAATATGCCTCCAACTTGCTGATGGCTCTATTAAATATCCATCAGGCATAATTGAGGACATGATTGTCAAGGTTGGACCATTTGCCTTTCCCACTGACTTTGTAGTGCTGGAAATGGAGGAGCACAAGAGTGCAACTCTCATTCTAGGAAGACCTTTCCTAGCAACTGGACGAACCCTCATTGACGTCCAAAAAGGGGAATTAACCCTGAGAGTCAATGAGGATGAGTTCAAGTTGAATGTTGTCAAGGCTATGCAGCATCCAGACACATCAAATGACTGCATGAGCACTGATATTATTGACTCTTTGGTAGAGGAGGTCAATATGACTGAAAGCCTCGAATAAGAGCTAGAGGACATCTTTAAAGATGTTCAGCCTGATCTGGAGGAACTAAAGGAAATAAAAGAACCTCTGAAAATTCCTCAGGAAGAGGAGAAACCTCCTAAACTTGAGCTCAAACCACTACCACCATCCCTGAAATATGCATTTCTGGGAGAGGGTGACACTTTTCCAGTGATCATAAGCTCTGCTTTAAATCCACAGGAAGAGGAAGTACTAATTCAAGTGCTAAAGACACACAAGACAGCTCTTGGGTGGTCCATAAGTGATCTTAAGGGCATTAGCCCAGCAAGATGCATGCACAAGATCCTATTGGAGGATGATGCAAAGCCAGTGGTTCAACCACAGAGGCGGCTAAATCCAACCATGAAGGAGGTGGTGCAGAAAGAGGTCACTAAGTTACTAGACGCTGGGATTATTTATCCTATTTTAGATAGCCCCTGGGTCAGCCATGTCCACGTTGTCCCCAAGAAGGGAGGCATGACAGTGGTTCATAATGAAAAGAATGAACTAGTTTCTACAAGAACAGTTACAGGGTGGCGCATGTGTATTGACTACAGAAGGCTCAATACAGTCACCAGAAAGGATCATTTTCCTTTACCATTCATAGACCAGATGCTAGAGAGACTAGCAGGTCATGAATACTACTGCTTTTTGGATGGCTATTCAGGTTACAACCAAATTACAGTAGACCCTCAGGACCAAGAGAAAACAGCATTCACATGTCCTTCTTGAGTATTTGCCTACAGAAGGATGCCTTTAGTCTATGCAATGCACCTGCAACCTTTCAGAGGTGCATGCTCTCTATCTTCTCTGATATGGTAGAAAAGTTCCTGGAAGTCCTCATGGATAACTTCTCAGTATTTGGAGACTCATTCAGCTCCTGCCTTAACCATCTAGTACTTATTCTGAAAAGATGCCAAGAGACCAACCTAGTTTTAAACTGGGAAAAATGTCACTTCATGGTGACTGAAGGAATTGTCCTTGGGCATAAAATTTCGAACAAAGGAATAGAGATGGATCAAGCTAAGGTGGAGGTAATTGAAAAATTACCACCACCTGCCAAAGTTAAGGCAATCAGAAGCTTTCTGGGGCATGCAGGATTCTACAGAAGGTTTATAAAGGATTTTTCAAAAATTGCCAAACCTCTGAGTAATCTACTAGCTGCTGACACGCCATTTATCTTTGATAAGGAGTGTCAACAGGCGTTTGAGACTCTGAAAGCTAAGCTGGTCACAGCACCAGTCATCTCTGCACCAGACTGGACATTACCATTTGAACTAATGTGTGATGCCAGTGACCATGCCATTGGTGCAGTATTGGGACAAAGGCATGGTAAGCTTCTGCACGTCATTTATTGTGGCAGCCGTATTCTAAATGATGCACAGAAGAGCTACACGACCACAGAAAAGGAGTTACTTGCAGTGGTTTATGCCATTGACAAGTTCAGATCTTATTTAATAGGATCAAAAGTGATTGTGTACACTGACCATGCTACTCTTAAATATCTACTCACAAAGCAGGATTCAAAACCCAGGCTCATAAGATAGGTGTTGCTTCTACAAGAGTTTGATATAGAAATAAGAGACAGAAAAGGGACAGAGAATCAAGTAGCTGATCACCTGTCCTGGATAGAACCAGTAGCAGGAGCATCCCTCCCTCCTACTGAGATCTCTGAAACCTTTCCGGATGAGCAATTATTTGCTATTCAGGAAGCTCCGTGGCTTACAAACAGTGCAAACTATAAGACTCAAGGTTCCCCTTCTGTAACCATGGAAAGGAAGCATGAAGAGCTTCTCTCAAAACAGAGTCAAACAGAGCCCCCACAGTCAAACTCTAAGTTTGGTGTTGGGAGGCCATAACCAACTTCTAAGTTTGGTGTTGAACCCCCACATTCAAACTCTAAGTTTGGTGTTGGGAGGTTCCAACATGGCTCTAAGTATCTGTGAGGCTCCATGAGAGCCCACTGTCAAGCTACTGACATTAAAGAAGCGCTTGTTGGGAGGCAACCCAATGTAATATTTATTATTTTCCTTTGTTATTTTATGTTTTTCTATAGGTTGATGATCATGGAAAGTCACAAAATCAATTGAAAAAGCAGAAACAGAATGAAAAACTGAAAGAAAAATAGCACACACTGGAGGAAAACTTGCTGGCGTTTAAACGCCAGTAAGGGCAGCAAATGGGCGTTTAACGCCCAGTCTGGCACTATTATGGGCGTTTAACGCCAGAAAGGGACACCAGACTGGCGTTAAATGCCAGGAATGGGCACCAAGCTGGCGTTAAACGCCAGAAATGGGCACCAGCCCGGCGTTTAACGCCAGGATTGGCAGAAGGAGCATTTTTGCTCACCACTTGGAGCAGGGATGAATTATCCTTGACACCTCAGGATCTGTGGACCCCACAGGATCCCCACCTACCCCACCACTCTCTCTCTTCTTTCTTCTTTTGCTTGAGGACGAGCAAACCTTCTAAGTTTGGTGTGGTAAAAGCGTTGCTTTTTGTTTCTCCATAACCATTTATGGCACCTAAGGCCGGAGAAACCTCTAGAAAGAGGAAAGGGAAGGCAAAAGTTCCACCTCCGAGCCATGGGAGATGGAGAGATTCATCTCAAGGGATGCACTTTCCTCCACAAAACTATTGGGAGCAAATCAACACCTTCCTAGGAGAATTGAGTTCCAACATGGGACAACTAAGGGTGGAGCACTAAGAACATTCCATCCTCCTCCATGAAATTAAAGAAGATCATAGAATCATGAGAGAGGAGCAACAAAGGCAAGGAAGAGACATTGAGGAGCTCAAGCACTCCATAAGATCTTCAAAAGGAAGAACAAGCCGCCATCACTAAGGTGGACCCGTTCTTTAATCTCCTTGTTCTTTATTTTCTATTTTTTGAATTTTTATGCTTATATTTATCTATGTTTGTGTCTTATTACATGATCATTGATATCTTAGTGTCTATGCCTTAAAGCTATGAATGTCCTATGAATCCATCACCTTTCTTAAATGAAAAATGTTTTTATTACAAAAGAACAAGAAGTACAGGATTTCGAATTTATCTCTGAAACTAGTTGAATTAGTTTGATGTAGTGACAATACTTTTTGTTTTCTGAATGAATGCTTGAACAGTGCATATGTCTTTTGAATTTGTTGTTTAAAGAATGTTAAATTTGTTGGCTCTTGAAAGAATGATGGAAAAGGAGAAATGTTATTGAGGATCTAAAAAAATCATCAAATTGATTCTTGAAGCAAGAAAAAGCAAAAAAAAAATAAAAAAAAAAGCAAAAAAGAGAAGAAGAAAAAGCAAGCAGAAAAAGCCAATAGCCCTTTAAACCAAAAGGCAAGGGTAGAAATAAAAAGTGATCCAAGGCAAAAAGAGTGTGCTTAAGAACCCTGGACACCTCTAATTGGGGACTCTAGCAAAGCTGAGTCACAATCTAAAAAGGTTCACCCAGTTATGTGTCTGTGGCATGTATGTATCCGGTGGTAATACTGGAAGACAGAGTGCTTTGGGCCACAGCCAAGACTCATAAAGTAGCTATGTTCAAGAATCATCATACTTAACTAGGAGAATCAATAACACTATCTGAATTCTGAGTTCCTATAGATGCCAATCATTCTAAACTTCAAAGGATAAAGTGAGATGCCAAAACTGTTCAGAAGCAAAAAGCTACTAGTCCCGCTCATCTAATTGGAGCTAAGTTTCATTGATATTTTGGAGTCTATAGTATGTTCTCTTCTTTTTATCCTATTTGATTTTCAGTTGCTTGGGGACAAGCAACAATTTAAGTTTGGTGTTGTGATGAGCGGATAATTTATACGCTTTTTGGCACTATTTTTAGTATGTTTTTAGTACATTTTAGTTAGTTTTTAGTATGTTTTTTTTTAGTTTTTATTTAAAATTTACTTTTCTGGGCTTTACTATGAGTTTGTTTGTTTTTCTGTGATTTCAGGTGTTTTCTGGCTGAAATTGAGGGACCTGAGCAAAAATCTGATTCAGAGGCTGAAAAGGACTGCATATGCTGTTGGATTCTGACCTCCCTACACTCGAAGTGGTTTTTCTGGAGCTACAGAAGCCCAATTGGCGCGCTCTTAATTGCGTTGAAAAGTAGACATTCTGGGCTTTCCAGCAATGTATAATAGTCCATACTTTGACCGAGATTTTATGGCCCAAACCGGCGTTGCAAATCAGCTTCAGAATTCCCGGCGTTTAACGCCGGAACTGGCACAAAAATTGGAGTTAAACGCCCAAACTGGCATAAAAGCTGGCGTTTAACTCCAGAAAAAGTCTCTACACATGAAAGCTTCAATGCTCAGTCCAAGCACACACCAAGTGGACCCCGGAAGTGGATTTTTACGTCATTTACTCATTTCTGTATACACTAGGTTACTAGTTCACTATTAATAGGATCTTTTGACATTGTATCTTCACCTCATGACACTTTACACGTTTCTCATTGTATCTTCTACAGCATGAGTCTCTAAACCCCATGGTTGGGGGTGAGGAGCTCTGCTGTGTCTTGATGGATTAATGCAATTACTACAGTTTTTCATTCAATCACGCTTGCTTCTATTCTAAGATATCACTTGTTCCTAAACTTGATGAATGTGATGATCTGTGACACTCATCATCATTCTCACCTATGAATGTGTGCCTGACAACCACCTCCGTTCTAGCTTAGATTGAGTAGATATCTCTTGGATTCCTTAATCAGAATCTTCGTGGTATAAGCTAGAATTGATGGCGGCATTCAAGAGAATCCGGAAGGTCTAAACCTTGTCTGTGGTATTCTGAATAGGATTCAGGGATTGAATGACTGTGACGAGCTTCAAACTTCTGAAGGCTGGGCGTTAGTGACAGACGCAAAAGAATCACTGGATTCTATTCCAACCTGATTTAGAACCGACAGATGATTAGCCGTGCTGTGACAGAGCACGTTGAACATTTTCACTGAGAGGATGGGAGGTAGCCATTGACAACGGTGAAACCCTACATACAGCTTGCCATGGAAGGAGTCTTGCGTGCTTGAAGAAGAAGACAGTAGGAAAGCAGAGATTCAAAAGATAGAGCATCTCCAAAACCTCAACCTGTTCTCCATTACTACAAAACAAGTACTTATTTCATGTTCTTTTACTTTTCACAATCAACCCTGATAATTATTGATATCCTGACTAAGAGTTACAAGATAACCATAGCTTGTTTCAAGCCGACAATCTCCGTGGGATCGACCCTTACTCATGTAAGGTATTACTTGGACGACCCAGTGCACTTGCTGGTTAGCTGTGCGGAATTGCAAAAGTGTGATTGGAATTTCGTGCACCAGGGGCTCAGCTCAGAATTCTCTGTCTGTTGCTGAGAAGATGATGGAAAAGTCTTGTTATTGCTTAGCCTGTTTCTTCCACCATTATTAAAGCCTTGTTGAGGCTTTTGTTGATCCTTCCATGAGAAATTTGGATGATTTCTCCATGATGAATTATAGGTGTTCCCATAAGGTTCACCCATGTAATTTACCTCTGCTATTGCAGGGTTCTCAGGATCATAAGCTTCTTCAGAAGCTGCCTCTTTAGTACTGTTGGATGCATTTTGCCATCCATTCAGACTTTGAGAGATCATGTTGACTTGCTGAGTCAACACTTTGTTCTGAGCCAATATGGAATTCAGAGCATTAATTTCAAGAACTCCCTTCCTCTGAGGCGTCCCATTATTCACGGAATTCCTCTCAGAAGTGTACATGAATTGGTTATTTGCAACCATGTCAATAAGTTCTTGAGCTTCTGCAGGCATTTTCTTTAAGTGAATGGATCCACCTGCAGAATGGTCCAATGACATTTTGGAAAACTCAGATAGACCATAATAGAATATATCTAATATGGTCCATTCTGAGAACATGTTAGAAGGACACTTTTTGGTCATCTGCTTGTATCTTTCCCAAGCTTCATAGAGGGATTCACCATCTTTTTGTTTGAAGGTCTGAACATCCACTCTAAGCTTGCTCAGCTTTTGAGGAGGAAAGAACTTAGCCAAGAAGGCCGTGACCAGCTTATCCCAGGAGTCCAGGCTATCTTTAGGTTGTGAATCCAACCATGTTCTAGCTTTGTCTCTTAGAGCAAAAGGGAAAAGCATGAGCCTGTAGACTTCAGGATCTACTCCATTCGTCTTTACAGTCTCATAGATCTATAAGAACTCAGTTAAAAACTGATAGGGATCTTCTGATGGAAGTCCATGAAACTTGCAGTTTTGTTGCATTAGAGCAACTAGTTGAGGTTTCAGCTCAAAATTGTTTGCTCCAATAGCCGGAATGGAGATGCTTCTTCCATCAAATTTGGACGTTGGTTTAATGAAATCACCTAGCATTTTCCTTGCATTATTGTTGTTGGGTTCGGCTGCCATCTCCTTCTCTTGTTCAAAAATTTCAGAAAGGTTGCCTCTGGATTGTTGTAATTTAGCTTCTCTTAGTCTCCTCTTCAGAGTCCTTTCAGGTTCAGGATCAGCTTCAACAAGAGTGTCTTTTTCCTTGTTCCTGCTCATATGAGAGAGAAGAGAAAAAGAAAAGGAAGAAGAATCCTCTATGTCAAAGTAAAGAGGATCCTTATTGTTAGTAGAAGAAGAAAGGGAATAGGAGTGAAGAAGAATGAATAGTCTGAATAAAGGGTAAAGGTAGGGGCAGTGATTTGAGATGAAGAGAGGTGAAGAGAAGTGTTAGTAAATAAATAAATAAATAAATAAATAGAAGAGGGAGATAATTCGAAAATTAATTTTGAAAAGGAGTTAATGATTTTCGAAAATTAAAGATAAGATATAATTAAAATTAAAATTTAAAACAATTAATTAATTAAAAAGAATTTTTGAAAAAGGATGAGATATTT
Organism: Arachis hypogaea; assembly: GCF_003086295.3. Taxonomy (NCBI): domain Eukaryota; kingdom Viridiplantae; phylum Streptophyta; class Magnoliopsida; order Fabales; family Fabaceae; genus Arachis; species Arachis hypogaea. The sequence goes on along the minus strand of NC_092039.1, from coordinate 53,125,743 downwards.
TCGAAAATTAAAGAGGGAAAAATAGTTAGGTGGTTTTGAAAAAGATAAGAAACAAACAAAAAGTCAAATAGTTAGTTGAAAAAGATATTAAAATCAAATTTGAAAAGATAAGAAGATAAGAAGTTAGAAAAGATATTTTAAAATCAAATTTTTGAAAAAGATAAAATTTTGAAAAAGATATGATAAAAAGATAAGATGAAAAAGATTTAAATTTTTAAAATTAAAATTAATTACTTAACTAACAAGAAACTAAAAGATATGATTCTAGAATTTAAAGATTGAACCTTTCTTAACAAGAAAGTAACAAACTTCAAATTTTTGAATCAATCACATTAATTGTCAGTGTAATTTTGAAAATTTGAAATAAAATTAAGAAAAAGATTTTGAAAATAATTTTAAAATTTTCGAAATTAATAAGATATAAATGAAAAAGATTTGATTTTTGAAAAAGTTTTGAAAAGATAAGATTTTTGAAATTGAAAATTTGACTTGACTTGTAAGAAACAACTAATTTTTAAAAATTTTTAACCAAGTCAACCCAAAATTTCGAAAATTTGGAGGGAAATAAGGAAAAGATTTTTTTTATTTTTGAATTTTCAATGAGGAGAGAGAAAAACACAAACATGAACCAAAACATGAAAATTTTGGATCAAAACACATGATGCATGCAAGAACACTATGAATGTCAAGATGAACACCACGAACACTTTGAAGATCATGATGAACATCAATAACATAATTTTGAAAAATTTTTGATGCAAAGAAAGCATGCAAGACACCAAACTTAGAAATCTTTAATGCATGGACAATATGAATGCAAAAATGCATATGAAAAATAACATACAACACAAAACAAGAAATCAGCAAGATCAAACAAGAAGACTTGTCAAGAACAACTTGAAGATCATGAAGAACACCATGAATGCATAAATTTTTGAAAAAATGCAAGAAAAATTTTTAAAGCATGCAATTGACACCAAACTTAAAAATTGACTCAAGATTCAAACAAGAAACACAAAATATTTTTGGTTTTTATGATTTTCTATTTTTTTTTGTATTTTTATTATATTTTTTTTGAAAAACATATGGAAAAATAAAATAAGAAATTCAAAATCTTTAAGAAGAATTCAAGGAATCTTTTTATGTTAGCCTAAATCTCCAATTCAGGGGTTGGACATGGCTTAACAGCCAGCTAGCTTTAGGATGGCATTACATGCATTGTGGTGATTAGTGGAAGATCAATCCCAAAGGAGTTTGGATATGGCATTACAACTAGCTAGGATTCAACATGTTACTATGAAACTCTATAATTCATTCTTGAAAGTTTTGAAGCCATAGAATAATTTAAAAAAAAAATTCGAAGATAAATTTTTTTTGGAAAAACGAAAACAAAGAAAAATTTTGAAAAATTTTTAAAACTTTTTGAAAAGAAAATGACCTAATCTGAGCAACAGGATGAACCGTCAATTGTCCATACTTGAACAATCCCTGGCAACGGCGCCAAAAACTTGGTGCACGGATTTGTGATCATCAACAATGGCTCCAATAATTTGGTAGCTCTCACACGTGAATTACACTTAGTCACAACTCTGCACAACTAACCAACAAGTGCACTGGGTCGTCCAAGTAATACCTTACGTAAGTAAGGGTCGATCCCACGGAGATTGTTGGTATGAAGCAAACTACAGTCATCTTGTAAATCTCAGTCAGGTTGATTCAAATGTGATTGGATTAGATAATTAAAAGATAAATAAAATAGGATAGAAATACTTATGTAAATTAATGGTGGGAATTTCAGATAAGCGTATGGAGATGCTTGTCCCTGTTGAATCTCTGTTTTCCTACTGCTTTCATTCAATCCTTCTTACTCCTTTCCATGGCAAGCTGTATGTAGGGCATCACCGTTGTCAATGGCTACATCCCATCCTCTCAGTGAAAATGGTCCAAATGCTCTGTCACAGCACGGCTAATCATCTGTCGGTTCTCAATCAGGTTGGAATAGAATCCCATGATTCTTTTGCGTCTATCACTAATGCCCAGCCTTCAGGAGTTTGAAGCTCGTCATAGTCATTCAATCCTGGAATCCTACTCGGAATACCACAGACAAGGTTAGACTTTCCAGATTCCCATGAATGCCGCCATCAATTCTAGCTTATACCACGAAGATTCTGATTAAGGAATCCAAGAGATATGCGCCCAGTCTAAGGTAGAACGGAAGTGGTTGTCAATCATGCGCGTTCATAGGTGAGAATGATGATGAGTGTCACGGATCATCACATTCATCAAGTTGAAGTGCAACGAATATCTTAGAATAGGAATAAATCGAATTGGATGGAAAATAGTAGTAATTGCATTAAAACTTGAGGTACAACAGAGCTCCACACCCTTAATCTATGGTGTGTAGAAACTCCACCGTTGAAAATACATAAGTGATCAAGGTTCAGGCATGGCCGAATGGCCAGCACCCAAAACGAAAACCAGGATGTCAAAATCCAAATATGGAACCAAGATATCTAATAGACTAGTAAAAAGTTCTATTTATACTAAACTAGCTACTAGGGTTTACAGAGGTAAGTAATTGATGCATAAATCCACTTTCGGGGCCCACTTGGTGTGTGCTTGGGCTGAGCTTGATCTATCCACGAGCTGAGACTTCTCTTGGAGTTGAACGCCAAGTTGTAACGTGTTTTGGGCGTTCAACTCTGGTTCGTGACGTGTTTCTAGCGTTTGACTCCAGAATGCAGCATGGAACTGGCGTTGAGCGCCAGTTTACGTCATTAAATTCCAAATGAAACATGGACTATTATATATTGCTGGAAAGCTCTGGATGTCTACTTTCCAACTCCGTTGAGAGCGCGCCATTTGGATTTTTGTAGCTCTAGAAAATCCATTTCGAGTGTAGGGAGATCAGATTCCAACAGCATCAGCAGTCCTTTGTCAGCCTCCTCTCAGAGTTTTGCTCAGGTCCCTCAATTTCAGCCAGAAAATACCTGAAATCACAGAAAAATACACAAACTCATAGTAAAGTCCAGAAATGTGAATTTAGCATAAAAACTAATGAAAACATCCCTAAAAGTAACTAGATCATACTAAAAACTATCTAAAAATAATGCCAAAAAGCGTATAAATTATCCACTCATCAAAGCTTCCATGTGCATAGGCCATTATCAGAGTTAAATTCCAGCTCTGGTGCCAGTTTGGGCGTTTAACTCAAGTTTTGGTGCCAGTTCTGGCGTTTTACGCCAGAAAAGGGTCTCTGACCGGCGTTTGGATGCCAGTTTGGGCCATCAAATCTCGGGCATAGTATGGACTATTATACATTGCTGGAAAGCCTGGAAAGCCCAGGATGTCTACTTTCCAAATCAATTCAGAGCGCTCCAATTGGGTCTCTGTAGCTCTAGAAAACCCACTTTGAGTGCAGGAGGGTCAGAATCCAACAGCATCTGCTGTCCATTCTCAGCCTCTGAATCAGATTTTTGCTCAGGTCCCTCAATTTCAGCCAGAAAATACCTGAAATTACAGAAAAACACACAAACTCAAAGAAAAGTCCAGAAATGTATTTTTGCATAAAAGCTAATAAAAATATTTTAAAAAGTAACTAAAACATACTAAAAACTATGTAAAAACAATGCCAAAAAGCATATAAATTATTCGCTCATCACAACACCAAACATAAATTGTTGCTTGTCCCCAAGCAACTGAAAACAAAATAGGATAAAAAGAAGAGAATATACAATAAATTCAAAACATCAATGAAGCTTAATTCTGCTTAGATGAGCGGGGTTGGTAGCTTTTTGCTTCTGAACAGTTTTGGCATCTCACTTTATCCTTTGAAGTTCAGAATGATTGGCATCAATAGGAACTCAGAATTCAGATAGTATTATTGATTTTCCTAGTTCAGTATGATGATTCTTGAACACAGCTACTTATGAGTCTTGTCCGTGACCCTAAGCATCTTGTTTTCCAGTATTACCACCGGATACATAAATGCCACAGACACATGTCTATGTGAACCTTTTCAAATTGTGACTCAGCTTTGCTAGAGTCCCCAGTTAGAGGAGTCCAGAGTTTTTAAGCACACTCTTTTGCTTTAGATCATGACTTTAACCACTCAGTCTCAAGCTTTTCACTTGGACCTTCATGACACAAGCACATGGTTAGAGACAGCTTGATTTAGCCGCTTAGGCCATGATTTTATTCCTTTGGGCCCTCCTATCCATTAATGCTCAAAGCCTTGGATCCTTTTTACCCTTGCCTTTTGGTTTAAAAGGTTATTGGCTTTTTCTGCTTGCTTTTTTTCTTTTTCTTTCTTTATTTCTTTATTAATTTTTTTCCCCATTTTTTCCCGCAAGCTTTTTCCATTTCACTGCTTTTTCTTGCTTCAAGAATCAATTTTATGATTTTTTAGATTATCAATAACATTTCTCTTTGTTCATTATTCTTTCAAGAGCCAATAATTTTAACATTCATAAACTTCACTATAAAAAATATGCACTGTTAGAGCATTCATTCAGAAAACAAAATGTATTGCCACCACATCAAAATAATTAAACTAATTTCAAGATAGAATTCGAAATTCATGTACTTCTTGTTCTTTTACAATTAGAAACATTTTTCATTTAAGAAAGGTGAAAGATTTACGGGACATTCATAGTTTCAAGGCATAGACACTAGACACTAATGATCATGTAATAAAGACACAAACATAGACAAACATAAAGCATAGAAAACCGAAAAACAGAAAGATAAGAGCAAAGAAATTAAAGAACGGGTCGACCTCAGTATGGCGGCTAGTTCTTCCTCTTGTAGATCCTATGGAGTGCTTGAGCTCCTCAATATCGCTTCCTTGCCTTTTTTGCTCCCTCATAGCTTTTTGGTCCTCTCTGATTTCATGGAGGATAATGGAGTGCTTTTGGTGCTCCTATCCTTAGTTGCTCCCAATAGTTGTGTGAAGGGAAGTGCATCCCTTGAGGCATCTCAAGGATTTTTTTTGATGTGGGACTTCCTCATGCTCTTGTTGAGGTCCATGAGTGGGCCCTCTTGTTTGCTCCATCCTCTTTCAAGTGATGGGCTTTTGAGATGAATCTCTCCATCTACCATGACTCGGAGTTGGAAGCACTTGCCTTCCCTTTTCTCTTTCTAGAAGTTTCTCCGGCTTTAGGTGCCATTAATGGTTATTGAAAATAAAAAGCAAAGCTATCTATAACACCAAACTTAAAAGGTTTGCTCATCCTCGAGCAAAAGAAGAAAGAAAGGAGTAGAAGAAGAAGAAAAGGATTAGATGGAGGTGTGTGGTGAATGGGTTATGGGGAAGAGGGGTGTGAAGAGGAGAGAGAGTGAGGTGGGGTAGGTGGGGATCCTGTGGGGTCCACAGATCTTGAGGTGTCAAGGATTTCTCATTCCTGCACCTTTCTGGCATTCAAAGGCCCTTTGTGTGGCATTTCTGGCATTTAAATGCCAGTCTGCTGCCCTTTTCTGGCATTTAAACGCCAGTCTGCCTGCCAGTTCTGGCGTTTAACGCCCAGAATGGTGCCAGGCTAGGCATTTAAACGCCCATTTTTCTTCCTTTACTGGCGTTTAAACGCCAGTCTGCCTGCCAGTTCTGGCATTTAACGCTCAGAATGGTGCTAGACTACGCGTTAAACGCCCATTTTGGTATCCTTACTGGCGTTTAAACGCCAGTAAGCTCGTCCTCCATGGTGTGCTATTTTTTATGCTATTTTTGATTTTGCTTTAATTTTTGCAGTTGTTTTTGTTACTCCACATGATCATTGGTGGACGAAATTGTGATCCATATTCTGTGTACTTGTATGAAATTTAATAATTGGCTCTATTTGAAGTCACAAATTCGTTCAACTAACCAGCAAGTGTACTGGGTCGTCCAAGTAATAAACCTTACGTGAGTAAGGGTCGATCCCACAGAGATTGTTGGTATGAAGCAAGCTATGGTCATCTTGTAAATCCCAGTTAAGTGGACTCATAAAGTCAAATGTGATTAAATTGGATAAATAAAGATAAATAAAATAAAAAGGAATAGAAATACTTATGTAAATCAATAGTGGGAATTTCAGATAGGCGTGTGGAGATGCTAGAATCCTTTCGAATCTCTACTTTCTTATTGCTTTCATCCAATCCTTCTTACTCCTTTCCATGGCAACCTGTATGTAGGGCATCACCATCATCAATGGCTACTTTTAATCCTCTCGGGAAAATGGTCCTATCCGCTGTCACTGCACGGCTAATTGATGAGCGGATAATTTATACGCTTTTTGGCATTGTTTTTAGTATGTTTTTAGTATGATCTAGTTAGTTTTTAGTATATTTTTATTAGTTTTTAGTTAAAATTCACTTTTCTGGACTTTACTATGAGTTTGTGTGTTTTTCTGTGATTTCAGGTATTTTCTGGCTGAAATTGAGGGTTCTGAGCAAAAATCTGATTCAGAGACTGAAAAGGACTACAGATGCTGTTGGATTCTGACCTCCCTGCACTCGAAGTGGATTTTCTGGAGCTACAGAAGCCCAATTGGCGCTCTATCAACGGCATTGGAAAGTAGACATCCTGGGCTTTCCAGAAATGTATAATAGTCCATACTTTTCCCGAGATTTGATGGCCCAAACCGGCGTGGCAAAACAGCCTCAGAAATTCCAGCGTTTAACGCTGGAACTGGCATAAAACTTGGAGTTAAACGCCCAAACTGGCATAAAAGCTGGCGTTTAACTCCAGAAAAGGTCTCTACACGAAAATGGTTTATTGCTCAGCCCAAGCACACACCAAGTGGACCCAGAAGTGGATTTTTACGTCATTTACTCATTTCTGTATACCCTAGGTTACTAGTTTACTATTAATAGGATCTTTTGACATTGTATCTGCACCTCATGACACTTTACACGTTTCTTTGTGTACTTTCCACGGCATGAGTCTCTAAACCCCTATGGTTGGGGGTGAGGAGCTCTGCTGTGTCTTGATGGATTAATGCAATTACTACTGTTTCTCATTCAATCATGCTTGCTTCCATTCTAAGATAATACTTGTTCTTAACCCGGATGAATGTGATGACCCGTGACAATCATCATCATTCTCAACTATGAACGTGTGCCTGACAACCACCTCCGTTCTACCTTAGATTAAGTAGTTATCTCTTGGATTCTTTAATCGGAATCTTCGTGGTATAAGCTAGAACTGATGGCGGCATTCAAGAGAATCCGGAAGGTCTAAACCTTGTCTGTGGTATTCTGAGTAGGATTCAATGATTGAATGACTGTGACAAGCTTCAAACTCCTGAAGGCGGGGCGTTAGTGACAGACGCAAAAGAATCAATGGATTCTATTCCGGCCTGATCGAGAACCGACAGATGATTAGCCATGCTATGACAGAGCATAGGAACATTTTCACTGAGAGGATGGGAGGTAGCCATTGACAACGGTGAAACCCTACATACAGCTTGCCATGGAAGGAGCCTTGCGTGTTTGATGAAGAAGACAGTAGGAGAGCAGAGATTCAGAAGATGGAGCATCTCCAAAACCTCAACCTATTCTCCATTACTGCAAAACAAGTAATCATTTCATGTTCTTTTGTCTTTCACAATCAATCCTGATAATTTCTGATATCCTGACTAAGATTTACAAGATAACCATAGCTTGCTTCAAGCCGACAATCTCCGTGGGATCGACCCTTGCTCACGCAAGGTATTACTTGGACGACCCAGTGCACTTGCTGGTTAGTTGTGCGGAGTTGCAAAAGTGTGATTGCAATTTCGTGCACCAAGTTTTTGGCGCCGTTGCCGGGGATTGTTCGAGTTTGGACAACTGACGGCTTATCTTGTTGCTTAGATTAGGACTGTTTTATTTTTGTTGGTTTAGAGTCTTTTAGTTGAGTCTAGTTCATATTTTAAATTTGGTGTCAATTGCATGCTTTTGGTTTTTCTTTTTAATTTTCGAATTTGCATGTTCTTAGTCCCTTTTTGATTCATAAAAATTCTAGGTTTGGTGTCCTCTTTGTGTTTTTCCCTTAAGAATTTTCGAAAATTAGTGTTTGATTTTCTAAAAATTTTAAGTTTGGTGTCATTTTGTTGTTTTTCTCTTTCCTCATTTCAAAAATCAAATCTTTTTCATAAGAATTTTTCAATCATATCTTTTTAATTGCTCTTTTCAAAATCTTTTTAATTAACTAATTGATTCAGTTCTCAATTTGCTTTGATCTTATTTTCTTTTTAATTTTCGAATTTTTATCTTAATTTCCTTTTATTTTATTTTATTTTTTTCGTTTAATTCAAAAAAATAAAATAAAATAAAATAAAATATTTTATCTATTTGCAATCCATATCATTTCTCCTTATCCATTATGGACCTAAGTGGAATTGAACAGTCCAGAAGGACTCTGGGGTCATATGCTAACCCCATTACAGCTGCATATGGGAGTAGCATCTGTACACCTCCCATCAAAGCAAGCAGCTTTGAGTTAAATCCTCAACTCATTATCATAGTGCAGCAAAACTGCCAGTATTCCGGTCTTCCACAGGAATAGCCTACTGAGTTTCTGGCACAGTTCTTACAGATTGCTGACACAGTATATGATAAAGAGGTGGATCAGGATGTCTACAGACTATTACTGTTTCCATTTGCTGTAAAAGATCAAGCTAAAAGGTGGTTGAATAACCAACCTACAGCAAGCATAAAGACATGGAAACAGTTATCAGACAAATTCCTGAATCACTTTTACCCTCCAAAGAGGATGACACAGCTAAGGCTGGAGATCCAAGGCTTTAAACAAGAGGATAATGAATCCCTTTATAATGCCTGGGAGAGGTATAGAGGTATGCTAAGAAAATGCCCCTCTGAAATGTTTTCAGAGTGGGTACAGTTAGACATCTTCTACTATGGGCTCACAGAAAAAGCTCAGATGTCTTTAGACCACTCAGCTGGTGGATCTATCCACATGAGGAAGACAATTGAAGAGGCTCAATAGCTTATAGACACTGTTGCTAGAAATCAATATTTGTACTCTAGCAATGAGCTCTCTCCAAAAGAGGAAGTCATGACAGTAGTCACTGACCCTAATCCTCAAGAACAGATGATTGAGCTTAATCAACAATTGCTCCGGATGACAGAACAGTTAGCAGAATTTAAAGAGATGCTCTATGAAACTAAAGTTGCTAACAAGAACATAGAACTGCAGTTGAATCAAGCAAAACAGCAAATATCTAAACAGATAACAGAGGAATGTCAAGCAGTTCAACTGAGGAGTGGGAAGACACTGAATAACACTGCTCAAAGTAGCAAAAAGCCAAACAATGAACGATTGACAGGGGATAACCAAACCACTGTTCAAAATCCCTCTGAGGACAGTAAGAGCCCAGAGAGGAATGTTATTGGCGTTCAAACGCCAGAGAGGGAAGGAAAGCTGGCGTTAAACGCCCATTCCTTGCCCAGTTCTGGCGTTCAAACGCCAGAAAAGGGGGAAAAGTTGGCGTTAAACGCCCATTTTCCACCCAATCCTGGCGTTCATACGCCAAGGGATGATCAGACACCTGAGAGTGCTAACAGTAATCCCCCTAACAAGGCTTCTTCAACCACTTCTGTAAGGAATAAACCTGCAGCATCTAAGGTTGAAGAATATAAAGCCAAGATGCCCTATCCTCAGAAACTCCGCCAAGCAGAGCAGGATAAGCAATTTGCCCGCTTTGCAGACTATCTAAGGACTCTTGAAATAAAGATTCCGTTTGCAGAGGTCTTGAGCAAATACCTTCTTATGCTAAGTTCATGAAAGAAATCTTAAGCCATAAGAAGGATTGGAGAGAAACTGAAAAAGTGTTTCTCACTGAAGAATGCAGTGCAGTCATATTAAGAAGCTTACCAGAAAAGCTTCAAGATCCAGGAAGCTTTATGATACCATGCACATTAGAAGGTGCTTGCACCAAGACAGCCCTGTGTGATCTTGGAGCAAGCATCAATCTAATACCTCCATCCACTATCAGAAAGCTTGGGTTGACTGGAGAAGTCAAACCAACCCGGATATGCCTCCAACTTGCTGATGGTTCCATTAAACACCCATCAGGCATAATTGAGGACATGATTGTCAAGGTTGGGCCATTTGCCTTTCCAACTGACTGCATGGGCGCTGACATTATTAACTCTCTGGTAGAAGAGATCAATATGACTGAAAGCCTAGAATCAGAGCTTGAAGACATCTTCAAAGATGCTCAACCTGATCAAGAAGAACCAGAGGAAACAAAGGAATTTTCGAAAATTCCTCAGGAGGAGGATAAACCTCCCAAGCCTGAACTCAAACCACTACCACCATCCCTGAAGTATGTATTTCTGGGAGAGGGTGACACTTTTCCAGTGATTATAAGCTCTGCTTTAAATCCACAGGAAGAGGAAGCACTAATTCAAGTGCTAAGGACACACAAGACAGCTCTTGGGTGGTCCATAAGTGATCTTAAGGGCATTAGCCCAGCTAGATGCATGCACAAGATCCTATTGGAGGATAATGCCAAACCAGTGGTCCAACCACAGAGGAGGCTAAATCCAGCCATGAAGGAAGTGGTGCAGAAAGAGGTCACTAAACTACTAGAGGCTGGGATTATTTATCCTATTTCTGATAGCCCTTGGGTGAGCCCTGTCCAAGTTGTCCCCAAAAAGGGAGGCATGATAGTGGTTCATAATGAAAAAAATGAACTGGTTCCTACAAGAACAGTCACAGGGTGGCGTATGTGTATTGACTATAGAAGGCTCAATACAGCCACCAGAAAGGATCATTTTCCTTTACCATTCATAGACCAAATGCTAGAAAGACTAGCTGGTCATGATTATTACTGTTTTTTGGATGGCTATTCAGGCTACAACCAGATTGCAGTAGACCCTCAGGACCAAGAGAAAATAGCATTTACTTGCCCTTCTGGCGTATTTGCCTACAGAAGAATGCCTTTTGGTCTGTGCAATGCACCTGCAACCTTTCAAAGGTGCATGCTCTCTATCTTCTCAGATATGGTAGAGAAATTTCTGGAAGTCTTCATGGATGACTTTTCAGTATATGGAGACTCATTCAGCTCCTGTCTTAATCACCTAGCACTTGTCCTGAAAAGGTGCCAAGAGACTAACCTGGTTTTAAACTGGGAGAAATGTCACTTTATGGTGACTGAAGGAATTGCCCTTGGGCACAAAATTTCAAGCAGGGGAATAGAGGTGGATAAGGCAAAGGTAGAGGTAATTAAAAAATTACCACCACCTGCCAATGTTAAGGCAATCAGAAGCTTTCTAGGGCATGCAGGATTCTACAGAAGGTTTATAAAGGATTTTTCGAAAATTGCAAAACCTTTGAGTAACCTGTTAGCTGCTGACACACCATTTGTGTTTGACACACAGTGTCTGCAGGCATTTGAGACCCTGAAAGCTAAGCTGGTCACAGCACCAGTCATCTCTGCACCAGATTGGACATTGCCATTTGAACTAATGTGTGATGCCAGTGACCATGCCATTGGTGCAGTGTTGGGACAGAGGCATAACAAGCTTCTGCACGTCATTTATTATGCCAGCCATGTTCTAAATGACGCACAGAAGAATTACACAACCACAGAAAAAGAGTTACTTGCAGTAGTCTATGCCATTGACAAGTTTAGATCCTATCTAGTGGGATCCAAAGTGGTTGTGTACACTGACCATGCTGCTCTTAAATACTTACTCACAAAGCAGGATTCAAAACCCAGACTTATAAGATGGGTGTTGCTTCTGCAAGAGTTTGACATAGAAATAAGAGACAGAAAAGGGACAGAGAACCAAGTAGCTGACCATCTGTCCCGAATAGAACCAGTAGCTGGGGCGTCCCTCCCTTCTACTGAGATCTCTGAGACTTTCCCAGATGAGCAACTCTTTGCCATTCAGGAAGCTCCATGGTTTGCAGATATTGCAAATTATAAAGCTGTGAGGTTCATACCCAAGGAGTACAGCAGTGTGCAAAGAAAGAAATTAATTTCAGATGCCAAGTACTACCTCTGGGATGAACCATATCTCTTTAAGAGATGTGCTGACGGAATGATCCGCAAATGTGTACCCAGAGAAGAAGCACAAAGGATCCTATGGCACTGCCATGGATCACAGTATGGAGGACACTTTGGAAGTGAGCGAACAGCCACTAAGGTCCTCCAATATGGCTTCTACTGGCCTACTCTCTATAAAGATTCCCGAGAGTTTGTGCGTAACTATGACAGTTGCCAAAGAGCTGGTAACTTGCCTCACGGATATGCCATGCCTCAACAAGGGATACTAGAGATAGAATTGTTTGATGTATGGGGAATTGACTTCATGGGGCCATTCCCACCATCATACTCAAACACTTACATTCTGGTGGCAGTGGACTATGTATCTAAGTGGGTAGAAGCAATTGCTACACCCACTAATGATACCAAGACCGTGCTGAAATTCCTCCAGAAACACATCTTCGGCAGATTTGGTGTTCCCAGAGTACTAATCAGTGACGGGGGCACTCATTTTTGCAACAGACAGCTATACTCTGCTATGGTTAGATATAGAATTAGCCACAAAGTGGCAACTCCATATCATCCACAGACAAATGGGCAAGCTGAAGTCTCTAACAGAGAGCTAAAAAGAATCCTGGAACGGACTGTGATAGCCCGAAGAAAGGATTGGGCAAAGAGCTTGGATGATGCTCTGTGGGCATACAGAACAGCATTCAAGACTCCTATAGGAACCTCTCCATACCAACTGGTGTATGGGAAGGCCTGTCATCTGCCCGTGGAACTGGAACATAAAGCCTACTAGGCAACCAGATTCCTAAACATGGATGCACAGTTAGCTGGTAAAAAAAGATTGCTCTAGCTAAATGAGCTAGAGGAGTTCAGACTCAATGCCTTTGAAAATGCAAAAATTTATAAGGAAAAGGCAAAGAAATGGCATGACAAGAAGTTGTCAACCAGAGTCTTTGAGCCAGGACAAAAAGTCCTGCTCTTCAACTCTAGGCTCAGACTGTTTCCAGGAAAACTTAAATCCCGGTGGAGGGGTCCGTATGTGATTACAGGAGTATCACCATATGGATATGTTGAGCTTCAGGATATTGATTCTGACAAAAATTTCATTGTTAATGGACAGAGAATCAAGCATTATCTTGAAGGCAATCTTGAGCAGGAATGCTCAAAACTGATACTTGAATGATTCTCAGTGAAGGTCCAGCTAAAGACAGTAAAGAAGCGCTTGCTGGGAGGCAACCCAGTCATTAGGAGGTTATATGTTTTGTTTTACAGAGGCAAGTATCAAAAATGAAGGAATTCACAGAGTTACAGAAGGATTCATCTCAAAAAGCAGAGACAAAGAGCTTACTGGCGAAAAAACGCCAGTAAGGGGCATTTTGGGCGTTAAACACCAGAATAGGTACCATTCTGGGCGTTTAACGCCAGGTGTGCAGCATTCTGGGCGTTCAGAAAAACGCCCAGTGATAAAGGATTTCTGGCGTTTAACGCCAGCCACGGCACCTGGCTGGGCGTTAAACGCCCAAAAGGAGCACCAAATGGGCGTTAAACGCCAGAATGGGTGCCATTCTGGGCGTTTAACGCAAGTAAGGTGGGGGGACCACAATTTTGTTTTCAAATCAAATTTTTTCAAACTTTCCTTTTCTTACCCATATTTTTCTACAAAAACACATTTCAATCTCTCATCATTCACTTTCAAATTTTCAAAAATCTAAAATCATTCTTCAAATCTTTCAAATCATTCCTAAATTTTGTTCAAAAACTCACCTTTCTCTCAATTTCTTTCCATATCTTCTCAAATCTCTTTTCAAATTTCTTTTGTTTTCGAAAACTCCCCTCCCCACCTTATAAATACACGTTTGGCTCCCTCTTTCCACCACACCATTCGAATTTCCTCTTCCTCTCTCTCTCTTTTTTCCTTTCTTTTGCTTGAGGACAAGCAAACCTCTAAGTTTGGTGTGCTTTTCCGTGATCACTAAGCCAAGATTCATCAAGATCATGGCTCCTAAGGGAAAACAAACCAATTTAAGAGGAAAGAAAGAGAATAATCCAAAGAATCTTTGGAATCAAGAGAAGTTCTTAACCAAAGAACATGAAGACCATTATCACAAGATAATGAGCCTGAGGTCAGTGATCCCGGAAGTTAAATTTGATCTGAAAGAAGATGAATATCCGGGGATCCAAGAGCAAAATCGAAACAGAGGATGGGAAGTTCTAACCAATCCTGAAATAAAGGTTGGAAGGAACATGGTTCAGGAATTCTACTCAAATCTGTGGCTAACAGATAAGCAGAGAATGACTGGAACTGCTTACCATACCTACAGAACCATGGTCAGAGGGAAAGTTATGTACTTCCATCTGGACAAAATAAGAGAAATCTTCAAACTACCTCAACTGCAAGATGATCCTGATTCCTTCAATAGGAGGATGGTGAGAGCAGATAAAGGGTTGGATCAAGTTCTAGAGGACATATGCCTCCCTAGAACTAAGTGGATAACCAATTCAAAGGGTGTCCCAAACCAACTCAAGAGGGGAGACCTCAAACCAATTGCAAGAGGTTGGCTAGACTTTATTGGGCATTCCATTTTGCCCACTAGCAACCGTTCTGAGGTCACCATCAAGAGAGCAGTGATGATTCATTGCATTATGCTTGGAAAAGAAGTGGAGGTTCATCATGTATGTGCTTGCTTGTGAGATCTACACAATTGCAAATAAGAATTCCACTGAAGCCAAATTGGCTTACCCAAGCTTGATCTCCTTGCTCTGTAAAGAGGCTGAGGTGAAGATGGGAGTAGATGAGTTCATACCCATTGAACACCCAATCACCAAGAAGTCAATGGAAGGACAAATGCAAGACAACTCTATCAAGAGGAAGAACAAGCCGCCATCACTAAGGTGGACCCGTTCTTTAATCTCCTTGTTGTTTATTTTCTATTTTTCGAATTTTTATGCTTATGTTTATCTATGTTTGTGTCTTATTACATGATCATTAGTATCTTAGTGTCTATGCCATAAAGCTATGAATGTCCTATGAATCCATCACCTCTCTTAAATGAAAAATGTTTTAATCACAAAAGAACAAGAAGTACAGGATTTCGAAATTTATCCTTGAAACTAGTTGAATTAGTTTGATGTGGTGACAATAATTTTTGTTTTCTGAATGAATGCTTGAACAGTGCATATGTCTCTTGAATTTGTTGTTTTGAGAATGTTAAAATTGTTGGCTCTTGAAAGAATGAGGAAAAAGAGAACTGTTATTGAGGATCTGAAAAATCATCAAATTGATTCTTGAAGCAAGAAAAAGCAGTAATTCAAAAAAAAAATTCGAAAAAAAAGGAAGAGAGAAAGAAAAAGAAAAAGAAAGAAATAAAGTTGTGATCCAAGGCAAAAAGAGTGTGCTTAAGAACCCTGGACACCTCTAATTGGGGACTCTAGCAAAGTTGAGTCACAATCTGAAAAGGTTCACCCAATTATGTGTCTGTGGCATGTATGTATCTGGTGGTAATACTGGAAGGCAGAGTGCTTTGGGCCACAGCCAAGACTCATACACTAGCTATGTTCAAGAATCATTATACTTAACTAGGAGAATCAATAACATTATCTGAGCTCTGAGTTCTTATAGATGCCAATCATTCTGAACTTCAAAGGATAGAGTGAGATGCCAAAACTGTTCGGAGGCAAAAAGCTACTAGTCCCGCTCATCTAATTGGAGCTAAGTTTCCTTGATATTTTGGAATCTATAGTATATTCTCTTCTTTTTATCCTATTTTGATCTTCAGTTGCTTGGGGACAAGCAACAATTTAAGTTTGGTGTTGTGATGAGCGGATAATTTATACGCTTTTTGGCATTGTTTTTAGTATGTTTTTAGTATGATCTAGTTAGTTTTTAGTATATTTTTATTAGTTTTTAGTTAAAATTCACTTTTCTGGACTTTACTATGAGTTTGTGTGTTTTTCTGTGATTTCAGGTATTTTCTGGCTGAAATTGAGGGTTCTGAGCAAAAATCTGATTCAGAGACTGAAAAGGACTGCAGATGCTGTTGGATTCTGACCTCCCTGCACTCGAAGTGGAATTTCTGGAGCTACAAAAGCCCAATTGGTGCGCTCTCAACGGCATTAGAAAGTAGACATCCTGGGCTTTCCAGCAATGTATAATAGCCCATACTTTGTCCGAGATTTGATGGCCCAAACCGGCGTGGCAAAACAGCCTCAGAAATTCCAGCGTTTAACGCTGGAACTGGCATAAAACTTGGAGTTAAACGCCCAAACTGGCATAAAAGCTGGCGTTTATCTCCAGAAAAGGTCTCTACACGAAAATGCTTCATTGCTCAGCCCAAGCACACACCAAGTGGACCCAGAAGTGGATTTTTACGTCATTTACTCATTTCTGTATACCCTAGGTTACTAGTTTACTATTAATAGGATCTTTTGACATTGTATCTGCACCTCATGACACTTTACACGTTTCTTTGTGTACTTTCCACGGCATGAGTCTCTAAATCCCATGGTTGGGGGTGAGGAGCTCTGCTGTGTCTTGATGGATTAATGCAATTACTACTATTTCTCATTCAATCATGCTTGCTTCCATTCTAAGATAATACTTGTTCTTAACCCGGATGAATGTGATGACCCGTGACAATCATCATCATTCTCAACTATGAACGTGTGCCTGACAACCACCTCCGTTCTACCTTAGATTAAGTAGTTATCTCTTGGATTCTTTAATCGGAATCTTCGTGGTATAAGCTAGAACTGATGGCGGCATTCAAGAGAATCCGGAAGGTCTAAACCTTGTCTGTGGTATTCTGAGTAGGATTCAATGATTGAATGACTGTGACAAGCTTGAAACTCCTGAAGGCGGGGCGTTAGTGACAGACGCAAAAGAATCAATGGATTCTATTCCACAAAAGTAATCATTTCATGTTCTTTTGTCTTTCACAATCAATCCTGATAATTTCTAATATCCTGACTAAGATTTACAAGATAACCATAGCTTGCTTCAAGCAGACAATCTCCGTGGGATCGACCCTTGCTCACGCAAGGTATTACTTGGACGACCCAGTGCACTTGCTGGTTAGTTGTGCGGAGTTGCAAAAGTGTGATTGCAATTTCGTGCACCACTAATCGTCTGGAGGCATCACCCTTGTTGATAGCTACATCCCATCCTCTCAGTGAAAATGGTCCAAATGCTCTGTCACAGCACGGCTAATCATCTGTCGGTTCTCAATCAGGTTGGAGTAGAATCCATTGATTCTTTTACGTTTGTCATCACGCCCAGCCTTCAGGAGTTTGAAGCTCGTCACAGTCATTCAATACCGGAATCCTACTCGGAATACCACAGACAAGGTTAGACTTTCCGGATTCCCGGGATCCTACTCGGAATACCACAGACAAGGTTAGACTTTCCGGATCCCCATGAATGCCGCCATCTATCTAGCTTATACCACGAAGATTCTGTTGGGGAATCTAAGAGATATGCGCCCGGCCTAGAGTAGAACGGAAGTGGTTGTCAATCACGCGCGTTCATAGGTGAGAATGATGATGAGTGTCACGGATTATCACATTCATCAAGTTAAAGTGCAACGTATATCTTGGAATAAGAATAAAAGAGAATTGAATAGAAAATAATAGTAATTGTATTGAAACTTGAGGTACAGCAGGGCTCCACACCCTTAATCTATGGTGTACAGAAACTCTACCGTTGAAAATACATAAGTGAAAGGTTGAAACATGGCCGAGAGGCCAGCCCCCTGAATGATCAAAAGACCGAATGGTCAAAAGATTACTAATACACTAGTAAAAAGTCCTATTTATAATAAACTAGCTACTAGGGTTTACATGAGTAAGTAATTGATGCATAAATCCACTTCCGGGGCCCACTTGGTGTATGTTTGGGCTGAGCTTGGTCTATCCACGAGCTGAGGCTTTTATTGGAGTTGAACTCCAAGTTATAGCGTGTTTTGGGCGTTCAACTCCGGGTCATGACGTGTTTTTGGCGTTTAACTCCAGACAGCAGCATGTACTAGGCGTTCAATGCCAAGTTATGTTGTCAATTTCCGAATAAAGTATAAACTATTATATATTTCTGGAAAGCTCTGGATGTCTACTTTTTAACGCCGTTGAGAGCGCGCCATTTACAGTTCTGTAGCTCTAGAAAATCCATTTCGAGTACAGGGAGGTCAGATTCCAACAACATCAGCTGTCCTTTTGTCAGCCTTTTTCAGAGTTTTGCTCAAGTCCCTCAATTTCAGCCAGAAATTACCTGAAATCATAGAAAAACACACAAACTCATAGTAAAGTCCAGAAATGTGAATTTAACATAAAAACTAATGAAAACATCCCTAAAAGTAGCTTGAACTTACTAAAAACTACCTAAAAACAATGCCAAAAAAGTGTATAAATTATCCGCTCATCACAACACCAAACTTAATTGTTGCTTGTCCTCATGCAACTAAAAATCAATTAGGATAAAAAGAAGAGAATATACTATAAATTCAAAATATCAATGAATATTAATTATAATTAGATGAGCGGGACTTGTAGCTTTTTGCTTCTGAACAGTTTTGGCATCTCACTTTTTCCTTTGAAGTTTAGAATGATTGGCTTCTCTAGGAACTTAGAATTTCGGATAATGTTATTGACTTTCCTAGTTAAGAATGTTGATTCTTGAACACAGCTACTTATGAGTCTTGGCCGTGGCCCTAAGCATTTTGTTTTCCAGTATTACAACCGGATACATAAATGCCACAGACACATGACTGGGTGAACCTTTTCAGATTGTGACTCAGCTTTGCTAGAGTCCCCAGTTAGAGGTGTCCAGAGCTCTTAAGCACACTCTTTTTGCTTTGGATCATGACTTTAACCACTCAATCTCAAGCTTTTCACTTGGACCTTCATGACACAAGCACATGGTTAGGGACAGCTTGATTTAGCCACTTAGGCCTGGATTTTATTTCCTTGGGCCCTCCTATCCATTGATGCTCAAAGCCTTGGATCCTTTTTACCCTTGCCTTTTGGTTTTAAGGGCTATTGGCTTTTTCTGCTTGCTTTTTCTTTTTCTTTCTATTTTTTTTTGCCTTTTTTCTCTTTTTTTTTTCGCAAGCCTTGTTCTTTCACTGCTTTTTCTTGCTTCAAGAATCAATCTCCTGATTTTTCAGATTATCAATAACATTTCTCTTTGTTCATCATTCTTTCAAGAGCCAACAGTTTTAACATTCATAAACAACAAGATCAAAAAATATGCACTGTTAAAGCATTCATTCAGAAAACAAAAAGTATTGTTACCACATCAATATAATTAAATAAAATTCAAGGATAAATTCGAAATTCATGTACTTCTTGTTCTTTTGAATTAAAACATTTTTTCATTTAAGAGAGGTGAAGGATTAATGGGATTATTTATAACTTTAAGACATAGTTACTAACTACTAATGATCATGAAGTAGAGACACAAAACATAGATAAACACAACATAAAAACCAAAAAGCAGAAAGAAATAAGAACAAGGAATGAATCCACCTTAGTGGCGTCTTCTTCTTGAAGGACCAACAATGTCCTTAAGCTCTTCTATGTCCCTTCCTTGCCTTTGTTGCTCCTCCCTCATTGCTCTTTGATCTTCTCTTATTTCATGGAGAATGATGGAATGCTCATGATGTTCCACCCTTAATTGTTCCACATTGTGGCTCAAATCTTCTAAGGAAGTGTTGAGTTGTTCCCAATAGTTGTTGGGAGGAAAGTGCATCCCTTGAGGCATCTCAGGGATTTCTTGATGATGAGCTTCCTCATGCATCTCTTGAGAACCGTGAAGGGTCTCTCTTGCTTGCTCCATCCTCTTCTTGGTGATGGGCTTATCCTCTTCAATGGAGATGTTTCCTTCTATGATAACTCCAGCTGAGTAACATAGATGGCATATAAAGTGAGGAAAAGCTAGCCTTGCCATGGGGAGGACTTGTCGGCTATTTTGTAAATTTCATTGGAGATGACCTCATGAACTTCTACTTCCTCTCCAATCTTGATGCTATGAATCATGATGGCCCGATCCACTCTCTTCCATTGAGCTCCTTCCACACATATGTCCATAAGGACTTGGTCCAACCTTTGATTAAAGTTGACCCTTCTAGTGTAGGGGCGTTCATCTTCTTGCATCATGGGCAAGTGGAATGCCAACCTCACATTTTTCGGACTAAAATCTAAGTATTTTCCCCGAACCATTGTGAGATAATTCTTTGGACTCGGGTTCATACTTTGATCATGGTTCCTAGTGATCCATGCATTGGCATAGAACTCTTGAACCGTTAAGATTCCGACTTGTTGCATGGGGTTGGTTAGGACTTCCCAACCTCTTCTTCGGATCTCATGTCGGATTTCCGGATACTCATTTTTCTTGAGCTTGAAAGGGACCTCAGGGATCACCTTCTTCTTTGCCACAACATCATAGAAGTGGTCTTGATGGCTCTTGGAGATGAATCTTTCCATCTCCCATGACTCGGAGGTGGAAGCTTTTGTCTTCCCTTTTCCTTTTCTTGAGGATTCTCCGGCCTTAGGTGCCATTGATGGTAGTGGAAAACAAAAAAGATTGTGCTTTGACCACACCAAACTTAAAATATTGCTCGTCCTCGAGCAAGAGAAGAAAGAAGAAGAAGAGAATATGGAGGAGAAGGGGAAGTGTAGGTTCGGCCAAGGTATGGAAGAGGGGGTTGTGTTGTGTGAAAATGAAGTAGAATGGAAGGGTATATATAAGGAGAGGGGAGAGTGAAGTTTCGGCTATATAGGGTGGGATTGGGTGGGAAAATATTTTTGAATTTTGAAGGTATGTGGGGTTTATGGGGAAAAGTGGATGGATGTGAGTGGTGAAGGGGGTAATTGGGAAGAGAGATTAAGGTGATTGGTGAAGGGTTTTGGGAAATGTGATATGGGGAAGAGTAAAATAGGATTAGGAGGTAAGGTGGGAATATGGTAGGTGGGGATCCTGTGGGGTCCACAGATCCTGAGGTGATCCTGTGGGGTCCACAGATCCTGAGGTGTCAAGGAATTCCATCCCTGCACCAAAGAGGCATGTAAAATGCCTTTGCACACCATTCTGGCATTTAAACGCCGAGTGGTGCACGTTCTGGGCATTCAACGCCCATGTAAAGCATGTTTCTGGTGTTGAACGCCAGTTTCATGCTTGTTGCTGGCGTTCAGTGCCAGCTTTTCTTCTAGGCACATTCCTGGCGTGCAGCGCCAGGATGTTGCTTGTTTCTGGCGTTCAGCGCCAGATTGATGCTCTGTTCTGGCGTTGAACGCCAGCCATATGCTCCTTACTGGCGTTGAACGCCATCCTGTGCTTCCTCCAGGGTGTGATTTTTCTTCTGCTGTTTTTGATTCTATTTTTAATTTTTATATTTTTTTCGTGACTCCACATGATCATGTACCTAATAAAACACAAAATAAAAATAAAATAAAATAAAAATTAGATAAATAAAATTGGGTTGCCTCCCAACAAGCGCTTCTTTAATGTCAATAGCTTGACAGTAGCTCTCATGGAACCACAAAGGTGATCAGGTCAATGTTGTATAGTCCCAACACCAAACTTGGAGTTTGGATATGGGATCTTGACACCAAACTTAGAGTTTGGTTGTGGCCTCCCAACACCAAACTTAGAGTTTGACTGTGGGGGCTCTTCTTGACTCTGAACTGAGAGAAGCTCTTCATGCTTACTCTCTTTTGTCACAGAGGGATGGCCATGTGCCTTGAACACAAGGTAGTCCCCATTCAATTGAAGGACTATTTCACCTCTGTTGACATCTATCATAACTCCTGCTGTGGCTAGGAAGGGTCTTCCAAGGATGATGTATTCATCCTCTTCCTTCCTAGTGTCTAAGATTATGAAATCAGCAGGGATGTAAAGCCCTTCAACCTTCACTAACACGTCCTCTACTATTTCATAAGCTTGTCTCAATGATTTGTCTGCCAATTGTAATGAGAACAAGGCAGGTTGTACCTCAATGATCCCCAGCTTCTCCATTACAAAGAGTGGCATAAGATTTATCCTTGACCCTAGATCACATAGAGCCTTTTCAAAGGTCATGGTGCCTATGGTACAAGGTATTAAGAACTTGCCAGGATCTTGTTTCTTTTGAGGTAGAGTTTGCTGAATCCAGGTATCTAGTTCATTAATGAGCAAGGGAGGTTCACTTTCCCAAGTCTCATTACCAAACAACTTGGCATTCAGCTTCATGATAGCTCCTAAATATTGAGCAACTTGCTCTCCAGTCACATCTTCATCCTCTTCAGAGGAAGAATAGTCTTCAGAGCTCATGAATGGCAGAAGGAGATTTAATGGAATCTCTATGGTCTCTATATGAGCCTCAGATTCCTTTGGATCCTTGATAGGAAACTCCTTCTTGCTTGAGGGACGTCCCAGGAGGTCTTCCTCACTAGGATTTTCGTCCTCCTCCTCCCTTGCGCATTCGGCCATATTGATTATATCAATGGCCTTGCACTCTCCTTTTGGATTTTCTTCTGTATTGCTTGGGAGAATACTGGGAGGATTTTCAATGACTTTCTTACTCAGTTGGCCCACTTGTGCCTCCAGATTTCTGATGGAGGATCTTGTTTCACTCATGAAACTGAAAGTGGTTTTTGACAGATCAGAGATTAGATTGGCTAAATTAGAAGTGTTTTGTTCAGAATTCTCTATCTGTTGCTGAGAAGATGATGGAAAAGGCATGCTATTGCTCAGCCTATTGCGTCCATCATTGTTAAAGCCTTGTTGAGGCTTTTGTTGATCCTTCCATGAGAAATTTGGATGATTTCTCCATGATGAGTTATAGGTGTTTCCATAAGGTTCACCCATGTAATTAACCTCTGCCATGGCAGGGTTCTCAGGATCATAAGCTTCTTCAAAAGCTGCCTCTTTAGTACTGTTGGATGCATGTTGCCATCCATTCAGATCTTGAGAGATCATGTTGACCTGTTGAGTCAACACTTTGTTCTGAGCCAATATGGCATTCAGAGCATCAATTTCAAGAATTCCCTTCCTCTGAGGCGTCCCATTATTCACGGAATTCCTCTCAGAAGTGTACATGAATTGGTTATTTGCAACCATGTCAATTAGTTCTTGAGCTTCTGCAGGCATTTTCTTTAGGTGAATGGATCCACCTGCAGAATGGTCCAATGACATTTTTGAAAATTCAGATAGACCATAATTGAATATATCTAATATGGTCCATTCTGAAAACATGTCAGATGGACACCTTTTGGTCAACAGCTTGTATCTTTCCCAAGCTTCATAGAGGGATTCACCATCTTTCTGTTTGAAGGTTTGAACATCCACTCTCAGCTTGCTCAGCTTTTGAGGAGGAAAGAATTTATCCAAGAAGGCTGTGACCAGCTTATCCCAGGAGTCCAGGCTATCCTTAGGTTGTGAATCCAACTATATTCTAGCTCTGTCTCTTACAGCAAAAGGGAAAAGCATGAGTCTGTAGACATCAGGATCAACTCCATTCGTCTTTACAGTCTCACAGATCTGCAAGAATTCAGTTAAAAACTGATAAGGATCTTCAGATGGAAGTCCATAGAACTTGCAGTTTTGTTGCATTAAGGCAACTAACTGAGGTTTCAGCTCAAAGTTGTTGGCTCCAATGGCAGGAATGGAGATGCTTCTTCCATCAAATTTGGACGGTTGCTTTGTGAAGTCACCAAACATTCTCCTTGCATTATTATTATTTTTGGCTACCATCTCCTTCTCTTGTTCGAAGATTTCTGAAAGGTTGTTTCTGAATTGTTGTAATTTAGTTTCTCTTAGTTTCCTTTTCAGAGTCCTTTCAGGTTCAGGATCAATTTCAACAAGAGTGCCTTTTTCCCTGTTCTTGCTCATATGAAAGAGAAGAAAACAAGAAAAGAAGAGGAATCCTCTATGTCACAGTATAGAGATTCCTTTATGTTAGTAGAAGAAGAGAAAAGGGAGGAAGAGTGAAGAAGAATGAATAGTCTGTATAAAGAGTAAGGATAGGGGAGATGATAAGAGATGAAGAGAAGTGTTAGTAAATAAATAATTAAATAGAATAAGAAAAGAAAGGGAGAATTTCGAAAATAATTTTGAAAAAGGGATTAGTAATTTTCGAAAATTAAAGATAGGATAAGATTAAAATTAAAATTTAAAACAAAAAGAATTTTTGAAAAAGAGATGAGATATTTTCAAAAATTAGAGAGGGAAAAGTAGTTAGGTGGTTTTGAAAAAGATAAGAAACAAACAAAAAGTTAAAGAGTTAGTTGAAAAAGATATTAAAATCAAATTTGAAAAGATAAGAAGATAAGGAGTTAGATAAGATATTTTGAAATCAAATTTTGAAAAAGATAAAATTTTTGAAAAAGATAAGATAAAAGATAAAAAGATTTAATTTTTAAAATTTGAAATTACTTACTTCACTAACAAGAAACTACAAGATAAGATTCTAGAACTTAAAGATTGAACCTTTCTTAACAAGAAAGTAACAAACTTCAAATTTTTGAATCAATCACATTAATTGTTAGCTAATTTTCGAAAATATGATATAAAGATAAGAAAAAGATTTTGAAAAATATTTTGAAAAAGAATTTTGAAATTTTCGAGAAATAGAAAAAAAATGAAAAAGATATAATTTTTGAAAAAGATTTTGAAAAGATAAGATTTTTAAAATTGAAATTTTGACTTGACTTGTAAGAAACAACTAATTTTTAAAAATTTTTGACCAAGTCAACCCAAAATTTCGAAAATTTGGAGGGAAATAAGGAAAAGATATTTTTTTGATTTTTTTGAATTTTTAATGATGAGAGAAAAACAACAAAAATGACTCACAACATGAAAATTATGAATCAAAACTCATGATGCATGCAAGAACACTATGAATGTCAAGATGAACACCAAGAACACTTTGAAGATCATGATGAACATCAAGAACATAATTTTGAAAAATTTTTTATGCAAAGAAGACATGCAAGACACCAAACTTAGAAATCTTTAATGCATGGACTCTAACAAACGAAAAATGCATATGAAAAACAACAAACAACACAAAACAAGAAAACATCAAGATCAAACAAGAAGACTTACCAAGAACAACTTGAAGATCATGAAGAACACCATGAATGCATGAATTTTTTCGAAAAATGCAAGAAAAATTTTTAAAGCATGCAATTGACACCAAACTTAAAATTTGACTCAAGACTCAAACAAGAACACAAAATATTTTTGGTTTTTATGATTTTATGATTTTTTTTGGATTTTTATTAATTTTTTTCGAAAATATTTTTGGAAAAACGAAAAAGAAAAGAAAATTTTGAAAAACATTTTTGAAAATTTTTGAAAAGAAAATTACCTAATCTAAGCAACAAGATGAACCGTCAGTTGTTCAAACTTAACAATCCCCGGCAACGGCGCCAAAAACTTGGTGGACGAAATTGTGATCCATATTCTGTGTACTTGTATGAAATTTAATAATTGGCTCTATTTGAAGTCACAAATTCGTTCAACTAACCAGCAAGTGTACTGGGTCGTCCAAGTAATAAACCTTACGTGAGTAAGGGTCGATCCACAGAGATTGTTGGTATGAAGCAAGCTATGGTCATCTTGTAAATCCCAGTTAAGTGGACTCATAAAGTCAAATGTGATTAAATTGGATAAATAAAGATAAATAAAATAAAAAGGGATAGAAATACTTATGTAAATCAATAGTGGGAATTTCAGATAGGCGTGTGGAGATGCTAGAATCCTTTCGAATCTCAACTTTCTTATTGCTTTCATCCAATCCTTCTTACTCCTTTCTATGGCAAGCTGTATGTAGGGCATCACCATCATCAATGGCTACTTTTAATCCTCTCGGGAAAATGGTCCTATGCGCTGTCACTGCACGGCTAATCGTCTGGAGGCATCACCCTTGTTGATAGCTACATCCCATCCTCTCAGTGAAAATGGTCCAAATGCTCTGTCACAACACGACTAATCATCTGTCGGTTCTCAATCAGGTTGGAGTAGAATCCATTGATTCTTTTGCGTTTGTCATCACGCCCAGCCTTCAGGAGTTTGAAGCTCGTCACAGTCATTCAATACTGGAATTCTACTCGGAATACCACAGACAAGGTTAGACTTTCTGGATTCCCGGGATCCTACTCGGAATACCATAGACAAGGTTAGACTTTTTGGATCCCCATGAATGCCGCCATCTATCTAGCTTATACCACGAAGATTTTGTTGGGGAATCTAAGAGATATGCGCCCGGCCTAGAGTAGAACGGAAGTGGTTGTCAATCACGCGTGTTCATAGGTGAGAATGATGATGAGTGTCATGGATCATCACATTCATCAAGTTGAAGTGCAACGTATATCTTGGAATAAGAATAAAAGAGAATTGAATAGAAAATAATAGTAATTGTATTGAAACTTGAGGTACAGCAGAGCTCCACACCCTTAATCTATGGTGTGCAGAAACTCCACCGTTGAAAATACATAAGTGAAAGGTTCAGGCATGGCCGAGAGGCCAGCCCCCTGAATGATCAAAAGACCGAATGGTCAAAAGATTACTAATACACTAGTAAAAAGTCCTATTTATAATAAACTAGCTACTAGGGTTTACATGAGTAAGTAATTGATGCATAAATCCACTTCTGGGGCCCACTTGGTGTATGTTTGGGCTGAGCTTGGTCTATCCACGAGCTGAGGCTTTTATTGGAGTTGAACTCCAAGTTATAGCGTGTTTTGGGCGTTCAACTCCGGGTCATGACGTGTTTTTGGCGTTTAACTCCAGACAGCAGCATGTACTTGGCGTTCAACGCCATGTTACGTCGTTAATTTACAAATAAAGTATAAACTATTATATATTGCTGGAAAGCTCTGGATGTCTACTTTCCAACACCGTTGAGAGCGCGCCATTTGGAGTTCTGTAGCTCTAGAAAATCCATTTCGAGTGCAGGAAGGTCAGATTCCAACAGCATCAGCAGTCCTTTTGTCAGCCTTTTTCAGAGTTTTGCTCAAGTCCCTCAATTTCAGCCAGAAATTACCTGAAATCACAGAAAAACACACAAACTCATAGTAAAGTTCAGAAATGTGAATTTAACATAAAAACTAATGAAAACATCCCTAAAAGTAGCTTGAACTTACTAAAAACTACCTAAAAACAATGCCAAAAAAGCGTATAAATTATCCGTTCATCAATCATCATCCTAAAGAAAACATAAACTAACATAGATAAATAAATAAAATTGGGTTGCCTCCCAATAAGTGCTTCTTTAATGTCAATAGCTTGACAGCGAGCTTTAATCTAGTCTCAGCTTTGAGCATTCTTGCTCAACATTGCCTTCAAGATAATGTTTGACTCTCTGCCCATTAACAATGAACTTTTTGTCAGAGTCAATATCTTGAAGCTCTACATATCCATATAGTGACACACTTGTAATCACATATGGTCCCTTCCACCGGGATTTCAGTTTCCCCGGGGAAAATCTGAGCCTAGAGTTGAACAACAGAACCTTTTGTCCTGCCTCAAAGACTCTGGATGACAGCTTCTTGTCATGCCACCTTTTTCCTTTCTCCTTGTAAACTTTTGCATTTTCGAAAGCTTTGAGTCTGAACTCCTCTAGCTCATTCAACTGGAGTAATCTTTTCTCTCCAGCTACCTTAGCATCAAGGTTTAGGAACCTGGTTGCCCAGTAGGACTTGTGTTCCAGCTCCACTGGTAGATGACAGTCTTTTCCATACACAAGCTGGAATGGAGAGGTTCCTATAGGTGTCTTGAATGCGGTTCTGTATGCCCACAGAGCGTCATCCAGACTTCTTGCCCAATCCTTTCTGAGGGTATTTACAGTCCGTTCCAGGATTTACTTTAGTTCTCTATTTGAGATTTTAGCCTGCCCATTTGTCTGTGGATGATATGGGGTTGCCACTTTGTCGTTAATTCCATATCGAACCAGAGCAGAGTCAAGCTTTTTATTGCAGAAATGGGTGCCTCCATCTCTGATCAGTATTCTAGGAACACCAAATCTGCTAAAGATATGCTTCTAGAGGAACTTCAGCACTGTCTTAGTATCATTAGTGGGCGTTGCAATTGCTTCCACCCATTTAGATACATAGTCTACTGCCACCAGAATATAAGTGTTTCAATATGATGGTGGGAAAGGCCCCATGAAGTCAATTCCCTATACATCAAACAACTCAATCTCTAAAATCCCTTGTTGAGGCATGGCATAACCGTGAGGAAGATTACCAGCTCTCTGGCAACTGTCACAGTTACGTACAAACTCTCAAAAATCTTTATAGAGAGTAGGCCAGTAGAAGCCACATTGGAGGACCTTAGCGGCTGTTCGCTTACCTCCAAAATGTCCTCCATATTGCGATCCATGGCAATGCCATAGGATCTTCTACACCTCTTCTCTAGGTACACATCTATGGATTATTCCGTCTGCACACCTGATGAGCGGATAATTTGTATGCTTTTTGGCATTGTTTTTAGTATATTTTTGGTATGATATAGTTAGTTTTTAGTATATTTTTATTAGTTTTTAGTTAAAATTCACTTTTCTGGACTTTACTATGAGTTTGTGTGTTTTTCTGTGATTTTAGGTATTTTCTGGCTGAAATTGAGGGACCTGAGCAAAAATCTGATTCAGAGACTGAAAAGGACTGCAGATGCTGTTGGATTCTGACCTCCCTGCATTCGAAGTGAATTTTCTGGAGCTACAGAAGCCCAATTGGCGCGCTCTCAACGGCGTTGGAAAGTAGACATCCTGGGATTTCCAGCAATATATGATAGTCCATACTTTGCCCAAGATTTGATGGCCCAAACCGGCGTTCAAAGTCACCCTCAGGAATCCCAGCGTTAAACGCTGGAACTGGCACCCAAATGGGAGTTAAACGCCCAAACTGGCACTAAAGCTGGCGTTTAACTCCAAGAAGAATCTCTACACGAAAATGCTTCATTGCTCAGCCCAAGCACACACCAAGTGGGCCCGGAAGTGGATTTTTATGTCATTTACTCATTTCTGTACACCTTAGGCTACTAGTTTTCTATAAGTAGGACCTTTGACTATTGTATTAGAGAGTCTTTCGATCTTTGGATCTTTTGATCATGTTTTTATGATTGAACCCTCTTTGGGAGGCTGGCCATTCGGCCATGCCTAGACCTTATGCTTATGTATTTTCAACGGTGGAGTTTCTACACACCATAGATTAAGGTGTGGAGCTCTGCTGTACCTCGAGTATTAATGAAATTACTATTGTTCTTCCATTCAATTCCGCTTGTTCTTGTTCTAAGATATCACTTGTTCTTCAACTTGATGAATGTGATGATCCGTGACACTCATCATCATTCTCACCTATGAACAAGGTGACTGACAACCACTTCTGTTCTACAAGCAACCAAGGCTCTAGTGAATATCTCTTGGATTCTTGATTGCACGATGCATGGTTGATCGCCTGACAACCGAGTGCTCGTCTGACAAACGAGCCAACCATTCCGTGAGATCAGAGTCTTCGTGGTATAAGCAAGAACTGATGGCAGCATTCAAGAGAATTCGGAAGGTCTAACCTTGTCTGTGGTATTCTGAGTAGGATTCAATGATTGAATGACTGTGACGTGCTTCAAACTCCTGAGGGCGGGGCGTTAGTGACAGACGCAAAAGAATCACTGGATTCTATTCCGGCCTGATTGAGAACCGACAGATGAATTCCGCTATGCTGTGACAGAGCATATGCAATCGCTTTCACTGAGAGGATGGGAGGTAGCCATTGACAACGGTGAAACCCTACACAAGCTTGCCATGGAAGGGAATGAGAAGGATTGGATGAAGATAGTAGGAAAGCAGAGAGACAGAAGGGAAGGCATCTTCATGCGCTTATCTGAAGTTCCTACCAATGAATTACATAAGTATCTCTATCTTTACCTTTGTGTTATTTTCGTTCATCACCATTACCATTTGAGTTTGCCTGACTAAGATTTACAAGATGACCATAGCTTGCTTCAATACTAACAATCTCCGTGGGATCGACCCTTACTCGCGTAAGGTTTATTACTTGGACGACCCAGTGCACTTGCTGGTTAGTTGTGCGAAGTTGTGTAATGCCATGGTATTGAGCTACCAAGTTTTTGGGGTTCATGACCGGGGATTATGAGAGTTGTGAAAAAGTATTGTTCACAATTTCGCGCACCAAGTTTTTGGCGCCATTGCCGGGGATTGTTCAAGTTTTGAGCAAGCTTTTGGTAACATCAGTGCCAAGATCCGGCAACAACACCAAGTTTTTGGCGCCGTTGCCGGGGATTGTTCAAGTTTTGAGCAAGCTTTTGGTAACATCAGTGCCAAGATCCGGCAACAACACCAAGTTTTTGGCGCCGTTGCCGGGGATTGTTCAGTTTGGACAACTGACGGTTCATCTTGTTGCTTAGATTAGGTATTTTTTTTTTCAGAGTTCTTAGGAATGAATTCTAGTGTTTCAAGGTGATGTTCTTATCATCACCAAAGCTGATTGATCTTCATCAATTTAGCTCTTGAATGCAATGTTCTGCTGAAGCTTGGCTGACCATGTCTAATTCCTTTAGACTGAAGCTTTAGACTAACATTGCATGATTCCTGGAATTCTCATTAAGAATTTTGATACCTTTTTCCACTTAATTTTCGAAAAACACAAAAAAATCAAAAAATCATAAAATCCAAAAAATTTCTTGTCTAGTGTCTCATCTTAAGTTTGGTGTCAATTGCATGCATTCATTCATATGTCTTAGTGATCTTCAAGATGTTCTTGATGATTTACTTGCTCTGATCTTTGAATTCTATTGACTTGAGTGTTTTGTGTGTCTCATTTGCATTTTCATTTTGTTAATGTCAGTAGTATACAAACTGCTAAGTTTGGTGTCTTGCATGCATTGTTATTTGATTCTTATTGCATTTTGATTTTTCCTTATTATAAAAAATCCAAAAATATTTTTAATTTGTGTCTTCTCAAGTCAATAATACAGAGAATTGAAGATTCAGAACATACAGCAGAGGAAATGCACAGAAAAAGCTGGGCGTTCAAAACGCCCAGTGAAGAAGGACAGACTGGCGTTTAAACGCCAGCCAGGATACCTGGTTGGGCGTTTAACGCCCAAAAGGGTAGTATTTTGGGCGTTAAACGCCAGAATGTGCACCATTCTGGGCGTTTAACGCCAGGATGGCTAGAGGGGGAAGATTTTGTTTTCAAATCAAATTTTTTTTAGTTTTCAAAATCTTTTCAAAATCAAATCTTTTTCAAATCAATTTTCCAATCAAATCTTTTTCAAAACCAATTTCTTTCCTTTTTCAAAGATACTTGCTACCAATTAATGATTTGATTCAACATTTCAAGTATGTTACCTTTTCTGTTGAGAAAGGTTTAATGTTTGAATCATATCTTTTCTTGTTAGTCAAGTTTTTAATTTTCAAATCAAATCTTTTTAAAATGTTTTTCAAATCATATCTTCTCAATCACATTTTTTTTAAATCAATCAAATCTTCTTAACCACATCTTTTTCAAAATAGTTTTCAATCAAATCTTTTTGACTTCTAATTTCAAAATCTTTTTCAAAAATCACTTGATTTCTTTTCCATTTTCATTTTCGAAAATTAAGTAATGTTTTTCAAAAATGTTTTCAAAATTTTTCACTTAATTTTCGAAAATTACTTCCCTCCTTCTCACATCCTTCTATTTATGGACTAACACTATTCCTTAATGCAAAATTCGAACTCCATCTCCTTTGATAAGTTCGAATTTTCTACTTCTGTCTTCTACTCTTATTTTCCCTCTGACACCTAAAGGAATCTCTATACTGTGACATAGAGGATTCCACATTTTCTTGTTCTCTTCTCTTTCTTATGAACAGGAGCAAAGACAAAGGCATTCTTGTTGAGGCTGATCCTGAACCTGAAAGGACCTTGAAAAGAAAGCTCAGAGAAGCCAAAGCACAACTCTCTTTAGAGCACCTGACTGAATTCTTCAAAGAAGAAGAACTCATGGCAGCCGAAAACAACAACAATGCCAACAATGCAAGGAAGGTGCTGGGTGACTTTACTGCACCTACTCCCGACTTCTATGGGAGAAGCATCTCTATCCCTGCCATTGGAGCAAACAACTTTGAGCTTAAGCCTCAATTAGTTTCTCTAATGCAACAGAATTGTAAGTTCCATGGACTTCCATTGGAAGATCCTCATCAGTTTTTAGCTGAATTCTTGCAAATCTGTGACACTGTTAAGACTAATGGGGTTGACCCTGAGGTCTACAGACTTATGCTATTCCCTTTTGCTGTAAGAGACAGAGCTAGAACATGGTTGGACTCTCAACCTAAAGAAAGCCTGGACTCTTGGGAAAAGCTAGTCAATGCCTTCTTGGCAAAGTTCTTTCCACCTCAAAAATTGAGAAAGCTTAGAGTGGAAGTCCAAACCTTCAGACAGAAGGAAGGAGAATCCCTCTATGAAGCTTGGGAAAGATACAAACAATTAATCAGAAAGTGTCCTTCTGACATGCTTTCTGAATGGAGCATCATAGGTATTTTCTATGATGGTCTCTCTGAACTGTCCAAGATGTCTTTGGATAGCTCTACTGGAGGCTCTCTTCATTTGAAGAAGACGCCTGCAGAAGCTCAAGAACTGATTGAAATGGTTGCAAATAACTAATTCATGTGCACTTCTAAAAGAAATCCTGTGAACAATGGGACTAGTCAGAAGAAAGGAGTTCTTGAGATTGACACTCTGAATGCCATATTGGCTCAGAACAAAATATTGACTCAACAAGTCAATATGATTTCTCAAAGTCTGTCTGGAATGCAAAATGCACCAAGCAGTACTAAGGAAGCTTCATCTGAGGAAGAAGCTTATGATCCTGAGAACCCTTCAATGGAAGAGGTGAATTACATGGGAGAACCCTATGGAAACACCTACAATCCTTCATGGAGGAATCATCCAAATCTTTCATGGAAGGATCAACAGAGACCTCAACAAGGTTTCAATAACAATAATGGTGGAAGAAACAGGTTTAGCAAGAGCAAACCTTTTCCATCATCTTCTCAGCAACAGACAGAGAGTTCTAAGCAGAATACCTCTGACTTAGCTACCATGGTCTCTGATCTAATCAAAACCACTCAAAGTTTCATGACTGAAACAAGGTCCTCCATCAGAAATTTGGAAGGACAAGTGGGTCAGCTGAGCAAGAAAATTACTGAACTCCCTCCTAGTAATCTCCCAAGCAATACTGAAGAAAATCCAAAAGGAGAGTGCAAGGCCATCAACATGGCCGAATTCTGGGAGGAAGAAGAGGCAGTGAACGCCACTGAGGAAGACCTCACTGGACGTCCACTGGCCTCCAATGAGGAACCATGGGAATCTGAGGCTCAAAATGAGACCATAGAGATTCCATTGGACTTACTTCTGCCATTCATGAGCTCTGATGAGTATTCTTCCTCTGAAGAGGATGAGTATGTCACTGAAGAGCAAGTTGCTAAATACCTTGGAGCAATCATGAAGCTAAATGACAAGTTATTTGGAAATGAGACTTGGGAGGATGAACCCCCTTTGCTCACCAAGGAACTGGATGACTTGTCTAGGCAGACACTGCCTCAAAAGAGGCAAGATCCTGGGAAGTTTTCTATACCTTGTACCATAGGCACCATGACCTTCAAGAAGGCCTTGTGTGACTTAGGGTCAAGTGTAAACCTCATGCCCCTCTCTGTAATGGAGAAGTTAGGGATCTTTGAGGTGCAAGCTGCAAAAATCTCACTAGAGATGGCAGACAACTCAAGAAAACAAGCCTATGGACTTGTAGAGGATGTTCTGGTTAAAGTTGAAGACCATTACATCCCTACTGATTTCATAGTCCTAGAGACTGGGAAGTGCATGGATGAATCCATCACCCTTGGCAGACCCTTCCTAGCCACAGCAAAGGCTGTGATTGATGTTGATAGAGGAGAGTTGATCATTCAAGTGAATGAAGAATCCTTGGTGTTTAAGGCCCAAGGGTATCCCTCTGTCATCATGGTGAGGAAGCATGAAGAGCTTCTCTCAAAACAGAGCCAAACAGAGCCCCCACAGTCAAACTCTAAGTTTGGTGTTGGGAGGCCACAACCAAACTCTAAGTTTGGTGTTGAACCCCCACATTCAAACTCTAAGTTTGGTGTTGGGAGGTTCCAACACGGTTTTGAGTATCTGTGAGGCTCCATGAGAGTCCTCTGTCAAGCTAGTGACAATAAAGAAGCGCTTGTTGGGAGGCAACCCAATGTTTTATAATTAACTATTTTCTTTTGTCATTTTATGTCTTTTGTAGGTTGATGATCATAAGAAGTCACAAAATCCATGAAAAAAGCAAAAACAGAATGAAAAACAGGAAGAAAAATAGCACACCCAGGAGGACGCACCCACTGGCGTTTAAACGCCAGTGAGGTTAGCTGGTGGGCGTTTAACGCCCAGTCTGGCACCATTCTGGGCGTGTAACGCCAGAAAGGGGCACCAGACTGGCGTTAAACGCCAGAAAGGGGCAAGATGCTGGCGTTAAACGCCAGAAATGGGCACCAGCCCGGCGTTTAACGCCAGAAATGGCACAAAACGTGATTTTGCATGCCATTTGGTGCAGGGATGACTTTTCCTTGACACCTCAGGATCTGTGGACCCCACAGGATCCCCACCTACCCTACCACTCTCTCTCTTTTTCACCAATCACCTCAACACCTCTTCCCCAAAAACCCCTCACCTATCAAATCCCATCTTTCTCTTCACCACTCACATCCATCCTTCATAAAACCCCACCTACCTCACCATTCAAATTCAAACCACTTTCCCACCCAAACCCACCCTCAAATGGCCGAACATCTCTCTTCCCCTCTCCTATATAAACCCTCCTTCACTCCTTCATTTTCACACACCTTTAACACTACTTCTTCTCCCTTTTGGTCGAACACAAAGCCCTCTCCATCTCCTTCATTTCTTCTTCTTCTACTCTCTTCTTTCTTCTTTTGCTCGAGGACGAGCAAACATTTTAAGTTTGGTGTGGTAAAAGCATTGCTTTTTGTTTTTCCATAACCATTTATGGCATCCAAGGCCGGAGAAACCTCTAGAAAGAGGAAGGGGAAGGCAAAGGCTTCCACCTCCGAGTCATGGGAGATGGAAAGATTCATCTCAAGGGTGCATCAAGACCATTTCTATGAAGTTGTGGCCTTGAAGAAGGTGATCCCCGAGGTCCCTTTTTCACTCAAAAAGGGTGAATATCCGGAGATCCGACATGAGATCCAAAGAAGAGGTTGGGAAGTTCTTACCAACCCCATTCAACAAGTCGGAATCTTGATGGTTCAAGAGTTCTATGCCAATGCATGGATCACCAAGAACCATGACCAAAGTGTGAACCCGAATCCAAAGAATTATCTTACTATGGTTCGGGGGAAATACTTGGATTTTAGTCCGGAAAGTGTGAGGGTGGCGTTCAACTTGCCTATGATGCAAGGAGATGAACATCCTTACACTAGAAGGGTCAACTTTGATCAAAGGTTGGACCAAGTCCTCACAGTCATATGTGAAGAGGGCGCCCAATGGAAGAGAGATTCAAGAGGAAAGCCGGTTCAATTAAGAAGGCATGACCTCAAGCCCGTGGCTAGAGGATGGTTAGAGTTCATACAACGCTCAATCATTCCCACTAGCAACCGGTCCGAAGTTACCATAGACCGGGCTATCATGATCCATAGCATCATGATTGGAGAAGAAATAGAGGTTCATGAGGTTATAGCCCAAGAACTCTATAAGGTGGCGGACAAGTCCTCTACCTTGGCAAGGTTAGCCTTTCCTCATCTCATTTGTCACCTCTGTTATTCAGTGGGAGTTGACATAGATGGAGACACCCCCATTGATGAGGACAAGCCCATCACTAAGAAGAGGATGGAGCACACAAGAGATCCCACTCATCATGAGATCCCTGAGATTCCTCAAGGGATGCACTTTCCTCCACAAAACTATTGGGAGCAAATAAACACCTCCCTAGGAGAGTTGAGTTCCAACATGGGACAACTAAGGGTGGAGCATCAAGAACACTCCATCATCCTCCATGAAATTAGAGAAGATCAACGAATCATGAGGGAGGAGCAACAAAGACAAGGAAGAGACATTGAGGAGCTCAAGCACTCCATAGGATCTTCAAGAGCAAGAAAGAGCCGCCATCACTAAGGTGGACCCGTTCTTTGATTTCCTTGTTCTTTATTCTTCTATTTTTCGAATTTTATGCTTATGTTTATCCATGTTTGTGTCTTGTGATCATTAGTGTCTTAGTGTCTATGCCTTAAAGTTATGAATGTCCTATGAATCCATCACCTTTCTTAAATAAAAATGTGCTTAATTGATAAAAGAAAGAATTGCATGAATTTTGAATTTTATAACAGTTTAATTATTTTGATGTGGTGGCAATGCTCTTGTTCTTTGAATGTATGCCTAAACAGTGCATATGTATCTTGAATTTGTGGTTTATGAATGTTGGCTCTTGAAAGAATGATGAAAAAGGAGACATGTTACTGAGGATCTGAAAAATCATAAAAATGATTCTTGAAGCAAGAAAAAGCTATCAAAAAAAAATCGAAAAAAAGAGAAAAAGAAAAGAAAACAAAAAAAAAAGAGAAGAAAGAAAAATAAAGTTGTGATCCAAGGCAATAAGAGTGTGCTTAAGAACCCTGGACACCTCTAATTGGGGACTCTAGCAAAGCTGAGTCACAATCTGAAAAGGTTCACCCAATTATGTGTCTGTGGCATGTATGTATCCGGTGGTAATACTGGAAGACAGAGTGCTTTGGGCCACGGCCAAGACTCAATAAGTAGCTATGTTCAAGAATCATCATACTCTACTAGAAGAATCAATAACACTATCTGGATTCTGAGTTCCTAAAGAAGCCAATCATTCTGAATTTCAAAGGATAGAGTGAGATGCCAAAACTATTCAGAGGCAAAAAGCTAAAAGCCCCGCTCATCTAATTAATACTGATCTTCATAGATGTTTTTGGAATTCATTGCATATTCTCTTCTTTTTTTATCCTATTTGATTTTCAGTTGCTTGAGGACAAGCAACAATTTAAGTTTGGTGTTGTGATGAGCGGATAATTTGTATGCTTTTTGGCATTGTTTTTAGTATGTTTTTGGTATGATATAGTTAGTTTTTAGTATATTTTTATTAGTTTTTAGTTAAAATTCACTTTTCTGGACTTTACTATGAGTTTGTGTGTTTTTCTGTGAGTTCAGGTATTTTCTGGCTGAAATTGAGGAACCTGAGCAAAAATCTGATTCAGAGACTGAAAAGGACTGCAGATGCTGTTGGATTCTGACCTCCCTGCATTCGAAGTAGATTTTCTGGAGCTAGAGAAGCCCAATTGGCGCGCTCTCAACAGCGTTGGAAAGTAGACATCCTGGGCTTTCCAACAATATATGATAGTTCATACTTTGCCCAAGATTTGATGGCCCAAACCGGCGTTCAAAGTCACCCTCAGGAATCCCAGCGTTAAACGCTGGAACTGGCACCCAAATGGGAGTTAAACGCCCAAACTGGCACTAAAGCTGGCGTTTAACTCCAAGAAGAGTCTCTACACGAAAATGCTTCATTGCTCAGCCCAAGCACACACCAAGTGGGCCCGGAAGTGGATTTTTATGTCATTTACTCATTTCTGTACACCTTAGGCTACTAGTTTTCTATAAGTAGGACCTTTGACTATTGTATTAGAGAGTCTTTCGATCTTTGGATCTTTTGATCATGTTTTTATGATTGAACCCTCTTTGGGAGGCTGGCCATTCGGCCATGCCTAGACCTTATGCTTATGTATTTTCAACGGTGGAGTTTCTACACACCATAGATTAAGGTGTGGAGCTCTGCTGTACCTCGAGTATTAATGAAATTACTATTGTTCTTCCATTCAATTCCGCTTGTTCTTGTTCTAAGATATCACTTGTTCTTCAACTTGATGAATGTGATGATCCGTGACACTCATCATCATTCTCACCTATGAACAAGGTGACTGACAACCACTTCTGTTCTACAAGCAACCAAGGCTCTAGTGAATATCTCTTGGATTCTTGATTGCACGATGCATGGTTGATCGCCTGACAACCGAGTGCTCGTCTGACAAACGAGCCAACCATTCCGTGAGATCAGAGTCTTCGTGGTATAGGCAAGAACTGATGGCAGCATTCAAGAGAATCCGGAAGGTCTAACCTTGTCTGTGGTATTCTGAGTAGGATTCAATGATTGAATGACTGTGACGTGCTTCAAACTCCTGAGGGTGGGGCGTTAGCAACAGACGCAAAAGAATCACTGGATTCTATTCCGGCCTGATTGAGAACCGACAGATGAATTCCGCTATGCTGTGACAGAGCATATGAAATCGCTTTCACTGAGAGGATGGGAGGTAGCCATTGACAACGGTGAAACCCTACACAAGCTTGCCATGGAAGGGAATGAGAAGGATTGGATGAAGACAGTAGGAAAGCAGAGAGACAGAAGGGAAGGCATCTTCATGCGCTTATCTGAAGTTCCTACCAATGAATTACATAAGTATCTCTATCTTTACCTTTGTGTTATTTTCGTTCATCACCATTACCATTTGAGTTTGCCTGACTAAGATTTACAAGATGACCATAGCTTGCTTTAATACTAACAATCTCCGTGGGATCGACCCTTACTCGCGTAAGGTTTATTACTTGGACGACCTAGTGCACTTGCTGGTTAGTCGTGCGAAGTTGTGTAATGCCATGGTATTGAGCTACCAAGTTTTTGGGGTTCATGACCGGGGATTATGAGAGTTGTGAAAAAGTATTGTTCACAATTTCGCGCACCAACACCTCTTAAAGAGATATGGTTCATCCCACAAGTAGTACTTTGCATCAGAAATCAATTTCTTTGTTTGTTGCTTACTGTACTCTTTGGGTATGAATCTCATAGCTTTATAGTTTGCAATGTCTGCAAACCATGGTACTTCCTAAATGGCAAAGAGTTGCTCATCCATTCGGAAAGGTTTCAGAGATCTCAGTAGGAGGGAGAGATGCTCCTGCAACTGGTTCTATCCGGGACAGGTGATCAGCTACCTGGTTCTTTGTCCCTTTTCTGTCTCCTATTTCTATATCAAACTCTTGCAGAAGCAACACTCATCTTATGAGTCTGGGTTTTGAATCCTACTTTATGAGGAGATATTTTAGAGCAGCATGGTCAGTGTACACAATCACTTTTGATCCTACTAAATAAGATCTGAACTTGTCAATGGCATAAACCACTGCAAGCAGCTCCTTTTCTGTGGTTGTGTAATTCTTCTGTGCGTCATTCAAAACACGGCTGGCATAATAAATGACATGCAGAAGCATGTCATGCCTCTGTCCTAATACTGCACCAATGGCATGGTCATTGGCATAACACATTAGTTCAAATGGTAATGTCTAGTCTGGTGCAGAAATGACTGGTGCTGTGACCAGCTTAGCTTTCAGGGTCTTAAACGCCTGTAGGCACTCTGTGTCAAAGACAAAGGGTGTATCAACAGCTAGTAGATTGCTCAGAGGTTTTGCAATTTTTGAAAAATCCTTTATAAACCTCCTATAGAATCCTACATGCCCCAGAAAGCTTCTAATTGCCATAACATTGGTAGGTGGTGATAATTTTTCAATTACCTCTACCTTAGCTTGATCCACCTCTATTCCTTTCTTCAAAATTTTGTGCCCAAGGATAATTTCTTCAGTCATCATAAAGTGATATTTCTCCCAGTTTAAAACCAGGTTGGTCTCTTGGCACCTTTTTAGAACAGGTGCTAAATGGTAAAGACACGAGCTGAATGACTCTCCAAATACTGAGAAGTCATCCATGAAGACTTCCAAAAATTTCTCTACCATATCAGAGAAGATAGAGAGCATGTACCTCTGAAAGGTTGCAGGTGCATTGCACAGACCAAATGGCATCCTTCTGTAAGCAAATACTCCAGATGGACATGTGAATGCTATTTTTTCTTGGTTCTGAGGATCTACTGCAATTTGGTTGTAACCTAAATAGTCATTCAAAAAGCAGTAGTATTCATGGCCTGCTAGTCTCTCTAGCACCTGGTCTATGAATGGTAAAGGAAAGTGATTCTTTCTGGTGGCTGTATTAAGTCTTCTATAGTCAATACACATACGCCACCCTATAACTGTTCTTGTAGGAACCAGTTCATTCTTTTCATTATGAACCACTGTCATGCCTCCCTTCTTAGGGACAACTTGGACAGGGCTCACCCAGGGGCTATCAGAAATAGGATAAATAATCCCAGCCTCTAGTAACTTAGTGACCTCTTTCTGTACCACCTCCTTCATGGTTGGATTCAGTCGCCTATGTGGTTGAACCATTGGCTTGGCATCATCCTCCAATAGGATCTTGTGCATGCATTTGGCTGGGCTAATGCCCTTGAGATCACTTATGGATCACCCAAGAGCTGTCTTGTGTGTCCTTAGCACCTGAATTAGTGCTTTCTCTTCCTGTGGCTCTAAAGTAGAGCTTATAATTACTGGAAAAATGTTATCTTCTCCCAATAATGCATATTTCAGGGATGGTGGTAGTGGTTTGAGCTCGGGTTTAGGAGGTTTCTCCTCTTCCTGAGGAGTTTTTAGAGGTTCTTCTATTTTCTCTGGTTCCTCCAGATCAGGCTGAACATCCTTAAAGATGTCTTCTATCTCTGATTCGAGACTTTTAGTCATATTGACTTCTTCCACCAGGGAATTAATAATATCAACTCTCATGTAGTCTCTTGATATGTCTGGATGCTGCATAGCTTTAACAGCATTCAACTTAAACTCATCCTCATTGACTCTTAGGGTCACCTCCCCGTTTTGGACATCAATGAGAGTTCGTCCAGTTGCTAAGAAAGGTCTTCCTAGAATGAGAGTTGCACTCTTGTGCTCCTCCATTTTCGGCACTACAAAGTCAGTGGGAAAGGCAAATGGCCCAACCTTGACAATCATGTCATCAATTATGCCTGATGGAAATTTAATGGAACTATCAGCAAGTTAGAGACACATTCGGGTTGGTTTGACTTCTTCAGTCAAACCAAGCTTTCTGATAGTGGATGTAGGGATTAGGTTGATACTTGACCCAAGATCACATAGAGCTGTGTTGGTACAAGTACCCTCTAATGTGCATGGTATCATAAAGCTTCCGGGATCTTTAAGCTTCTTTGGTAAGCTTTTCAAAATGACTGCACTGCATTCTTCAGTGAGGAAAACTTTTTCAGTTTCTCTCCAATCCTTCTTATGACTTAAGATCTCTTTCATGAACATAGCATAAAAGGGTATTTGCTCAAGTGCCTCTGTAAACGGAATCTTTATTTCAAGAGTCCTGAGATAGTCTGCAAAGTGGGC
This sequence comes from Arachis hypogaea, assembly GCF_003086295.3. NCBI lineage: Eukaryota > Viridiplantae > Streptophyta > Magnoliopsida > Fabales > Fabaceae > Arachis > Arachis hypogaea. The sequence goes on along the minus strand of NC_092039.1, from coordinate 53,084,423 downwards.
AAAATGTTTATCCTGTTCTGCTTGGTGAAGTTTCTGAGGATAAGGCATCTTGGCTTTGTATTCTTCAACCTTAATTGCTGCAGGTTTATTTCCTACAGAAGTGGCTGGAGAAGCTTGCTTAAAAGGGTTGTTATCAGCACTTGCAGGTGCCTGATCCTTTACTGGCATTTGAACGCCAGAATTGGCAGCAGAATGGGTGTTTAACGCCAGATTACTGCCCTTTTCTGGTGTTTGAACGCCAGAATTGGCATCAGAGTGGGCGTTTAATGCTAGGTTACTGCCCTTTTCTAGCGTTTGAATGCCAGGATCATTCCTCTATGGGCTCTTACTGTCCTTCGAGGGATTTTGGGCAGTAGATTGGTCCTCCTTTGTCAGTTGTTCCTTTCTTGGCTTTCTGCTGCTTTGAATTGAGACATTCAATGTCTTTCCGCTCCTTAAATAAACAGCTTTGCACTCTTCTGTTATTTGTTTAGATAACTGCTGTCTTATCTGATCCAATTGTGCTTCTATATTTTTGTTAGCATTTTTAGTATCTTGTAACATTTCTTTGAATTCTGCTAACTATTTTGTTAGAAGAAATATTTGCTGATTGAGTTCAACAACTTGTTCTGGAGGGCTAAGGTCAGTGGATACTGCTTTAGCCTCTTCTTTCATGGAAGACTCACTATTTAAATACAGATGTTGATTTCTAGCAACTGTATCAATGAGCTCTTGAACCTCTTCAATTGTCTTCCTCATGTGTATAGATCTATCAACTGAGTGGTCTAGAGATATCTGGGCCTTTTCTGTAAGCCCGTAGTAGAAGATGTCTAACTGTACCCATTCTGAAAACATTTCAGAGGGGCATTTCCTTAGCATTTCTCTGTACCTCTCCCAGGCATTATAAAGAGATTCATTATCCTCTTGTTTAAAGCCTTGGATTTTCAGCCTTAGCTGTGTCATCCTTTTTGGGGGGGAAATATTGATTCAAAAATTTGTTTGATAACTGTTTTCATGTTCTTATGCTTGCTGTGGGTTGGTTATTTAACCACCTCTTAGCTTAATCTTTTACCGCAAATGGAAATTGTAATAATCTATAAACATCCTAATCTACTTTCTATCATGTACTGTGTCAGCAATTCGTAAGAACTGTGCCAGAAACTCAGTAGGTTCTTCCTGTGGAAGACCAGAATATTGGCAATTTTGCTGCACCAAGATAATGAGCTAGGGGTTTAACTCAAAGTTGCTAGCTTTAATGGGAGGTATACAGATACTACCCCCATATGAAGCAGTAGTGGGGTTAGCATATGACCCCAGAGTCCTTCTAGACTGTTCATTTCCACTTAGGTCCATGATGGATAAAGAGAGATGATGTGAATTGTAAATAAAAATTTTATTCTCTTTTCTCTTTTTTTTTTTGGAGTGGATTTTTGAAAAATATGAGGAGAGAGAAAGTGGTTAGGAAGTTTTGAAAAAGATATCTCTTAAAATTAAAGATACTTGAAAATTGATACTTGTAAGGAAATAAATAAAAGAAAAGATTTGAAAAAGAAATGATTTAAAATTTTAAGGATTGAAACTTTCTTAACAAGAAAACACCAAACTTTAAATTTTTCAATCAAATTAATAAAATAACACCACTAATTCGAAAATTATAAAAAGAAAGAAAAAGATTCTGAAAAATTTTATAAAAGATTTTTGAATAGATATAAAAAGAAAATTGAAAAAGAATTTGTTTTGAAAAAGATTTAAAAAGATAGATTTTTAAAATTAAAATTTTGACTTGACTAACAAGAAAACAACCAAATTTTAGAATTTTGACTAAATCAATCTAAGAAATTCGAAAATTGTGAGCAATTAAAGGAAAAGATATTTTTTATTTTTGAATTTAAAGAAGAAAGAGAAAAACACACAAAAGACACAAAACTTAAAATTTTTAGATCAAGCACCCTTGTTTTTCGAAAAAATTTTTGGAGGGAAACACCAAGGAATATCAAACTTAAAAATTTTAAGATCAAAACACATACAAGACTCAAGAACACCTTGAAGATTCACAAGAACACGAAGAACAAAATTCAAAGACTCAAAGAACTCAAGAACATAAAAAAAAGAACACCAAACTAAAAGGTTTGAGACAAAATTTAATCAAAGAAAAATTATTTTTGAAAAAGTTTTGAAAGGAAAATAGAAGATGCAATTCTAGTGACTCTAAACCAAAAAGATAAATTTTTCCTAATCTAAGTAACAAGATAAACCGTCAGTTGTCTAAACTCGAACAATCTCCGGCAATGGCGCCAAAAACTTGATTCACGAAATTGTGATTTACATGTTTCACAACTCCGGTGCCACTAACCAGCAAGTGCACTAGGTCATCCAAGTAATACCTTACATGAGTAAGGGTCTATCCCACGGAGATTGTCGGCTTGAAGCAAGCTATGGTTATCTTGTAACTCTTAGTCAGGATATCAATAATAATTCTTAAGTTTTATTTGTAAAAAGTAAAAGAACATGAAATAAATAATACTTGCTATGCAGTAATGGAGAACAGATTGAGGTTTCGGAGATGCTCTACCTTTTGAGTCTCTGCTTTCCCACTGCCTTCTTCTTCAAATACGCATGGCTCCTTCTATGGCAAGCTTTATGTTGGTGGATCACCATTGTCAATCGCTACAATCTGTCCTCTCAGTGAAAACATGTCCGCTACGGTTTCCCGCATGGCTAATCATCTGTCGGTTCTCACTTGTATTGGAATAAGATCCATTGATCTTTTTGCACACTGTCACTGTGCCCAACAGTCGCGAGTTTGAAGCTCGTCACAGTCATCCCTTCCTAGATCCTACTCGGAATACCACAAACAAGGTTTAGACTTTCCGGATCTCAGGAATGCTGCCAATTGATTCTAGCCTATACCATGATGGTTCTGATCTCACGGAATTGAATGCTCTGTTGATAGGAGAGACAATCAAACTCGTGAATCAGGAGCCGAAGAGATACACACTCAAGCTGTTGCAGGTAGAATGGAAGTGGTTGTCAGGCACACGTTCATAAGTTGAGAATGGTAATGAGTGTCACAGATCATCACATTCATCACATTGAAGTACGAGTGAATATCTTAGAACAGTGCATTAATTCATTGAGACACAACAGAGCTCCTCACCCCCAACCATGGGGTTTAGAGACTCATGCCGTCAAAGGTACAATAAGGAATGTAAAAATGTCATGAGGTACAAAATGAATCTCTAAAAGTAGTTTTTATACTCAACTAGTAACCTAGGTTTATAGAAAATAAGTAACTAAGTGCAGATAGTTCAGAAATCCACTTCTAGGCCCACTTGGTGTGTGCTTTGACTGAGCATTGAAGCTTCCACATGCATAGGCCATTCTTGGAGTTAAACGCCAGCTTTGGTGCTAGTTTGGGCATTTAACTCAAGTTTTGGTGCCAGTTCTGGCGTTTTACGCCAGAAAAGAGTCTCTGACCAGCGTTTGGACGCCAGTTTGGGCCATCAAATCTCGAGTAAAGTATAGACTATTATACATTGCTAGAAAGCCCAAGATGTCTACTTTCCAAGGCAATTAAGAGCGCTCCAATTGGGTTTCTTTAGCTCTAGAAAATCTACTTTGAGTGCAGGAGGGTCAGAATCAAACAGTATCTGCAGTCCATTCTCAGCCTCTGAATCAGATTTTTGCTCAGGTCCCTCAATTTCAGCCAGAAAATATCTGAAATTACAGAAAAATACACAAACTCATAGTAAAGTCCAAAAATGTAATTTTTGCATAAAAACTAATAAAAATATTTTAAAAAGTAACTAAAACATACTAAAAACTATGTAAAAACAATGCCAAAAAGCGTATAAATTATTTGCTCATCACTATACAATAAGTTCTCTCGTTATCGAAAAATAGAATGAATGATAATAATAATAAAGGGATGGATATGTAGTAGAATTGAAAAGAAGCATGCATGAGTGAATGTGAGAAAAAGGGGATAAATATGTAGTTAGGTTGTTTTTCTATGTATATATGACGATATAGGATTAGGTGGGATACTTGAGCTAATTAAAGATCCAATCTTTTATCCCACTTAACCATATTAATCCTACCCTTACCCTAGTAATGCGTGAGCATCTTTCCTATCTTTTCCTAGTGAATTTGCATCTAATTTGTTGAGTTTAATAAAGAATTAATTATCTTTTAGCCAATATGGATGCTACTTTGAGTCTTTTGCAATTTTATTTATTTTAGGTAGCATTCGGTTGGATTTGATGGAGTTTCTGCAGCACAAGAACAAAAAGAGGTGGCAGCGAGGAGCAACGCGTACGCGTAAGTTACGCGTACGTGTGATTTGGACCTTTCCATGGCGATGCGTGCGCGTGACTGACTCGTACGCGTGATTTGAAGAATTGCATAGCGACGCGTGCAAGTGACCGACGCATCCGCGTGACTCACGAAAAAGACCATTGACTCGTACGCGTGACATGTGCGACGTGCAGAGAAAGCAGAAAATGCTGGGGGTGATTTCTGGGCCCCATTTTAACACCCAAGTTAGGTGCGGATCCAGTGAAGCCAAGTGGTCCCCACGTTACAAGACACGGAGTAGTTAGTTAATTCTGATTTAAATTGAAATTTGATTTTAAAATAGGAAAAGATATTATCTTAATTTTAGATATTAGATTTTAAATTAATTAGGATTAGTTATAAAAAGGAGAGACTTCTCTTCCATTAGGTGGGATTCCATTAGGGAATTTTATACAAATTTACATTCCACATTCCATGAGCAACTAAACCTCCACTGTTAAGGTTAGGAGCTCTGTCTATTTGTATGGATTGATTTCTATTGCTTTCTCTATTTTAATTTGTGTATGGATTTATAATTTAAGAATTGTTTTTCGCTCTTTATTTTATGAATTTGGGTGGAACGGAAGTATGGCCCTCTTTCTATTTGAGTTCCTGTAAAACTTGAAAAAGCTCTTTACTTGAACAACAGCTTGAAAACATATTCTCCTAAATTTTAATTATCTGGATTTAACGGGATACGTGACATATAATCCTTTTATTTTTTGGGTAATTAGAGTTTTTGTGGCATATAAACTGGAATTTGATCATGTAGCTTCTAATTGGAATTAATTGACTAAGGAATTGGCAGTTAATGAATTTTAGAGGAGACTTGAAAGGTCTAAGGAATTAAGGTCTAGTCACATATAGTTTGCCATAAATTAAATCCTTCATAATTAAAATAGTTAGTAAGAAAAGTAAATCCGAAAAAATAGATAACTCTGAAGCCTTAACTGCCTTCTCAATATTTTGTTCCCTACTTATTTATCTGCCTATCTTTAATATTCTAAATTTTCTGTTAATGTTTTTGAACTTCCAACACTATTTTCTTTTTGTCTAACTAAGCCTATCAAACACTATTGTTGCTTAATCCATCAATCCTCGTGGGATCGACCCTTACTCACGTAAGGTATTACTTGGTACGACCCGATGCACTTGCCGGTTAGTTTGTGGGTTATAAAATACCGCACCACCTAGCCCCATTAAAACCCTCATAAGTCCTCATGATATTTGCATTCATTCATCAAATATTAGTTGATTGTTAGACGACTTGCAAATCTTTAAGGAACATGATTAAAAGAAAATTGAGTGATTAAGCCCTACACACTGAGCGATTAGAGTGTAAAAACTTCCGTGAGGGGTTCAATTGCTCAATTCTATGATTCTATCCAACATCTTGTACTTTCTTGCAAGTTGTTTGGTTGTTAGTTTTTGAAAATTTCAAATCAAATCTTTGGACATTGATTGTATTTCTATATTTTCTTGTCTTGGCCCTAAGTTCTTTGATTGTTGAGATTCTTTTGTTTGTTTTTGCCAAACTCAATAGGAAATTATAGTATATATATATAGATAGCACTTAGTATAGTTGCATGCATGTAAGTAGTTGCATTTAATAAATTGCTTACCCTTTTGATCATTCACCTTTGATTATGATTAGCAAGAGGACATGCTATTGTTTAAGTGTGATGGAATTGATGAATCCATATTTTACGGTATATTTTGGTTTGATTTGAGAGGATTCCATCATATAAACCCACATTTATTCATTCAAATAGCATACTTTTGTATTCTCTCCCTAAATTGAGCCTAATTGTGAAAACATGCTATTTTGTGCTTAATTTAATCAAATTTATCCCACTTTCATCTCATTCGATGCCTTGATAGTTTTGATGAGTGATTTCAGGTGTAATAGGTTGGAATGGCTTGATAAGAACGGAAGGAAAGCATGTAAAAGGGAGAAAACATGAAGAAATCAAAGGAGAAGAGCACATTGGCGTGTGCGTTGATAAACCCCATTTTTAGAGTTTATCTTGTGTTAAATTTATAGGGTTTTGTCAACTTGTCTCTCATTTATTCATTAAAATAGCATGATTTTGTAAATTCTCCTTTAATTGTACTTAAGAGTGAAAACATGTTTTTTGGGTCTTAAAATAGCTAAATTTAATTCACCTTGATTCCATTAGATGCCTTGATATATTTATTAAGTAAATTCAGGTTTAGGAGGCAAAGATTGGAATTGAGGGAATGAAGGAAAAGCATGTAGAAATGGAGAACTTATGAAGAAATAAAGGAATCGCAAAGCTATCAATCCTGACCTCTTTGCACTTAATCGACCATAACTTGAGCTACAGAAGTCCAAATGAGGCGGTTTTAGTTACGTTGGAAAGCTAACATCTGGGGCTTCAAAATGATATAAGATTTTTTATAGTTGCAATGCGTTTAAGGATGGGTACGCGTGATGTACACATACGCATTGATGTTGCATGTGACTCACTTAAAGGCAACTCGTGGCCAACGATTTCTGAAGCATTTTGGGCCCAATCCAACTCATTTCTGATGCTATTTAACACAAGGATTGAAATGGAATGAAGAAGTTAGTGACCAATTAGTTTAGTTTTAGTTTTCTAGAGAGAGAAGTTCTCTCTTCTCTCTAGAATTAGGATTAGATTTAGGTTAAAATTTCATAGATCTAGGTTTTACTCTTTGCTATCATTTACTTCTACCTTTGAATTCTATGTTGCTACATCTTGTTCTTCTATTCTCTTGTTGCAATTCCTCTATTTTGTTTCTACACTTTGTAAGTTGATCTACTATTGTTCTTCTTATTTTCCTTCAATGCAATTTGAGGTAATTCATGTCAATTGTATTTTCTTTGATTGTTGTTGTTAATCTTTTGCAATTAATTGTTGTTAGAATTTATTCTTGTTGTCAATTTACCATGCTTTCCTTTTATGCCTTCCAAGTGTTTGATAAAATATTTGGAAGGATGTTAGAGTAGAATCTTGTGTTCTTGGCTTGAGATGGTAAATTAGGAATTCTTGAGTCACTAATGACCAAGTGATTGATGATTGGTAGCCATTGACTCTAGCTTTTGTTAATCCAATTAGTGAATAGCTAGGACTTATGGACTTGGATTGATATAGCTCATTTGGCTCTCCTTTACTAGTTATACGATGATTTAATGAGATTGATCTTTGCAATTATCATGATGAGATTAGAGTGATAAGGATAGAAATCCTTGACCACCAAACTTTTCCAAGAGCATTTTATCATTTGATTTTCATTACCATTTACGTTTCATATTTCTCATCCAAAACCCTAAAATATACAACTCATAACCAATAATAAGAACACTTTATTGCAATTCCTAGGGAGAACAACCCGGGGTTTAGATACTTGGGTTTATTAATTTAGCGGTTTGTACTTGTGATAAACAATCTTTTGTATGAAAGGATTATTGTTGGTTTAGAAACTATACTTGCAACGAGATTTCATTAGTGAAATTCTATACCACACAAAAGTCCGATCATCAAAATGACTCACAAACCTCTTTTCACCAAACACCTCCAAATGACCTTACTCCTTATCCACCGTACCAACTACCTTTTGAGCTATATGAGCCACACATAGAGCCACCACCATCTGATGAACCCCTCCTCCGAAATAATGAACCCTCCTATCCATCCCAATCCCCAATAGATGATGATTCTCTCACTTTGCTACTCTAAGGGCAAGGAGAAATTCAAAGGGAGGTACTAGAATTCACGGCCACCTTGGCCGAAGTAGTAAACCGATTAGCCTCCCAATGCTTGGGCATTCAAGGAACTCCCATGGCAACATGTGGAAAATCAATTGAAGAGCATAGCATGAAGGAGATATTGGACACTCCAGTGGAAAATGAGGAATATTACTTTGTGTTAGAACAATTGGAGAAACCTATGACTATTGAAGAAGAGGAAGAAGTGGTTGAAGACTTAGGAGATGCGAAACCTCCATGGAAAGCTAGAGTTGAAGAAAACCCTCCAAGAAGATTGAATTTGATGTCAAGGAGGAATGTGCACAACTTCCAAATCATATCCCATATGAAGACTTGGAAGGAATGGAACAAGAATTGAGTTCCCTTGGTGAGGAAGATCAAGCATCAAATCCTTTTGGTGGTGAATCCTTGGGACTTAAAGAACCTTCTCCCGGCAAGATAGAAAACGATGTGGAGGTAGATTTCTCTCTTCCTCCCATTTATGATTTGAGTGATGGAGAAGAGTTAGATGACATTGATGAACAAAGGATTGAATTTGAAGAATCTTGTAAAGAGGTGGAAGTCCTTAGAAAAAGAAAGGCAGGAGTTGAATACGCTTTGTCAAGATCATTGGAAGCTTCTTTGTCTAGGTTGTCATATATTCCTTCACTTGAGTGGGTAAAACTCATTTCTATTAGCTTTATTGTCCCACTTGAGTATGGTTTGCTTGAAACGGATGGTCAACTTAGGATGCTTTGTGGGATAAAGCGTAAGAGAAGAATGTTTAGTGGTTGGCGTTGCAAATCAAGGCTTATTTTGGTTGATACTTCAAGGATTAGATGCAAGGGTTGGGCTAGTGCTCAATTGAATGGTTCTAGAAAGAGAGTTTGATATTACCTTGAGAATCCCTCTTGCTCACCACCCAGATCGATTAATGATGATCAACTGCAAGACAGGTGTGAAAATAAAGTGTGGGACCCCAGATTATGCGATGAAGATCCAATTTGGGAGACCCTAACTTGTGCAGAACTCAATCAAGGCTTGGAGTCATTATTTTTGAAGAATGGGGCACAATGGAGAACCAAGCATTGGTGGAAGTTCCAAGAAGAATTTAAGCACAAGCCACCTTGATGAGGAGCTCCCCATAAGTCTAACTTAAGGACAATAAATAAAAGTACTAGGTGGGAGACACCCCACCATGGTAAATTCTTTCCATGTTTCCCTTTTGTACATATAGGTAAAAGTAGTTTAATTTCATGTTTTGTTTAGTTTATTGAGTTTAATTGGTAGTCTAGGATGTTAAATAAGGTTTTATGGTGTTTTGGTAGCTGTTTGGAGGTTTGAAATGCTTGGTGTGGTGCAAAAACATGAAAAATTGTGAAAAACAGAGCACCAACCCACGCGTATGCGCCATGCACGAGTACGCGTACCCCAAGCATTTTCGCCCATGCACACGCATGCGTGCTTTACGCGTACGCGTGGATCAAGAAGTTTCATCCCTCCATACATCAACCCGAGAGTTGTGCCTACATTGCGCGAATTTTGTGCCTCTCGCACAAACCAACCTATGCACAAGCATGAAGGACGCGTACGCGTCGGTCCTCTTGGACACCACCCGCGCGCGCACCTGCACTACGTGTACGCGTGGATTGCCTCTCTTCATCACACTTTTTTTCCTCTTTTCTTTTCATTCATTTCCTTCTTCTTTCTCTCTACCTTTCTTCTTCTATCCTCTTCCTTTCTTACTTTGGTCTTTACCCTTTTTTAAAAAAAGTTTTTTTTCTCATCTTAAATTTTCTTTTGTTTATTTGTTTATTGCATTTGCATTCTTTTTTTCTTTGCATTTTAATTTTATTTTTATAGCTTATTGTATTTTTTTTAGTTTTGTATTTTAATAATGGTGTTGAATTTTCTTACTCAATTGTAGAGAGTTCTTGCATTATTTTTGTACTTCTTGACTTGTTTGGTATTGATGAGTGATGAAGCTTTTAAACCAATGCTTAATCTTGTATGACTCTTGTGTCTTTGTGCATTAATTATGATCCCATATTGTCTTTCATGACCCACTCTTTCTTGTTTAAACTTGATACTCAACATGCTCTTCATGGGATTTACTTATGCTTTGATTTTTCTCTTGCATCAAGTATTAGTTGATATGCCTTAGCTCATATTGTTTTCTCTTTTACATGTTGTAGCTACCATGTAGTTGAGAACCTTACTCTTATTTGGCATTAGCCCCCGCCTATGTTATATTTGCTTTGATATCTTTATTGTAGGCTTAATTCTCTTTCTTTTTCTCTCCTTTTAGGTTGGCCACCAAAAGAGGAAAAAGAAAAAGTTTCTACATGGGCAACAAACAAGCTCATCCGCACAATCCTTTGAAGAAACTCATCAGTTGTAACAACCCATCCACCTTGCTCTTCTTTGCATGCACTGAGGACGGTGCAATCTTCAAGTGTGAGGAGATCGTCCAACCAATTTCCATGGGTAACAATTTCTTTTTTCAACACCAATGTTAGCTAGTTGTTGCATTGCATGATAGGTTCCATGTTAGTTAGAATTTGTACATATTTTTACACTTCTTTCTTATTAGGACTACTTGGTTAGAGTGATGATTTGTTTTCCAAGAAACTGTTTTAGGGCACCCTACCAATTTGAAAAAAATTTGATGTTGAACTTGCTTGAAAGAATTTATTTTGGAACATGGTTCTTGAGCTAAGAACACAAGCATGTGAGTTTTGAGTCTAATTGTGTGGTTACATCTTACAACCACTTATCTCCATTCTTTCATGCATTGTTCTCCTTCTATTATTGTAATCTTTGATTTGTTTAATTTTATATGTCCATTATTCCTTGTCTTCATGCATTTATATGCTTGAGGCCTGTTCATACCCTGACCGGGCTCCTCCAACTCGGCAAAATCCATGAAAGGTCCGACCTCGTCCCAAGGCCCACGCCTGAGGTCGGACCTCGGACAATAAAGCTAAGAAGGCCCATCAAAAGGAACGCAGCCCAAAACCTAAAGGCCGAAAAGGCCTAGGAAAGGCGGTTCCACAAAGATAGAGATAAAACTCCCAAAAGATAAGATAAGATAAGAATATCTTATCCAGGGAAGATCACGGCCAACTACTATAAATACACTGGAGCACCCAGGTATGGCACACATTCCACATTCTACACATATCTGCTTGGACCCATGCTAACTTAAGCATCGGAGTGTCATTGCAGGTACAACCACCAACCACTCTGCATATCAAGCTCGGGTCATCAGTCCCCCCACCTCGGGCTTCTCCAAGACGACCGAGCTACACGTTTCAGGTAACCCCCGGAACATTGGCGCCGTTGCCGGGGACCTGGAAGTCATCCCTTTACCATGGCGGACGACCCTCTCAACAATGACCGCGCTGCATCAGAACAAGAGGATGAAGTTGACACCGGAGAACGACCGGACAGCCCTCTATCACCACGCACTCCAGGAGGAAACAAACAGAATCGCCCAAAGACATCACTCCCAAACAAAGATCCACAAAATCCCGAGAATGAAAAGAGCTCGGAAATTCTAGAAGCAGTCCGAGCACAACAAAACCGACTGAAACAACTCGAAGAGGACATAAAGAAGTAGAGAGAAACTGAACAAGATCTAAGAAGGGAGGCTCGAAAGCACAGAGAATTAGAAGAAAAACTACGGAAAATAGAGGCCAATCTGAAAGACCGGACAGAACGCGGCACCACCCCCGAATGCAACCATGATCCCTTCACGCAAGAGATCATGAAGGAGAAGGTACCACGAAACTTCAAGCCACCCGATATGGATCTCTACGACGGCACCACCGATCCAAGTCACCACCTCAGCAACTTCAGAAGTAGAATGTACCTAGTTGACGCCTTCGACGCAATTCGGTGTAAAGCCTTCCCCACCACTCTCACCAAGTCGGCCATGAAGTGGTTCGACAACCTGCCACCAAGATCAATCACCAGCTTCGAAGACCTAACCAAAAAATTCCTAACAAGGTTCTCCATTCAAAAGGACAAAACAAAACATGCCCCCAGTCTACTCGGGATCAAACAAGGTAACCAAGAAACTCTCCGAGAATACATGGAGCGATTCAACAAAGCCTGCCTGGACATACAACACTTGCCCACTGAAGCAGCCATCATGGGACTAGCAAACGGCCTAAAAGAGGGACCGTTTAGCCAGTCCCTATCCAAACGATACCCGACCTCCCTATACGAGGTGCAGGAGCGGGCAGAAAAATATATCAACATGGAGGAAACCTCCCAGCTAAGAGACTCTTCTAGGAAGGAATCAAACTACCCACTCCGAGATCGAGATCGGGAACAAAAGAAGAAAGAAGAACCCAACTCGGACAGGCCGCGGAAGTACCACAACTACACCCCCTCCGAGTCTCCCTGGTAGACGTCTACAGAGAAGTATGCCACACCGAGAAGATCCCCCCGCCCCGACCGCTAAAACACAAGAGAGCGGGGAGAGATCGGTCCGAATACTGTGAATATCACAAGCTCTACGGTCATTCTACTAACGACTGCTACGACCTAAAAAATGTTATAGACTATCCAGAGAAGGGAAACTCGACAGATACATAGCAGAGAAAGGAGAAGAGACCAGGAAGAGAAGGCGGGGAGATAACGAAGGTCAGACCGAACAAAATCCCGCGAACCCCTGAAAGGCACGTTCACATGATAAATGGAGGTTTTGCAGGCGGAGGAACATCCATATCCTCGCGAAAAAGACACCTCAAAGAAGTCTACCACGTCCGAGAAGACAGTCCCCTGCCCGAACTACCTACTATCTCGTTTACCCGAGAAGATGCTCAAGGGATAATACCCGGGCATGACGATCTAATGGTAATCACCATTATCCTAGCAAACGCCAACTTACATCGAACCCTGATTGACCAGGGAAGCTCAGCAGATATCCTGTTCAAAACGGCCTTCGACAAGCTCGGACTTGAAGAAAAAGAACTAAAGGCCTATCCCACCGACCTATTTGGGCTAGGAGATACCCCGATCCATCCCTTAGGATACATCTCGCTACACACTACCTTCGGAAAAGGCGAGCAATCTAAAACATTAAGCATCGACTACATTATAGTCGACGTCACTTCAGCATACAATGCCCTCATTGGGCGACCAACCCTAAACAGACTGGCAGCTATAGTCTCGACCCCACACCTCTGTATGAAGTTCCCTACCGCAAAAGGAATCGCTACCTTAAAAGGCGACCAAAAACTGGCGCGGCGATGCTACAACGAAAGCCTGAGCTTAAAAGGAAAAGAGATCAACACAATAGAACTCGGGCGAGTTCAAGCCCGAGAAGATCTTCGGCCACAACCAGAGGGAGAAACCGAAAGAGTCCAGATCGGGAACACATCTGAAAAAGTAACAAACATAGGAGCAAACCTCGAAGCGGGCCTAAAAGAGGAACTCATAACCCTCTTAAAAGAAAATTCCGACCTCTTCGCCTGGAAAGCCTCCGACATGCCAGGCATAAGCCCCGACCTGATGTGCCATAAGCTATCAGTGTACCCGGGATCCCGACCTGTCCAACAAAGACGCAGGAAGCTCGGACCCGAACGCGTGCAAGCAATAGAAGAACAAGTACAAGCACTACTAGACGCAGGGTTCATTCGGGAAGTAAAATACCCCCTATGGCTCGCAAACGTGGTCCTGGTAAAAAAGCCCAACGGAAAATGGAGAATGTGCGTCGATTACACGGATCTCAACAAAGCCTGCCCCAAAGACCCATATCCACTGCCAAACATCGACGCCTTAGTAGACGCAGCCTCAGGCTATAGATATCTCTCCTTCATGGACGCATACTCGGGATACAATCAAATCCCGATGTACGGACCCGACCAAGAAAAGACCTCGTTCATAACCCCAAGGGCAAACTACTGCTACGTAGTAATGCCCTTCGGGCTGAAGAACGCAGGGGCAACCTACCAGAGGCTAATGAACAAAGTATTCTCAGAGCACATCGGACTACAGCTGGAGGTGTACGTCGACGACATGCTGGTAAAGACACAAGAAGACAGAAACTTGCTGACCGACCTCACCAACGTCTTCAGCACCCTCAGAAAACACAACATGAGACTTAACCCGACAAAGTGCACCTTCGCCGCAGAAGCCGGAAAGTTCCTAGGCTTCATGCTGACTCAAAGGGGCATCGAAGCGAACCCGGACAAATGCCAGGCGATACTCAAAGAGCCCGACGTGCGTCAAAGAAGTACAACAACTGAATGGAAGGTTAGCTGCCCTATCAAGATTCTTGGCAGGATCAGCGATAAAATCACTACCTCTCTACTCACTCCTAAAGAAAGGGAAACCCTTCTCATGGACCCCGGAGTGCGAAAAAGCCTTTCAAGAATTCAAGGGATTCCTCGGGCAGCCACCAATCCTAACCCGACCTCTAAAAGGGGAAGAGCTCGTACTATACCTCTCGGTTGGACATCGAGCAGTCGCTTCGGCATTAATACGAGAAAATGACCAAGGACAACACCCCATATACTTTGTGAGCAAGGCACTACAAGGGGCCGAATTAAACTATCAGAAGATAGAAAAATTCGCCTACGCCCTAGTGTTCACAGCTCGGAGGCTCCGTCCCTACTTTCAAGCCCACACCATCAAGGTCCGGACAAACCAACCCATGAGACACATCCTCCAGAAAACAGACCTAGCAGGACGAATACTGCAATGGGCGGTGGAGCTGTCCGAGTTCGACCTCCACTACGAAACCCGGACTGCCATAAAATCTCAGTATCTAGCCGACTTCATCGCAGAATACACTGAGACCCCTGGAACCCCACTCTCATGGAACCTGTATGTCGACGGGTCCTCAAACAAAACAGGAAGCGGAGCCGGGGTTATACTCGAAAGCGACCAAGGAACACGGATAGAACTATCCCTAAAATTCGAGTTCCAGGCTTCAAATAACCAAGCCGAATACGAGGCCCTACTAGCAGGTCTAAAGCTAGCCGAAGAGGTCGGAGCCCAGAGAATCACGATCTTCAGCGACTCCCAAGTCGTCACATCACAAGTAAATGGAAGCTACCAGGCCAAAGACCCAACTATGAAAAAATACCTGGACCAAACACAGACACAATTACGCCACTTTTCAGAAATACAAATCCAGCACATACCTCGGGAACAAAACGTCCGGGCAGACGCCCTCTCAAAGCTCGCCAGCACCAAGCCCGGAGGCAACAACAGAAGTCTCCTCCAAGAAACCTTACAATCTCCCTCCGTGCTAAGAGAGGGAGAAACGCTAAATATATCCAACCAACAGCAAGGATGGATGACCCCCATACTCAACTACCTGAAGTCGGGAACTCTTCCCGCCGAAAGAAAGGAAGCTAAAAGACTCACGAAAGACGCCCAGAATTATACACTAATCCACAACGTGTTATACAGAAGAGGATTCTCAAACCCCCTCCTTAGGTGCGTTCCGACCTCAGAAACAAAGAGCGTCCTCGAGGAAGTCCACGGAGGTATGTGTGGGAACCATCTCAGAGCTCGGGCATTATCCAAAAAAATAGTCCGAGCCGGGTTCTACTGGCCGACCTTGCAAAGAGATGCAACGGAATTTGTGAAAATATGCCCCCCTGCCAAAAACACGCCAATTTCCACAAGGCACCACCAGAAGACCTTATCAGCATCACCGCACCATGGCCCTTCGCAAAATGGGGACTTGACCTACTCGGCCCGTTCCCCCAAGGACCGGGGCAAGTCAAATACCTCATAGTAGAGGTCGACTACTTCACAAAGTGGATCGAAGCTGAACCCTTAGCCACCATTACGGCTCAGAAAAGCCGCAAATTCCTATACAAAAACATTGTCACAAGGTTCGGAGTCCCCTACTCCATCACAACGGACAATGGAACACAGTTCACGGACACAAGTTTTCAGAACTTAGTAGCCGAACTAAAAATCAAACAGCAATTCACCTCAGTCGAGCACCCACAAGCCAATGGACAAGCAGAGGCTGCAAATAAAGTCATCTTGGCAGGGTTAAAACGAAGACTCCAAGAGGCCAAAGGGGCATGGGCCGAGGAGCTCCCCCAGGTACTATGGGCATATCGGACAACCCCACACTCTGCAACGGGAGAATCACCGTTCCGACTAGCTTACGGGATGGAGGCAATGATTCCTATCGAAATAGATGAAGGGTCACCTAGAGTCATCTTCTACAACGAATAAGGCAACCCGCAGGCACAAAAGGAAGAACTCGACCTCCTCCCCGAGGTCCGAGAAAAAGCCCGAATCCGAGAAGAAGCCTTAAAACGGCGAACGGCCCTCAGATACAATCAGAAAGTAATAAAGCGAAGCTTCTCCATTCACGACCTGATTCTAATCCGAAATGACATCGGAACACAAAAGTCGGGAGAAGGAAAGCTAGCCGCAAATTGGAAAGGGCCCTACAAGGTAACAGAAGTCTTAGGGACAGGCTATTACAAAGTATCCGACCTAGAAGGCAATGAGCTGCCCAGGGCCTGGCACGCCTGTAATCTAAGACGGTACTACAGCTAGAAAAACTTAACCCGAGGTGTACTCTTTTTCCCTACAAGGGTTTTTTAATGAGACACCCGGTTAAGTAAGACACCCGACCTAGTCAAGGGTAAACACTTTGTAAATATTCTTTCTTTTTTAATACTAATCAAATTTTTCTATTTTTTCCTCATGATGAAACAAATCCTAGAAAGTACCCCGCCAAGGCGCATTAATTTATGCTCGGCAAAACGCAAAAAATCATTTGCCAAGAGACCACACAAGGTCGGCAAAGATAAAGCGACGAGGTTCAAATTAATGTGAGAAGTTATAAAGTAACTCTGAAAAGGCTCAGAAAAGCCAAATAAAAAGAGATTACAAAAATAACTTAAAAAGGCCGACCAACAACAAGGTCGGACCCAACAAAAGGAGGTACTCGAAACGCCCGAGGTCCGAGAAAGAGCCCGGATCCAAAGAAAGAAGCCTTAAAACGGCGAAAACAAAGATTTCGAAAACGCTTACTAGAAAGTTGCTATACAACTAAAAAGTACAAGCGAAAAAACGAAAACAAAAATTTCGAAAACGCTTACTAAAAAGTTGCTATACAACTAAAAAGTACAAGCGACAAAAAAAAAACGAAATCAAAAGAAAGGGTACAGCAAAAGTTCCAAGCGCTAGCTAAAAAGTTGTTATCCAAAAACAACTAAAAAGCATAAAAGCGGAACAAAAAGTCAAAACGCGAACAAAAACACCGCAAAAATAAGCTAAAAAGTTACTACAAGTAGCTAATAAGCAAAAAGGTGTCCAAAGCGTTCACAGAAACCATCCAAAAACAAAAGAGCCCACAGGTCAGGCAAAACACCAAAAATAAAAAAGATTACAGAGGATCAAGGTCCTTTCCGGACTCCACATCAACAGAAGGCTGCGGAGGAAACATAGATATCGGGACTGCATCGACGGCAACGTCATCCCGGTTTGAAACCTCCACACCCAATCCATCCCCGGCCAAAGGTGAAGTCGGGTTCTCCACCGGAACTTTGGGGTCGGACACCGGAACCTCATCCTCATTGGGAGCAGGAACAATCTTTCCCTCCACAACAACGTTATCCGTACTAAATAAGCTCAGATCCAGGTCAGGAGCAAGAACTCGGACCTGAGCCTTCAAATTCTCAAACATAGCATCCATACCCTTGGCCACATGACCTTCTAGCTCGTAAAAATCATCCCGAGCAGATTGCAACTTCTCCTTTGTCTCCACAAGCTCGGCATATATCCGAGTATAATTCTCCGTCGCCGCCTTCGCCATCTCCTCAGATGTCTTCGCTGCCGCCACAGCCGCGGTAGCTTTAGTTTTCTCTTTCTCCAAAGAGGCCTCCAGCTCAGTAATCCTGGCAGCCTTCAGTTGACTAATCCTATCAAACTCGGACTGAGCCTTCTCAAGTCGGGAGCTGGTCGCCCCAAGGGGGGATTTCTTGAACTCCCGGGCAATAGCGGCATGAAGACTAGCCATCCGGACACAGCTCCGCGCCATATACTGAAAATGATGCTCCATAGACACATCATCAGTAGAAATAAAGGTCTGAGGGAGAATATGCTGCTCAATCCAACCAAGAGCATCAAAGTCCTTATCATTGAAACCAGCGAGCTCTTGAGAGGTCTTCTGCTTCTTGGGAGGAGGACCCGAGTACGGAGGAGGAGAAGAAGTAGCAGGCCCAGAGGTCGGAGGATCCTGACTTATAGCTCGGAACTGGGGAGTCGGAATAGTCTTCGACCGAGTCTGAACACCCACAGTAGTCTTCTGCGGAGAAGATCGGGCAGAAGCCTCCCCGGCCTCGATATTCCGAGCAGCCACAGACTTCTTCGTCCGACGAAGGAACTTCATGGAATCTGCCTGAGAAGACATCTCTGCAAGAAATAAAGAAAAGGATTACCACAACAGAAATTCCACCAAAAACAAGCAAAACCAAAATACTAAAAAAGATGAATCTCGGAAGAGGTCGGGAACTACCTAACTCGGAACGGAGAAGGCTTGGATCTCCCAACATTTTTTTCGTGTCCAAGTGAGGTGCCCGACCCCATAAACTGCTCACCACACCCACAAAAGCCTGCTCCACCTCATCTAGACTCTCAAAGGTATACTTAGCAGACACTACATTCTCCTGCCAACAAAGAGGAAAAGAAGGCTCCCCACTCTCATCTAGAAAGAAAGGTCGGACGTCTCCAGTAGCCCGGACCTTGAAATAAAAGTTCTTAAAATCGTGAAAGGACTCATCATACAGGGTACAAAACTTTCTTCCCTGGTTAGCCCTAAAAGAGACCCAAGATACCTTCCCTCCACCTGACCCCGGCTTCGTCAACACAAACAAGTAGGAAAAAAGAGAAATAGAGGGAGCAACGCCCAAAAACTGACACAAAAGTTGAAACAGCTTTAAAAATGCCCAAGAATTTGGATGGAGCTGCGTAGGGGCAAGGTTACAAGACCATAACACCTCGGACTCCAGGTCGGTAAAGGGAAGTCGGACACTCAGCTTAGAGAAAAAACAATCATAAGCGTAAAAGAAGAGCTTCTCGGAACTATCTAAGGGCGGGAAGCAAACTCTCTCCTCGGAATCCGGGGCTACTAGTTCATAATCCCTCTCAGACTCTCTATCTTCACATATGCTACATTACCTACGAAACCTAGCTAAATACTCAGAATCTACCACAGAAGGGACTCTTAGAGGAACAGGATCTACCCAACCAAGACCACTTGGAATCTTGGTCGACATCGCTTGAAGAACCTTTCGAGACATAAAATTCTTGCCTACAAAGAAGAATACAACAGCAAGCAAAAATCACATAAAAGCAGACAGCGAGAACCCATTCAGCAAAGCAAGAAACAAAGATCTTTTAGAAGAAAATACAGCAACCCGGAGCAAAATACCAGAGAACAAAAAAGAGTCCCCCCCCATGTACAAACAACTGGCGGCGCCTCTTTTCGGGGCAACCCAGGCATAGGAAAAAGAAACAAACAAAGAGCCACACAAAAGAAACAGAAGCATATGTGCACAAGAAAAGAGATGGGAACAAACCTGGAAGAAAGAAACGAGGACGACGAGCTCCGAAGCAAGGAGAACGGAACGGCGGCGCAGAGGAAACCCCGGAAAGACACGCGGAAAGATTCGGGGAAGAAGAACAAAAGAAAAAGGAAGCGGTGCTCAAAAAAGGAGATGGCGAAAACTCAGAAAACAGGAAGGGAACAGAATAAACGAAGAAAAGGACGAAAGGGGCAAATAAATAATGCCTTCACAAAGCCCGAACAGAAATCGAGGAGAAACGGTAAAATGCAATAAATGCAGGAACGGCCATTTTTGAATTTTGAAAAACTACTATGCCCGAGCTCGACCTCCCAAAAAGGACGAACTCGGGCAGGGGCACTGTTCATACCCTGACCGGGCTCCTCCAACTCGGCAAAATCCATGAAAGGTCCGACCTCGTCCCAAGGCCCACGCCTGAGGTCGGACCTCGGACAATAAAGCTAAGAAGGCCCATCAAAAGGAACGCAGCCCAAAACCTAAAGGCCGAAAAGGCCTAGGAAAGGCGGTTCCACAAAGATAGAGATAAAACTCCCAAAAGATAAGATAAGATAAGAATATCTTATCCAGGGAAGATCACGGCCAACTACTATAAATACACTGGAGCACCCAGGTATGGCACACATTCCACATTCTACACATATCTGCTTGGACCCATGCTAACTTAAGCATCGGAGTGTCATTGCAGGTACAACCACCAACCACTCTGCATATCAAGCTCGGGTCATCAGTCCCCCCACCTCGGGCTTCTCCAAGACGACCGAGCTACACGTTTCAGGTAACCCCCGGAACAAGGCCATTATTTCATTAGCTCACTTACCCAAATAGCCTACCTTTTGCTCTCCATTGTTAACCAATTTTGAGCCTACGCTTAACCCAGTTATTCTTTATTTTAGCACATTACAAGCCCAAAGCGAAAAACAATAAAGTCCCTTGTTTGGATCTTTAATTGGCTTAGACTAGTAAGAATATTTATTTTTCACATTTGGGGAGATTTGGGAACATTGATTGGGATAAATGGATGTTTTATATTTCTACATTTGGGAATTGGGAACAAGCTCATGTATTAACCAAATAATAGACCTTATACATTGACATTCTTGTACAAAGCTTGAAAGAAAGAAAAAAATGAGAAAAATAAAAGAAAAAGAAAAAGAAAGAAAGAAAAATACACACACACATATATAGAAAAGAAAAAATGGAAAAATAAAAAAAGAAGAAAAATAATAACAAAGGGGACAAAAATGCCCCAAAATAAAGTCCAATGAGAATCAATGCATAGGTGTTGTGAAATGAAAAGAAAATGCATGAGTATGTGAAAAAGTGAAGAATGGATAGTTAGGTTAGCACTTAATTGTATAGGTTGTCATAGTTTAGGTGGGAAGTCTAAGCTTATCAAAGATTCAAATTTCAAGTCAACTTAACCAAATATACATCCTATCTTGACCCTAACCCCATTACAACCCGTGAAAAGACCTCATAATGAATGTATGCGTGCATTGAATACTTGTTGATTGTTAGATGAAAAATAAATTTTGGAAAGCATAAGTAGAGGAGAATTGAGTGGTCAACCCTACACACCGAGTGACTAGAGTGCAAACACTTCCGGTGAGGGTTCGATGCTCAATTCCTTGTTCCCGGCTTTCATGAGCGTTCTTCTTGCAAGTCTACTTGAACTTCATTTTGATACTTGAATTGGTAGGATTTATGAATCGTTATATGATCTTGGCCCGACTTGTGCATGTATGTCTTGGAGATTGATTTACTTTTAACTAAGTAGATAAGATCATTTTGCATTTAGTTGCATTCAATTAGATAGGATACATATAGATAGATTGTATTGAATAAATGTTCATACCCCTTTTCTTGTCCTTCTTGATTTTAGCATGAGGACATGCTATTGTTTAAGTGTGGGGAGGTTGATAAACCCCATTTTTAGGGTTTATCTTGTGTTAAATTTAGAGGGTTTTGTCAACTTGTCTCCCATTTATTCACTAAAATAACATGATTTTGTAAATTCTCCTTTAATTGTGCTTAAGAGTGAAAACATGATTTTTGGGTCTTAAAATACCTAAATTTAATTCACCTTGATTCCATTAGATGGCTTGATATGTTTGCTAAGTAAATTTAGGTTTAGGAGGCAAAGATTGGAATTGAGAAAATGAAGGAAAAGCATGTAGAAATGGAGAACTCATGAAGAAATAAAGGAATCACAAAGCTGTCAATCCTGACCTCTTTGCACTTAATCGATCATAACTTGAGCTAAAAAGGTCCAAATGAGGCGGTTCTAGTTATGTTGAAAAGCTAACATCCATGGCTTCAAAATGATATAAGATTTGCCATAGTTACAATGCGTTTAGGAATGCGTACACGTGATGTATGCGTACGCATCGATGCTGCATGTGACTCACTTAAAGGCAACTCGTGGCCAGCGATTTTTGAAGCATTTTGGGCCCAATCCAACTCATTTTTGATGCTATTTAACCCAAGAATTGAAGGAGAATGAAGAAGTTAGTGACCAATTAGTTTAGTTTTAGTTTTCTAGAGAGAGAAGCTCTCTCTTTTCTCTAGAATTAGGATTAGGTTTAGGTTAAAATTTCTTAGATCTAGGTTTTAATCTTTGATATCATCTACCTATACCTTCAAATTCTATGTTGCAACATCTTGTTCTTCTATTCTCTTGTTACAATTCCTCTATTTTGTTTCTACACTTTGTAAGTTGATCTACTCTTGTTCTTCTTATTTTCCTTCAATGCAATTTGAGGTAATTCATGTCAATTGTGTTTTATTTGATTGTTGTTGTTAATCTTTTGCAATTAATTGTTGTTAGAATTCATTCTTGTTGTCAATTTACCATGCTTTCCTTTTATGCCTCCCAAGTTTTTGATAAAATGCTTGGAAGGATGTTAGAGTAGAATCTTGTGTTCTTGGCTTGAGATGGTAAATTAGGAATTCTTGAGTCACTAATGACCAAGTGATTGATGATTGGTAGCCATTGACTCTAGCTTTCATTAATCCAATTAGTGAATAGCTAGAACTTATGGACTTGGATTGATATTGCTCATTTGGCTCTCCTTTACTAGTTAGAGGATGATTTAATGAGATTGAGTTTTGAAATTATCATGATGAGATTAGAGTGATAAGGATAGAAATCCTTGACCACCAAACTTTGCCAAGACCGTTTTATCATTTGATTTTCATTACCATTTACATTTCATGTTTCTCATTAGAAACCCCAAAATATACAACTCATAACCAATAATAAGAACACTTTATTGCAATTCCTAAGGTGAAAGACCCGAGGTTTAAATAATTCAGTTTATTAATTTTTGGGATTTGTACTTGTGACAAACAATCTTTTGTATGAAAAAATTATTGTTGGTTTAGAAACTATACTTGCAACGAGATTTCATTAGTGAAATTCTATACCACACAAAAGTCCGATCATCATCCGTACGCACAACCTACTATGCGTACGCACAAGAACCGCAAAGCCATGTGTGCGTACGCACAAGAAGAAAATTAGCATGTGTGCGAACGCACAGGTCCCAGCGCATGACTCATTTAATGCAAATCGCTGGGGGCAATTTTTGGGCCTCTAGAGCCCAATTTTAGACCTTCTGAAGCTGATTGAGTGCTATATCAAAGAGGGCCTCCTTCCATGTGAAGGGGGACAATTAGATTTAGCTTTTATGATGTTTTATCTTAGTTTCTAGAGAGAGAAGCTCCCCCCTCTCTCTAGAATTAAGATTTTTAGCTTAGTTTCCTTTTAATTTCAACACTTTAATTCTTGTTTTAATGTAGTTTCCTTTATGTTTTCTTGCTCTCTTGTCTTATCTTCTTAATTCCTCTTGTCATTTCCTTTATTTCGCTATTTTTATGATCATGGATACTCTTGTTAACTTTAATTTTAATTAATACAATTTATGTTTTCATGTCATTTATTGCTTTCTTTAGTTGTCATTGTCATTTTCATGCTTTTGGTATTTTAGAATTTATTTTTAATGCAATTTAATATTATTTTATTTTCATGCACACCAAGTGTTTGATAAAATGCTTAGCTTAGTTTTCACTTAGTTTTTCTACATTCTTGGCTTGGAATTGATGACTTTGGTGATCCTTGAGTCATTGATGTCCATTCTTGTTTGATACATTAGAATAGTTAGTTGATTTGGCCTCCATTGACTCTATGCGACCCTTAGTATTGACATAGAACTTATGGATTGGAATTAACTATGCCTACTTGACTTATCTTCGATGTATGGTTGACCAAGTAGGATTAACTCATCATAATCATCATGTGTTTGTGGTCAATGGCTAGGATAGATAGCCTTAGCTCTCAATTACATGCCAAGATGTTTTCTTGCATTTGAAGTTTGTTTTCCTTGCATTTAATTGCTTTGACTTTTATTGCTTTGATGTTTAAATTCTTGCATGTTTAGTTTCCACACTCTTGGTTGAGAAATTGGGTGTTTCGGTGTAATTGAGTCGTGAATGTTCATTCCGCATAGTGTGAAAATGACTAATTGGTTTGGTTTCCATTGACGCTAGTCTTTCACTAAGTAATTAGTGAGTTGACTAGGACTTATGGATTGAGATCAATTATGCCCTTTTGACTAATTCTCAAGGAGGATTGACTAATTTGGATTGATTCTACACAATTGCCATGTTTGTGGTCCATAACTAGGATAGGAATCCTAAATTCCCCAATTCTTGCCAAGAGTTGCCATTTACATTCCTTGCATGTTCATTTGCTCTCGTGCTATTTACATCTCTTACTCTCTTACATTCCTAATTCCCCATGCTCTCTCATAGCCAATAATTATACATTTCATTGCAACTCCTAGGGAGAACGACGCGAGATTTAAATACTCTCGGTTAATTAGAATTTGTAAACCTTTCATTGTGAGAATTCATTGTTGGTTTGGACTATGCTACTAACGAATTGATTATTGTTTCGATTGATTCCAAACTATACAATAAGTTCTCCCGTTATCAGATATATATATACATATAAAGAAAAAGTGCAACCCTTTCATCGAAATGTTTTTATGCAGGAAACAGCTTACCCTCCAAGGAGAACTACTACCAGCTCTGTCCTCACATTTCGACCCATCGAAATATAGCTTCCAAGGTTCAAACTCAATATCAATAATATCAATAATTAAGACACTTAATTTTCAAAACTGTCCCACTGGCCATGCTATTTTTTTATGTAGAATTTTAGCAAATTTGGGTTGGTTCGATATCTAGTGGTCTGGGAACAAAAACTACTCTTTTTTATGAGTACCAGTTTCGAATTGTGCACTAAAGATTCTAATTTGAACTAATAAAAAGAAAGAACTTAAAATGGAAAAGAAAAAATTGAAAAGACTGAAATGAAAGGGAATTCAAAAGAAACCAAAGATAACGAAATAAAAATGACTTAAAGCAATAAAATACCTTTGACCTGATGAGAGAGTTTTGAATTCAAATACAATCCGTAAACATAAAAGAAATTAAAGAAAGGGAAAACCTTGCAAAGAAAGTAAATTTGCAAGGAAAAAAATAAAAGGAATGTAAAGCAATGGAAGGAACCCAACAAAAAAATATAAACGCTGAGCAAGATCAGAAAGTCTTTGAGATGTGAAATTGCGAGAGTATTTTTTCTGAAGACAAATTCAAACCCCTAATGCTTTCAGACTTTGTTTATTTATAATATAAGCCTTCTTCACCTAGTCCAATTTTGTCACATGCTTTTCATGTAGGAAAACATAAGCGTAACTATTTTCACTATATTAATAATAAAGTAACCGCCTTCAACTGCTTCAAATACTAGTCTTTTTCATTACTTCGATCACGACACCATATATTCAACATGCATTGTCGATCAACTGTCCTTGTTTGTTGATGACCTTCTCCCAATGACCTCGAAAATATTTTCGATAAAGAACCAAAAAAATACTTCGATATGCCTGATGAACCACTATTTTATGGTTTATATTGTGTTTAATTGAGTGATTTTATCAAGCTATTCATCCACTTATTCATATGATTTGCATGTATTTACAATTTCTTCCTAAAAATATTCTATCATTGAAAACTTGCTTCCTAAAGACCTTTTAGTTGTCTATTTTTATCTTCCTTCATACCATTCGATGCCGTGATCTGTGTGTTAAGTGTTTCAGGCTTCATAGGGCAAGGATGGCATAAGGATTGAAGAGAAAGCGTGCAAAAATGGAAGGAAGACAAAGAATTGAGGAGATGACCAGTGAGAAGTCACGCGGTCGCATGGCTCACGTGACCGCACGAAATGGAAGAAATCAGAGTGACGCGTTCGCGTGCCTAACGCGACCGTGCGGATTTGAAGCTGCACGAACGACATGAATCCGTGGACGATGCGCACGCGTGGTATGAAAAACACTGAGTGACGCGATCGCGTGGACGATGCGGCCGCGTGACCTGCGTGAACTGCATAAACTATAGAATATGCTGGAGACAGTTTCGGGCCGCGTTTTGACCCAGATTTTGGCCCAGAAATACAGATTAAAGTCAGGGAACATGCAGAGACTCAGGACATCACTTCAGATCTCCAGTTATTCATTTTTCACAATTTAGATGTAGTTTTTAGAGAGAGAGGTTCTCTCCTCTCTCTAAGGTTCTAGGATTAGGATTCCTCTTAAAGGATTTAGGATTTCAACTCTTCATCAGGTTCAATATTCCTTTTACTTTATATTTCTCTTTTACTTTCAGATACTTTAATGCTTGTATTACTTATGTTGCCTATTTGGCCTATGAACCATTCATGTTAGGATTTTCTTTATTTGATATAAATTGAGGTATTTCAGACTCATGATTGCTTTTCCTCATTTTTAATTTCGATTATTTACTATTGGCTTTGGTTGATTAATTGGTGATTCTTGAGTTATCAAACTCATCGTGATTGATAATTATTATTCTTGCTGATTAATTTAGATTCCTATAACTCTAGTCTTTCCTCAAGGAGTTGACTAGAACTTTAGGTATTAAATTAATCTATCCACTTAACTGACCTTCATAGTTAGAGGTTGACTTAGTGGTAGCAAAAATATAATTCTCATCACCATTGATAAGGATAACTAGGATAGGACTTTCAGTTTTCATACCTTGCCAAGAGTTTTATTAGTTATTAATTTATTAATTCCTGCAATTTATTTCTCTTATTCAAAACCTTTTTCAAAACCCAAAAACACTGTTTTGCATAACCAATAATAATTCATGTCTCCCTGCAATTCCTTGAGAAGACGACCCGAGGTTTGAATACTTCAGTTTATAAATTTTATTGGGTTTGTTACTTGTGACAACCAAACGTTTGTAAGAAAGGTTGATTGCTTGGTTTAGAAACTATACTTGCAACAAGAATTTATTATAACTTCTCAACCAACAATCTTCAGTTCTTCAAAATAACAACCAAAGATATGAGAATAGGCATCAAGGTTGGAACAATCAAAGATGAGAGGAGCCACAAGGATTTGATCAACCCTCATGGCAACAACCACCTCCAATGGACTATCAACAACCATTCTGTGATGCATACCAAGATCCCGGCTATGTTGAGCACCCTTTTGATTATCAACAACCACCACAATACGCCTATGAACCCCCTCATCAACATAGCCTTGGACCACCATACTCACAAGCCCCCTACAACCATTCACCTCCATATGACCCTAACCTATATCCACCATACCAACCACCCTATGAACTGTATGAACCATATATAGAACCACCCCAGTTCCACCCTAATTACTCCCAAGAACCACCACCTCAATATACACCATCTCCATATCCATCAATCCAAGAGCACTATGATCCTACTTATGATAGCCAAGCGCAACAAGAATCAAGGGATCATCTCAAGGAAACAGTGGAAAAATTTCATGTAACCCTTCGCCACCTGCATCAAGCAATAAATCGATTACCTTTCCGATATTCGGACATTCAAGGAACCCCATGACTTCATATGGAGAATCTATTGAAGAACGTGTCAGGAAGGAGAAGTTAGACACTCCGGTGGATAGTGAGCAGCACGATTTGATATTGGAACAATTGGAAGAAGCTACGCCTGCCATTGAAGAGGAAGCAGTGGTTGAAGACTTAGGAGATGTGGAACCTCCATGGGAAACTCAAGTCACAGAGCCCCATTCTAAGGAGTTTGAATTTGATGTTGAGGAATGTGTACAACCTCCAAAGCATATCATGGTTGAAGACTTTGATCAAGAGATAGATTCAATCATTAATGAATTCTTATCTACATTTGAAACCTCTCCCATTGGACTTAACATGGAGATTAAAAAAGAAGAAGCACAACCTCCCATGCCCTTGGTGAACAATGGAGAAGAAATTGAATTGGAAGAAAGCTACCAAGAGGAAGAGGTTGATATTGAAGGAGCTTGCAAAGAGGTGGTAGTTGTCAAAGAAGAACACAAAGGAGTGGAGCTTGCAAGTTCATTAGAAACCCCTCCCCCTAAGTTGCCATCATCCTTCATAACATTCAAGTGGGTAAAATTCATATCTCTTAGCTTTCTAATTCCACTTGAATATGGGCTACTGGAGACAGATGGTCAACTTAGAGCTCTTTGTGGCATTTAGAGTAAGAAGAAGATGGTCAGCGGTAAGAATTGTCCTGCAAGGTTCATTATGGTTGGAAGCTTTGAGTTTAAACGCAAAGGTTGGTGTAGAGCTCAACTGAATGGGTATAGGAAGTTGTTTGGCCGCTTTAGTGAGAATTCAGATTGCTTGCTACCCAAATGGAATCATAATGATCAACAAGAAGACGGGTGCAAAAACAAGGTTTGGGACCGCGGCATTCAGTTTCACAATCTATACTTTTGGGGCCTTGTCACTTGCTTCCACTTGCTTGAAGTCGTTATGCGCCTAATCTGGGACCCCGGAGGATACTGGATTTGCAAACATTGGTGGAGATTCCTGGATGAGTTCAAGCACAAGCCGCCATAACAGGGAGCTCACCAAATGTCCAACTTAAGGACTTTAACTAAAAGTGCTAGGTGGGAGACAACCCACCATGGTATGATCGTCCCTCTTCAGTTTTAATTCTAGTCTGTTTTGTTTGTTTTTGAGTTTTGATTGAACCTGAAATTTTGCATAACATTCATGTTAGCATTGCATTCTGCATACTGTATTATTATAAAAAAAATTCACACGCGACGCGACAGCGTCGCCAATGCGTCCGCATCACAAGTGCATTGGGAAGAAAACAAAATTGAACAGAGAGTCACACAAAAGCGCGGCTGGAGGCGTGCCTTTTGGCACAAATTGACCCACGTGACCGCGTCGCTGACGCGTCTGCGTCATGTGGGAAAAACGCCTCCCACGCGTCCGCGTTACCCACGTGAACGCGTGCCCTATAAATCGACGTATAAGGGTGTATCGCCGAAAGTTGAGCTGGAATTGGGCTGGACTCGTGCTAGCAGTACAAGCCCTACCACACGTACGCGTGCCCCACGCGTCCGCGCTGTTTTCAAATTTAGGCCATCCACGCGACCGCATCACCCAAAGATTTGGCAATATGAGTTTCAAACAGAAAGTTGCGCGACCACGAGGCTGCCCTCGAGCTATTGGTACAAATCGATCCACGCGACCTCGTGGATGACGCGTCTGCGTCATTTCGTAGAAGCGCTATCCACGCGAGCGCGTCACTCACGTGTCCGCGTCACAAGCGGCGCACAGCTTATCCAAATTAGCCAAATATCTTATCTTTTCTTCCCCAAATCCTAATTCTTCTTTCCCTTCTTATTTCTTTCTTCCTCCTTTCTTACTTCCTTTTTCCATTGGTGTTAAAATTCTCTTCTTCAACTATTGCATCTTTTCTTGAATTATTCTGGTGCTTCATGACTTGTTTTAATTTGATTGGGTATTATTATTCATAAGTCAATGCTAATTTTTATAATACTGATATTCCTTTTGCATTGATATGCACTTACACTATCTTGCATTACCCACACTCTCTTCCCCATTGTTGCAACTTTTGCACTATTGATATGCCATTTGCTTCCACTATTTTCTCACTTGCATGTTGTAGCTACCATGTGATTGAGACCTTAATTATTTGGCATTAACATCCATATTTTATTTATGTTCTTATCTTTATTTTTGGGTTACTTTCCTTCCTTTTTCTCTTCTTTCAGGATGCCCACCACGAAGCGAGAGAAAAAGCTTCTTAATGGGGAGACAGGCAAGTCAATCTGCACAATCTATAGAGAAAGGCATCAGTTGGAGCAGCCCGTCCACTTGTACATCTTAGCATGCAGCGAGGATGGTGCAATCTTTAAGTGTGGGGAGCTCGATACCGATCTCCATGGGTTAGTTACTCTTTTATCTCAACACCAATGGTTTATTTTCCCTGTTAGTTGTTGCATTTGTATGTTTGTTTGATTTTGTGCATATTTTACCACTTGGTTGAAGTAATATTTTCTTTTTCAAGAAAACTTTTTATAGTATTTCACTAATTTGAATAAAACTTTTTGAAAAACTTGTATGAAAAAATATTATTTTGTAACATGGTTTAGAGCTCAAAAACATAAACCAGTGAGATTTTGAGCCTATTTGATTGGTTGCATTTTATCAACCAATATTTTATTTTTGGTGTGTGTTATTCTCTCTAAAATTGTGATCCTTGTCTTGCTTGATTCTATATTTCCATTGTTTGATGTATGCATACACTTATATGATTGAGGCCTTAGTTTACTGAGCTTACATACCCATATGGCCTTACCCTTTCATTATCCTTTACAAACCAATGTTGAGCCTATTTTACCCCTTTGTTCCTTACTTTAGCTCATCATTAACTCTAAGCGGAAAACAATAATGTCCTTAATTTGAATCCTTGATTAGCTTAGACTAGTGAAAGTGCTCATGAATTTAAGTGTGGGGAAAGTGGGTTTGGAAACGTTTGGTTTGGGAATTGAGTATGTTAGACTTTCTGTGAAAATGCGAAAAATGTTAAGAATATGTTTATGCATTCAATACCTTAATCATATGCATTGAAAAAAAATTATTAAGAAAAGAAAAATATAAAAAAAAGCAGAAAAATAAAAAGGGGACAAAATGCCCCAAAGTAAATGGTGATAGCAATGCACATGTATTGTACTCAAAACTTGGAATGCATAAATATGTTGTAAACGCAGTTAATGGGTAGTTATTGATTTTATATTATGATTACATGGATTGTCCTAAGTTAGGTGGAATGTTTAAGTTAATTAAGGATTCAGATTTTAGTCCACTTGACCAAATACAATCCTACCATGACCCTAACCCCATTACAACCCTTAAAAGACCTCTTGATATATGTATCTGTGCATTAATTTTTGTTGATTGTTAGATGAAGAGCAAGCTATAGAAAGCAAGATTAGTAGAGAATTGACCCTAGACACTTAAGAGTTAGAATGATATACACTACCATTAAGGGTTCAGTGCTTAATTCTATGTTCCTTGCTTTCATGAGCTACCTTCTTCTTGCAAGTTATTTGTGCTTTATTGTGATTTGAATTAGTAAAATTCAGTTCATATTCATCCTTGAAAGATTTATTTACTTTTTCACCAAGTAGGTAGAATTATTTTAGCATGTGGTTGCATTCACATTCATAGGTTTCATTGCATGAGTCCTGTTTTCCCCTACTCCTTTATTTTATCTCCTTGAGCTTAGCATGAGGACATGCTAATGTTTAAGTGTGGGGAGGTTGATGAACCACTATTTTATGGTTTATATTGTGTTTAATTGAGTGGTTTTATCAAGCTTTTCATCCACTTATTCATATGATTTGCATGTATTTACAATTCCTTCCTAAAAATATTCTATCATTGAAAACTTGCTTCCTAAAGACCTTTTAGTTGTATATTTTTATCTTCCTTTGTACCATTCGATGCCGTGATCTGTGTGTTAAGTGTTTCAGGCTTCATAAGGCAAGGATGGCGTAAGGAATGAAGAGGAAGCGTGCAAAAATGGAAGGAACACAAGGAATTAAGGAGATGACCAGCGAGAAGTCACGCGGTCGCATGGCTCACGTGACCGCGCGAAATGGAAGAAATCAGAGTGACGCGTTCACGTGCCTGACGCGACCGTTCGGATTAGAAGCTGCCCGAACAACGCGAATGCGTGGACGACGCGCACACGTGGTACGAAAAACGCTGAGTGACGCGATCGTGTGGACGACGCGGCCGCGTGACCTGCGCGAACTGCAGAAAATACAGAATACACTGGAGACAATTTTGGGCCGCGTTTTGACCAAGATTTTTTCCCAGAAACACAAATTAAAGTCAAGAAACATGCAGAGACTCAGGACATCACTTCAGATCTCCAGTTATTCATTTTTCACAATTTAGATATAGTTTTTAGAGAGAAAGGTTCTCTCCTCTCTCTTAGGTTCTAGGATTAGGATTCCTCTTAATGGATATAGGATTTCAACTCTTCATCAGGTTCAACATTCCTTTTACTTTATATTTCTCTTTTACTTTCAGATACTTTAATGCTTGTATTACTTATGTTGCCTATTTGGCCTATGAACCATTCATGTTAGGATTTTCTTTATTTGATATAAATTGAGGTATTTCAGACTCATGATTTCTTTTCCTCATTTTTAATTTCGATTATTTACTATTGGCTTTGGTTGATTAATTGGTGACTCTTGAGTTATCAAACTCATCGTGATTGATAATTATTATTCTTGCTGATTAATTTAGATTCCTATAACTCTAGTCTTTCCTCAAGGAATTGACTAGGACTTTAGGTATTAAATTAATCTGTCCACTTAACTGACCTTCATAGTTAGAGGTTGACTTAGTGGTAGCAAAAATATAATTCTCATCACCATTGATAAGGATAACTAGGATAGGACTTGCAATTTTCATACCTTGCCAAGAGTTTTATTAGTTATTAATTTATTAATTCCTGCAATTTATTTATCTTATTCAAAACCTTTTTCAAAACCCAAAAACACTGTTTTGCATAACCAATAATAATTCATACGTCCCTGCAATTCCTTGAGAAGATGACCCGAGGTTTGAATACTTCGGTTTATAAATTTTATTGGGTTTGTTACTTGTGACAACCAAACGTTTGTAAGAAAGATTGATTGCTTGGTTTAGAAACTATACTTGCAACAAGAATTTATTATAACTTCTCAACCAACAATCTTCAGTTCTTCAATGCTCTTTATCAACTTTGAATTATTTTGGACCAACAAATACTTTTGGTTTTTTTTAAGAGAGAACTCAACACAATAATATAGAACGTGTTACAAACAACAAAATATTCAAATACAAATTAAAAAAACAAAATACAAAATAAATAAAACAAATCACAGACTGATGACAAAATAAAATAAAAACTAAAACACAAACTCACAGTGTAATCATACATACTCTATCTTAAATAGTTTTACTCCTATTGTCCAACTTTGTCATTATCTTTCACAATCAACAAATTGGTGTTCCACTATTAACCTCCTTATCAGACAATACACAAACATTCTCTCTACTATCAAGCACAACAACTCAACTATCTCTCCTTAGAATTCACTTTTTTTAGATATCATGCAGACATGACTTTGCGTTCTTTTGTATCAATAATCTTCTTAAATACATAGACTCTTCCCATATGAGAATCATTTCTCCCAATGCTCTTACACATCCACCAAACTCTTAACAAACACTACCATCTCCCTATAACCCTTTCACATTAAACTTTGTAATGGTTACCTTTTTTTCTCCACTTTAAAGTGCTCATTCATGCATTTTGTCCCAACTTTTCTCGATCTCTTTACATTTCAAGTGCCAATAATCAGTGGCTCATCGCTCATCTTATTGTACACTTATTTTGTTTCTCTCGGTTTATTCCTACATGCTTTCTCTTTTTCTTTCACTTGTTTTTTTTTTCAATACTTGAGCCTCATTTTGCTATTGTAAAGTATCCATAATATCTTCTTCATCATCATAAACCACTACCCCAAACTCAACAACAATATCCCAAAGCATTCTATTTTCTGTCATCTCTGTTTTCTTTTCTCGCACAACTTCAGCTATATCATCCCCCTCCTCCACAAGTTTCTTGACCTCATCCTCGTTGTTTACATCATCATTATTAGATAAAGTCATTGGGTCTACATGATCGTACTCCTCAAGAGTCTCGCAAACTATCTCCACATCTAAAACGGCCTCCCTAACGAACCCTCTGCAACAAAAGGCGTGTCAGACTTCTTCGCTTTTGTACTCGCAGGATGAATCAACGCCACTTTTTCTCCATTACCCTCCACAGCTGAGCGTCATCTGCTCACCCTCCGTAGTTGTGTATTAGCAACACTCTCACTTTCTCCCTCATGATCAGTTTCATAAACATCAACCCTTGCTTTCTTATTTCCCCCTCTACTAAATTATGTACATGATATTCTGATGTACATGGCCAAAATCCAGGTGGATAGGGACAGGATTAATCGATCCACTTGACAACTCACAAACAAGTTCATCTTCTTTCAAGGCCATACTAATCCAAAAATTTCTCTTTTATCCCATACATTCTTATTTGGCCAAATCAAAACCAGCCCAGATATCTCTAATCGTAAGCCACTCCAAATCTAACTCTTTCCCAGGATTATCGTGCTTTGTGCTATAAGTTCTATAAAAAAATTTTACTACATGAAAAACGTTGAGTCTCGTTGGATTTACCGACAAAAAAATGAAAAAAATCTACCAATACTATTTTTACCGACGTATTTTGATATCTTCCGATAACTTGTAGTAAATTTGTGGGCAAAAAATTTAAATGAGCGTTATCGACAGAACAAATCTGACGATAATGTTGGCGCCATAAGTTGAGCCTTCGTGCCACTATATCGTTGGAAACATCCAACAGTAAATCCGATGAAAAATAATTTTTATTTTTTTAAAAAAAAATAAATGGTCACTGCCGTACGCCAATAATTAACAATTGATAGTCAACTCTCAATTAACATCGAATAAATTAGTATTTTATCTGAAAATAGTCATTTATATATGATGTAAAATATCAAATATACAGAATGTAAACATGAAACAAAAGTTTGATAATGAAATATATAAGATAGAACTATATTGACATTAATCTTAATCAGATTTATCATCTTCATCCTCTATTTCATCATCCTCCTCTACTGAAGTAATTTCCTAATCACTAAACTCGTATTCTTCTTTTTCGTCTCTATCAACCCCGTCTTCTTCTTGAAGATTGTCATCATCTAATGTTAATGCATTGTCATCTACCCTAAGGTTAATAATGTCATCATCCGTAATAGTCGACCAAAGGGTGATGAGATCACCAGTATCAACCACCATTTTTTAAGGAGTTAGGTCATGAATTTGAAAATGTTCCTAACCCTCTATCCTATTAAACTCAATGCGATTTCTTGGCTTAGTCTTAACCACAACCACCCAACTAGACTTGCATGACTCTGAATCAGGAAAATAGTATACATGTCGTGTATTTTAAAGTAAAATAAAAGGATCGTAGTGCCTGTATTTCATGGTCACATTTACTTCAATGATATTGTAGTCCTTGTGCTTTTGTGTTCCTTGTCACGAACTTGGATCATACTATTGACATTTAAACACGAACACCTTATATGTAGTGCGACAAAAATACTCTAATTGAATTATATTGTGTAACACACCATACCAATTAGAATGACCACCACCTGAATCTCCACGAACCCAGACTCTAATGTTATCTATTTTCTTTTCAACCAACCATTGTAAAGAATGAAACTGATATCCATTAATATTATATATCGGGTAGCTTGTGTCGTTATTTATTGGACTCAAACTAAGTACAACTAGTTCTAAATATGTTGTGTCAGCTAGATGCACTCTGACGTATTCTCTGAACCAATTGGAAAAATTATTCAGTGATGTATTAGGATTTGTTTCTAAGAATAACTTATGATACAATAGGATAAATAAGAAAATTTCAATGTAATGAAGTTTTGATTCGATGATGAAGATAGTATCTTACTAATACAATAGGTACAAAGGCATAAAAACTCACAGCAGATAAGGTGAAACCTGATCACAGTTAAGCAAGACATGCATATGTGCGGCATTGATTTCCTTTTCCTCTAACCAATATTCACTATCCACACCCGTTGCAACTCCTTCCGGAACAAATATTGGATATGTTGGTCCTCCTGACAAGGATTCTTGCCTCTCATTATTCCTTCCAACTCTTGTTTTACGAGAAAAACGCATATGTCTCTTTATCTAGGAATGCATCGCAGATACTACCTTCATTACGAGCTCTATTCTTGACGATGCTCTTGAAAGATCCAATCATCCTCTGAAATTGGTACATCCACCTAAATTGGACTGGCCCACATACTCTTTCTTCATATGGTAGGTGGATTGCTAAGTGTTCCATGACGTCAAAAAATATTGAAGGGAATATCCTCTCTAACTTACAAAGTATGATCAGAATGCTCTTCTCCGTGATTGTAAGATTATTTAAATTAAGTTTCGTAGCACATAAATCCCTAAAAGACTCACTTATTTTGGTAAGGGGTTTTTAGATGTTGGTAGAAAGTTCTCAGAATGCAATAGGAAAGAATGACTCCATAAAGACATGACAATCATGATTCTACAACTCAGTAAGCCTACCTTGTGAGACATTTTCACACACAACTTAGAGGCCTAACCATCAGAATATCTTATTCACTTAATCCACCTACAAATATTTTGCCTCTGGTCATTCGTTAGAGCGAACACCACCTTTAGTTTAGCCCACTGACCATTATCAAGTCTCGTTAAGTTCAAATCTGGTCGTCTACAAATTTCTATCAAGTCTAACCTTACCTTATTGTTATTCTTTTTCCTTTCATCGTCTATTATCGTGTACATGATATTATCAAACATATTCCTTTTAATATGCATCACGTCAAGACAATGTCAAACCAAATTGTCTTTCCAATAAGACAAGTCCCAAAATATACTCTACTTGGTCCAATTATGCTCCTTACCATATCCCAAAGGTCTCACACTTGTCCCGTTATCGACGATCCTTGGGACTCTATTGACATGATACTAAACTTGCAAATCACTCAATCTCATAGGTGTCTCTTCTTGTTTAGTTCTGTTATTCATAAATGAGTCTTTGTTGCACCGAAAAGTATGATCAATATTGAGGAACATTTGATAACAATAAAAGCAATCAAACCCCAAACTCTTACCCCCATTCGTAAGCTAAAATGCCTTTTTATCTTCTATACAAATGGGACACAACATTCTATCCTAAGTGGACCAACCTGATAAGATTCTATACGCAGAAAAGTCGTTAATGGTCCATATCAACACAACATGTAGTTGAAAGTTTATCTTGATTGAAATATCATGCATTTCTATACCATTAACCCACAACTCCATCAACTTATCCATCAAAGATTGTAAAAGGACATCTATTTCGGTCTTTGGATTGCTTGGACCGGGTATGATACAAGTTAGGAACATATATGGGTCTTTCATGCACATTTCAAGAGGTAGGTTATAAGGAGTCACAACTACAGGTCAACAAGAGTACACGTTACCGAAATTAGAATTTGGTGCAAACCCGTCAGAGCACAAAGCTAATCTAACGTTTCTGGACTCGCTCACAAATGTAGGGTGGACCTTATCAAAGTTCTTCCAAGCATCTCCATGTGACGGATGCGTCATAAAACCACCAACTCTCTTGTTGTTACTATGACAGGTCATACGAGGGAACGAACTCATTGATGCATACAACGATTTAGCCTAGGGAATAATGGCAAGTAGTACATCCGTTTGTTTGGAATTCTCTTTAACCGACATTTACTAGTTCATTCTCTCTAGACTTAAAATATCGATGCATCACAAAATCTACAAGCAGTTAGACCTACGTCCTCCTTGTAATACAACATACAACTATTCAAACAACAATCAATTTTCACTGAATTTAGAACCAATTTTAAAAATAACTTCTTTGCTTCATAGTGGCTCCAAGGGATACTACTAGTCCCAACAAGTACTAAGTCATTGCAAAGGGTGGCTCACTTATCAAAAGACTCTTGGGTATAATTTGACTCAGACTAATACTCATCATTCTAACACATGCATACAATGTTGAATGAACAGACTCTTCATACAAGGGTTTCGCGATAGATTCTAACATAAGATAAAAGCTCTTTGCCTTTGAGTTAGGCTCTTATTCAGCATCTTCCATATCAGTAACACATATTGCATCAAACACCATCTTGTTGTATCTCTCTTGGTTACCCTCCCAACTCATTTCTTCCATGTTTGGTTCTCTAACCACTCGAACACTAATCGATCAATCCCTAGCTATATTGAAATTTAAAGAAGAGAGGTTAATTCCATTCACAACCACTTCTCCGTATTTCGTCCACATACAATACCCATCTTTGAACCCATTACGGTAGAGATGAAGTAGTATATCCAAAGGTCCTAACCACTTAGTTAGCCAATACTTATAGCACGGACACCTAGATACCCCTTGAGACCTAGACGGTTCCATGTTGAAGACATACATAACAAATGCATCAACCCCCTCAAAGAATTCAGGTTTTGAACCCTCTGTCCACAATTGCCCTTATCATACATCCACAGAGGATAACTTGGAATCATCTTGCAATAAACACCATAGAATTCATTCAACAATACAACTTATTAAAATTTTTAGAAAATTTGGCAGTATGTCTCCTATAATTAGAATATCCAACCAAATCTGAGTATTATTTTTTCACAAACCAAACATATTTTGAACAATTTAAACGAAATTGTAGCATGAATTTTCCTTAATTTAGAGACATCCACCAAATAAATTTAAGAGTTTTCATAGAGAAAATAGATGCATGCATAAATTAGAACAAACATGAATTCAATAACTCATCAAATCCTAACCGTTCTAGTGCGCAACCCCTTATAACTCCACAATTTTTCAGCAACCAAGGGTTTTGAGAAGGTGCCTCTACGCGACCTACTCCCACTTCTGTCCTAAAACATTATCCTACGAAAGGTAAGTCCAACATAATATTTAGAAATAGAAAACCTACCTGGAACATGGATGCACAGATTACGGAAAAAGCGAACTCTAATTGATCTTAGAGAAATAGCAATGTCTTAATAAAAAACAAAGCATAATAAATTCACAAGGTGAAACTAACTAAAAAACTAAACAAAGTCTTCTAACATCTCGAGCATTCTTAATCTCACCCTATATAACCTACCTTAACTTAATTTAATTTCTATTTATATTAAATTAACATAAGAAATACTAATTAAAAACTTCATTATATTAATTTAATTAATAATTTGAATATAAAAATACATAACAAAATCCTAAACTTACAAAAAATTTTGAAAAAAAAACTAAACCAAACCCTAATCACAAACTTCATTACGCTAATTTAATCAATAATTTGATAAAATACTTAACAAACCCCTAATCTCACAAAAAGAATCTGAAAATAATAAAAAACCATAGCATATCCTAATCACAAACTTCATTACACTAATTTAATAAAAAATTTCATAAACTACTTAACAAAATTCTAAACTCATAAAAATCTTAAAAAAATAAAAAAACCTATGCCAAAATTATCTCTGATGGTTGCTGCAGGATGGTGAAGACGTGGTGGTGACAGGAGGCGGCAGTAATGGCAAAAACATCACTATCACTGACGGCATGACAGTGACCATGAATGCAAACAATGACGGCATTTCCAATGGCTTCAGCAATGACCGATAACTCTAACGGCAACTGTAGTGGCGGCGGTAGCGAAGGCTCCAGCTAGTGGTGGCAACTCCGGCAGCTTCAGGGCCGAAGAGAGAAGACGAGAGAGAGAGAGAGAGAGAGAGAGAGGGAGAGAGAATTTGAAAAAGTGAGGGGGAGGGAGTTCGTGTTTGAATTTCATCCTAATTTCATCGTCAGATTCACCGGTAGAAATTTTCGACAATAAAGCGCCTAACGCAGTATTTCACTAAACTGATATACCGACGGCCGAATTCAACAGAAGATCCATAGGCAAATAAATCGGAGAACTTAATCTTGCTTGTATCCAATGAAAAAAAGCCGCTAAATCCGACGATAATAGTCGACGCTAAATCCGACAGTATTCAACGTGTTTCTTGTAGTGGTGCATCCAACCCATTTACTATACTCAAAATCATGCTTCACTCCTCCCCATTCTTTTGACATTAATTCATCTACCAATGGATCCTATACAAATGCATCTTTCACCTGTTTTTCATTCTGGCCTTGCTTCTTAGTTTTCTTCTACCTCCACTCCCTTTAATCTTATTTTAATTGTCTTAAAAATAAGATGTCTCTCCTAAACTTCGCTACTATGACCATCACCTTTCTACCATTAATCAATGTTCCATTCATCTTTCTGATCATTCTTTTCGCACCATCTTTGTGTCGAGCCTAACAAAGGCAAAAGGTCTATTGCTACTACTACATTTTTTCTCGAGACATATACATCAACCACGCATACCCTAATCTACCCAACAGCTAAATATAGGTTCCTTATTCATGTTCTTTGGAAGATTATTGATGCACCACTATTACGTGGTACATCTCGTACTTAATTGATCGGATTTTATCCACTAGTCTCACATTTATTCACAGAATTTGTATGTTTTACACTTTCCTTCCTAATTTTGTGCTATGATTGAAACATACTTCTTTGGCCTTAAATTTGCTATGTTTAATCCTCTCTTATTACCATTCGATGCCGTGATATATGTGTTAAGTGTTTTCAGGGTTTACAGGATAGGAATGGCTTAGAGGATGGAAAGAAAGCATGCAAAAGTGGAAGAAATACAGGAAATTGAAGGAATCGCAAAGCTGTCAAGCCTGACCTCTTTGTACTCAAACGATCATAACTTGAGCTACAGAGATTTAAATGAAGCAATTCTAGTTGCGTTGGAAAGCTAACATCCGGGACTTCGAAATGATATATAATTTGCCATGGTTGCATTGCAGATAAGCCGTGCACACGCGTGCATCTGCAGAAATTCAGCAACTTGTACGTATCTGGGCTGTTTTTGACCCAGTTTTTGGCCTAGAAAACACAAATTAGAGGCTGCAGAATGGAGAAATCAGAGAGACACTTCTCATTATTCATAATTTAGGATTCCTAATTTTATGCTTTTGAGTTGGATATTGAAAGAGTTACAACCTCTGTTTAAGTCTTTATCATTCTAGTTTGTTTTCTATTTCCCTACTCTTTTAATCTATATTTACTTTGTTCAGAGTTATATATGGATATCTTCAATTTTGGAATTTATTACTGCAAGAGTATTTTTCTATTTAATTTCTTTGTTTGCTTCATTATCTCAACTCAATTCCAAAATTATAATGTCTTCTTTCTACTCTCTTTACATGCATGCGAACATGGCATCCATGTCAATGGAGTAGGTTTTCAACTTGATTTTGGAGTTGATTAATAGGAGACCCTTGATGCATTAAAACTTGTCTCTCAACAAATTTCCCTTCGACAAGTATACCAAATTGTTGTCAAGTAAAAACTCACACTAGAGTGAGGTCGAATCCCACAGAGATTGATTCGTCAAGCAACTTTAGTTGGAAGGATGTGCTAGTTGAGCTAACAGAAATTGAGTTGAGAATTGCAGAAAATTAAGTAGCAGAAAA
This sequence comes from Arachis hypogaea, assembly GCF_003086295.3. NCBI lineage: Eukaryota > Viridiplantae > Streptophyta > Magnoliopsida > Fabales > Fabaceae > Arachis > Arachis hypogaea. The sequence goes on along the minus strand of NC_092039.1, from coordinate 53,043,112 downwards.
GTAAAGTGCAGAAAGTAAATTGCAAAATCTTATATGGGGATTTGGGGAGATGAGCATGAAGATAAATGGCAGAAAGTAAAGAGAATGGGTAAGATCAGAAATGGGGGATTCATTGGGCTTAGGAGATGTTGCATTCTCCGGATCAAATTCATTCTCATCTCTTCCTCAATCAATGTATTCATTGATCTCCTTGGCAATCTTAGGTGATTGGATCCCAATTCCTTGGCAATCCAATCTCTCTAAGCTTGAACAATTGCCCAATTCCTTGATTTAATTGCTCATGGGAAGAGATAAAGTATGGTCACTGATTATACCACATGTATTTTCAAATCAAAGTGTTGGGAGAATTACATGTCACTATATCCGTCCAAACCCCAATTTGGTCCAACATGAGAAAGTATTTCTAGCATGATCTCCTCATCCCTTTTCCAAGGCTCAGAGGAGATCCAATTATGGAGAGTTTCCTTTCCAAGACAACTAACCAATTGAATTAAGATCGAAAGCTTTCTAGTAAATCGAGAGAAAAGAAAGAGGAGGAATAATGAAAATTATAATTGATCCATCAAATTACAACAGAGCTCCATAACCCAATGAAAGGGGGTTTAGGTGTTCATAGCTCTGGAAATGGAAATGGAAAATGGTAGAACAAAGTACATTCTCCCGTAACTAGAAAAGTGCAGAAAAGTAAATATACAAGGTGTAGTTCTCCAAATTGCCAAGCTCTTTCTAGTTCAAAACTACTCCTATATATACTACTCTTCTTGATCTTCTAGTTAGTTCTTCAAGTCTTGGATATGGGCCTTTGATCTAGAGTTGAAGCAGTTACAATCTTTAGTGGGCTCAGTTTTGCTTGCAGAAAAGTGTGAGTTAGGCATGGACGTTAGTTAGGACGTTAGTAGTGTTAACGTTAAGTGAGAATGTGGGTTCGAGAATGTTAGTGACGATCACCTTTTCTACTAACGTTCCAAGCCACTAATACTCCACGTTAACCTCAACGTTAGTGGCACTAACGTGGCCACTAACTTTGCCATCTTGGTCCTTCAGTAACGTTATTGGCATTCACCTTTTTTAATAACGTTGGCTCTTGGGACTTCTCCCCACGTTAGAGTTCACGTTAGTGTAACTAACGTGACCCTTAACGTGGGCATGCCTAAGCTTCGAGAGTGTTAGTGACACTTACCTTTGTCACTAACTCTCCAAACGCGCCTCTTTCCCACGTTAGATTTCACGTTAATTTGATTAACGTGACTACTGACGTGGTGGTGATTGCCATCTCCAATGTTAGTTACAAAGGTGAGTGTCACTAACATTGGCCCATCATGCTTAGCTCCATGTTACTCTTCATGTTAGTGGTCTTAACGTGACCACTAACGTGGGTACTCTTGGCTTAGTCCAACGTTAGTGACAAAGGTGAGTGTCACTAACGTTGGCGATTGCTTCCTCTCCCACGTTAGAGTTCACGTTAATTCGGCTAACGTGGCTCTTAACGTGGCTAAATGTGCCTTTGTGGAATGTTAGTGGCATTCACTTTTACCACTAACGTTGGAGCTCCTCTTTTCCTCCACGTTAACTACCACGTTATTGTACTTAACGTGGCAACTAACGAAGGCGTTATTGACGATCACTTTTTTCATTTAACGCTACAAGCTTGTCCCCATTCCACGTTAGTGGTTATGTTAATTAGCTTAACGTGACAACTAACGTGGCTCCTTCTTGCTTTCTTTGTCCTGAAATCAAGCAATTATAGTGCATCAAAGCTCTGTTCCAAGTCATGAGATTATGCATCATCAATTATATCATTCAATTCCTGCCTAATTCTCATGAAATCATGTAAAGTTCACAATGTTTGCTCGAATCAAGGTGTAAGTGTATTTTCATCCAAAACTTGCTTATTTACTAAGAAAATGCATGAAACTACCCTAAAACAGTAAAAAAAGGTCAGTGAAACTGGCCAAGATGCCCTGGCATCAACCCCTGAGTTGGAAGACTCAAGAGTTAAATTGTAATTGGAAGTTGTTGGCTGACTCTCTAGTCACTAATGCTAATCCTTCCCAAGGGAGAGGATTAGGACTTGTGAATAGGAGTTAGCTCAACTACTTGACTTTCCTTCATTCGTTGAGGGTTAACTAAGTAGAAACAACGACCTTTTACTATTAATCTTGGGAAATCCAACAAGGATAGAACTTCTGATTAATCTTTTCCTACTCAAGGCTTTTTATTTTAATTACATAAAACCTCTCGTTAATTTCCATTGATTTAATTTATAATCATTTATTTTTCCATTCCTCAACTCTAAAATTTCTCAGAAAACTTATAACCAATAACACGAACACTTCCCTGGAATTCCTTGAGAGACGACCCGAGGTTTGAATACTTCGGTTATTTTTTTTTAGAGGTTTGTTACTTGTGACAACCAAAATTTTTGTATGAAAGGATTCTTTGTTGGTTTAGAAGCTATACTTTCAACGAGAATTTATTTGTGAAATTCTAGACCACACAAAAATCCATTTATCAAAATGGTGCCGTTGCCGGGGAATCGCAAACGTGTGCCTTATTATTGGTTATTGTAAATATTTGCTTTTTGCTTGTTTGTTTGTTTTTGTTTTTAATTCTTATCATGAAAACATGCATCATGGTTGGAACAATCAAAGATGGGAGGAGCCACGAGGATTTGATCAACCCCCTTGGCAACAACCTCCGCCAACCTACTATAAGCAAGAGTCATTCCACAATGCATACGGACACAATGGTTATGGTGGACATATTCGTGACAATCAACCCCCACCACAATATACCTATAAACCCCCCCTCCCGATACTCACAAGCTACCTACTACCAAACACCCTCATATGACCCTAACCTTTATGTACCGTACCCATCACCTTATGAACCATATAAACCGTATATAGAACCACTCAAACTCCAACCCAATTACTCCCAAAAACCACCACCTCCATATACACCTTGTCCATACCCATCAATCTAAGAGCCATATGATCCTAATTATGTTACCCAAAAGGAAAAAAAAGTCAAAGGATCGCCTCAAGAAAACAGTGGATCAATTTCATGCAACCCTTCATCAACTAGAGCGAGTAGTCAATCGATTAGCTCCCCAACGTGGGAATGCTCAAGGAACCCTCATGGCTTCACGTGGAGAATCTAACAACAAACGTAGCATGAAGGAGATGCTAGAAACTCTGGTGGACAGTGAGGAGCACGACTTTGTATTGGAACAATTGGAAGAAGCTGTGCTTGCCAAAGAAGAGGCGGAAGTGGTTGAAGATCTAGGAGATGCTGAACCTCCATGGGAATCTAGAATGGTAGAATATTCCTCCAATATGCTTGAATTTGGTGTTGAGGAGGATAGTGCACAACCTCTCATGTGCTTGATAGGCAATGAAGAAAAGATTGAATTGGAAGAAAGCTACCAAGGGGAAGCGGTTGAAGTTGAAAAGTCTTGCAAAGAGGTGGAAGAATCCAAAGAAGAGCACAGGGAGTGGAGCTTGCAAGACAATTGGAAACACCTCTCCCAAAGCCATTACCACTCAATACAACATTCAAGTGGGTAAAATCCTTATCCTTAACCTTCACCTTCCCACTTGAATATGGTTTGCTTGAGACAGATGGTCAACTTAGTGCTCTTTGTGGCTTTAAGAGTAAGAGGGAGATGGTTAGTGGTAGGAGTTGTCAGGCAAGGTTCGATATAGTTGCATGCTCCAAATTGAAGTGCTAGAGTTGGTGTAGAGCTCAATTGAATGGGTCTAGGAAGTTGTTTGGAGGCTTCAGTGAGAATTCAAATTGCTTGCCACCCGATTGGAACAATGATGATAAATAAGAAGACGGGTGCTAAAGCAAGGTTTGGGACCCCGGAATTCAATCTAGCAATCAACACTCTTGGGGCCTTGTCACTTGCTTTAACTTGCTTGAAGACTCTTTGTGCCTAGTTTGGGATCCCGGAGGCCATTGGAATTATAAACATTTGTGGAGATTCCTGGATGAGTTTAAGCACAAGCCACCATGACAAGGAGCTCACCAAATGTCCAACTTAAGGACTTTAACTAAAAGTGATAGGTGGGAGACAACCCACCATGGTATGATCATCCCTTTTTATTCTTAGTTTTGTTTTATTTTATTTCTATCTGTGTTAATTCATAAGTTTTGCATCATCTGCATTCTGCAAAAAAAAAAGCCTTCCTTCGATGCTTACGCGTCTATGACGCGCATGCGTCCATGGGGGAGTCGAATGTATGCCCAAGTTATAGAGGGTTCTGCGGGAGCTGTGCAAGAATCATGCCCAACGCACAAGCTCACCCATGTGTACGCATCTTTCACAGTTTCGGTGACCCATGCAAAAGCATGCATGGCGCACACGCATGCCCCTGGAAATCAGCGTAATTGAGTGTTTTGGCCGAAAGTTATGCTGGCCTCACGCTGGATTCACACTAGAGACACCACTTCGATCACGCGTCCGTGTACTGGACGCCTCCGCTCCAACCTCCTTTCGCACAACCCACGTGGACGCACGCAATACGCGTGCGCGTCGGTTGCGCCACACCACTAAACCCCAGCACCGCCAGTTTTCATTTTTTTCCACCTCCCAAATCCTAATTCTTTTCTCACTTTCTTCTCATCCTTATTCTCTCTCATTCCTTTTACTTACTGCTTTTGCATACTTCTCTTCCTTACATTTTAATCTTATTCATGTTTTTATTTTCTTTTCTAAGTTTATTATTCTCCGTTGGTGTTAAATGTTCTTATTCAACTATTGCATCTTTTCTTTTATTATTTTGGTGCTTAGTGACTTGTTTTACACTGTTGGGTGATATTATTTAGATGTCCATGCTAATTTTTATTATACTTGTATTCCATTTGTATTGATATGCACTTATATTGTCTTTCATTACCCACACTCTCTCGCTCATTATTGCAATTTTTGCACTATTCATATGCCATTTTCTTCTACTATTTTCTCACTCGCATGTTGTAGCTACCGTTTAGTTGAAATGCTCATTATTTGGCATCAGCCCACCCATGTTTATTTGTCTACATATCTTTATTTGTGGGTTACTCTTCCTCTTTTTTCTCCTCTTTCAGGATGGCCATCAAGAAAGAAAATGGAAAAGCTATTACATGGGGCGAACAACAAGTCCATCTACACAATCCATTAAAGGAAGAGCAGTAGTTGTCACTCACAAGCCCCGTCCACTTGCACGTCTCTGCATGCACCGAGGACGTTGCAACTTTTAAGTGTGGGGAGGTCGATATCGACTTCCGTGGGTTAGTTAGTTCCTTCTCAACACCAATGTTTAATTTCCTTTGTTCATTGTTGCATTTGCATGATTGATTGCATGTTTGTTAGATTTTGTGCATATTTTACCACTACTTGGTTGAAGTAATATTTTCTTTTTCAAAAAACCTTAGCATTTCACTAATTTAAATCAAAATTTTTGTTAAACTTGTTTGAGAAAATTTATTTTGGAACATGGTTTCGAGCTCGAACACTCAGAACCCGTGAGATTTTGAGCCTACTTGATTGGTTGCATTTTATCAACCAATATTCTATTTAGTTGTGTGTGTTGTTCTCTCTAAAATTGTGATCTCTATCTTGCTTAATTCTATATTTCCATTATTTGATGTATGCATGCACTTATATGATTGATGCCTTCTTTCACTTAACTCACATACCCATAGGGCCTTAACCTTTTCATTATCCTTTGCAAACCAAAGTTGAGCCTATTTACCCATTTGTTCTTTACTTTAGCTCATCACTAACTCTAAACAAAAAACAATAATGTCCCTAATTTGAATCCTTGGTTAGCTTAGACTTGTGAGAGTGCTCACGAATTAAGTGTGTGGAAATTGGGATTGAAAACATTTGGTTTAAGAATTGGGTGTTGTGTATTCTTGAGAAAATGTGAAAAAGAATGTTGAGGACATATTTATGCATTCAATACCTTAATCATATGCATTGAGAAAAACAAAAAGAAAAAAATACAAAGAAAAAAAAGAGAAAATAAAAGGAAAAGAGCAAATAAATAAAAAAGGGGACAAAATGTCCCAAAGTAAATGATAGCATTGCATATAAGTTGTACTTAAATTTGGGATGCATGCATATGTGGTAAACATAGTTAATAGGCAGTTAGATTTTGCATTGTAATTACATGGATTGTCTTAGGCTAGGTGGTAAGTTTAGGTTAATTAAGGATTCAGATCTTAGTTCACTTGACCAAATACAATCCTACCTTGACCCTAACCCCATTACAACCCTTAAAAGACCTCTTGATATATTTATCTGTGCATTAAATTTTTGTCGAATGGTAGAAGAAGAGTAAGCCTTAGAAAGCAAGTTTGGTAGAGAATTGAGAGAATCGAACCTTAAACACTTGAGTGGTTAGAGTGTATACACTTTCGATGAGGGTTTGATGCTCGATTCTTTGTTCCCGGCTTTCATGAGCTATTTTCTTCTGCAAGTCCATCTGTACTTTATTTTTATGATTTGAATTAGTGAAATCCAGTTCATATTTGTTCTTGAAAGGTTTATTCACTTTTCACCAAGTGGGTAGAAATATTTTGCATGTAGTTGCATTCATATAGGTAGGTTGCATCTCATACTTTCTACCATCCCTCTTCACTCTTATAGCTTCTCTTGAGTTTAGCATGAGGACATGCTAATATTTAAGTGTGGGGAGATTTGATGCACCACTATTTTGTGGTACATCTCATGCTTAATTGAGTGGATTTTATCCACTAGTCTCACATTTATTCACAGAATTCGAATGTTTACACTTTCCTTCCTAATTTTGTGCTTGATTGAAAACATGATTCTTTGGCCTTAAATTTGCTATGTTTAATCCTCTCTTATTACCATTCGATACCGTGATATGTGTATTAAGTGTTTTGAGGGTTTACAGGGTAGGAATAGCTTAGAGGATGGAAAGGAAGCATGCAAAAGTGGAAGGAATACAGGAAATTGAAGGAATCGCAAAGCTGTCAAGCTTGACCTCTTCGTATTCAATCGATCATAACTTGAGCTACAGAGGTTCAAATGAGGCGGTTCCAGTTGCGTTGGAAAGCTAACATCTGGGGAATCAGAGAGACACTTCTCATTATTCACAATTTGCGTTTGTTGCCCTGTAGATAAGCAACGTGCATAGAAAACACAGATTAGAGGCTGCAGAGTGGAGAAATCAGAGAGACACTTCTCATTATTCACAATTTAGGTTTTAGATGTAGTTTCTAGAGAGAGAGAGGCTCTCTCCTCTCTCTATGTTTTAGGATTCCTAGTTGATGAGCGGATAATTTATACGCTTTTTGGCATTATTTTTAGGTAGTTTTTAGTATGATTTAGTTAGTTTTTAGTATATAATTATTAATTTTTATGCAAAAATCACATTTCTAGACTTTACTATGAGTTTGTGTATTTTTCTATAATTTCAAGTATTTTTTGGCTGAAATTGAGGGACCTGAGCAAAAATCTGATTCAGAGGCTGAAAAAGGACTACAGATGTTGTTGGATTCTGATCTCCCTGCACTCGAATAGATTTTCTAGAGCTACAGAAGCCCAATTGGCACACTCTCAATTGTGTTGGAAAGTAGACATCTTGGGCTTTCCAGCATTATATAATAGTCCATACTTTGTCTGAGTTTTGATAAAGCAAACTTCCGTTTTAACACTAACTTTCTACCCTTTTCTGGCATTAAACGCCAGAACTGCATAAAAGCTGGAGTTAAACGCCCAAACTGGCACCAGAGCTGGCGTTTAACTCCAAGAAAAGCCTATGCACGTGAAAGCTTCAATGCTCAGCCCAAGCACACACCAAGTGGGCCCCGGAAGTGGATTTCTGCATCATTTACTTATTTTTGTAAACCCTAGGTTACTAGCTCATTATAAATATGACCTTTTACAATTGTATTTTCATTAGGAGATCTTTAGATCATTTTTGAGACTATCTTTGTACCACTGTTGATCTCTTGATCACATTTAGGGAGCTGGACATTCGGCCATGCCGGGACCTTCATTACTTATGTATTTTCAACGGTGGAGTTTCTACAGCTCATAGATTAAGGTGTGGAGCTCTGCTGTTCCTCATGAATTAATGCAATTACTACTATTTTCTATTCAATTCAAGCTTACTTTTGTTCTAAGATATTCATTCACACTTCAACATGATGAATGTGATGATCAAGTGACACTCATCACCATTCTCACTTATGAACGCGTGCCTGACAACCACTTTTGTCCTACCTGAAAATAAGCTTAAATGTATATCTCTTAGCCTCCGGGTCCACGACGCATGGTTGCCTCTCCTGATAACAGAGCCTTCCATTCCGTGAGATCAGAGTCTTCGTGGTATAAGCTAGAATTAATTGGCAACATTCTTGAGATCCGGAAAGTCTAAACCTTGTCTGTGGTATTCCGAGTAGGATCTGGGATGGGATGACTGTGACGAGCTTCAAACTCGCGAGTGCTGGGCGCAGTGACAATGTGCAAAAGGATCATTGGATCTTATTCCAACACAAGTGAAAATCGACAGATGATTAAGCCTACGTAATCCGTAGCCGGACCATTTTCACTGAGAGAACGGACGGTAGCCATTGACAACGGTGATCCCCAAACATACAGCTTGCCATAGAAAGGAGTACGCATGACTGGATGAAAGCAGTAGGAAAGCAGGGATTCAAAAGGAACAAAGCATCTCTATATGCTTATCTGAAATTCCTACCAATGAATTACATAAGTATCTCTATCTTATTTTATGTTTTATCTGTCTTTTAATTATCAAAATCCCATAACCATTTGAATCTGCCTGATTGAGATTTACAAGATGACCATAGCTTGCTTCAAGCCGACAATCTCTATGGGATCGACCCTTACTCATGTAAGGTATTACTTGGATGACCCAGTGCACTTGCTGGTCAGCTACGCGGAGTTGTGAAGAAAGTGTGTGAGATCACGATTTTGCGTACCAAGTTTTTGGTGCCGTTGCCGGGAATTGTTCGAGTTTGGACAACTGACGGTTCATCTTGTTGCTTAGATTAGGTATTTTTCTTTTTATTTTGTTCCTTCAGAATTTTTAAGAATGAATTCTAGAGTTTCAGATGATGATTTCATCATCACAGGAGTCTTTTTTATTCCCATCAATTTGTTTGTTGTATTGATGCAGGTGGAAACTGTCTCTCAACAAATTTCCTTCGGCAAGTGTACCGAATTTGTCGTCAAGTAAAAACTCACAATAGAGTGAGGTCGAATCCCACAGGGATTGATTGATCAAGCAACTTTAATTAGAAGAATGTTCTAGTTGAGCGAATTCAGAATTTGGGTTGAGATTTGCAGAAAATAAAATGGCGGGAATGTAAATAACAGAAAAAGTAAATGCTAGAATTAAAGGGCTGAAAGTAAATGACTGAAAGTAAATTGCAGAATTGTAAATGGGAATGGGGTGTTTGCTCATGAAAGTAAACGCAGAAATTAAAGAGAATGGGTGAGATCAAAATTTGGGAGTTCACTGGGCGCAGGAGATGTTGCAATTCTCCGGATCAAGTTCATTTTCATCTCTTCCTCAATCAATGCACTCATTGATCTCCTTGGCAATCTTAATTGATTGAATTACAATTTCTTGCAAATCAATCTCTCAAATCTTGATCAATAGCCAATTCCTTGGTCAATTGCTCATGAGGAGAGATGAAGTGTGGCCACTGATTATACCACATGCATTTCCCACATCAAGTATTGAGAGGATTATAGTCACATATCCATCCAAACCCAATTTGGTCCAGCATGAGAAAGCATTTCTAGCTTGATCTCTTCATTCCTCTTTCAAGGTTCTGAAGAGATCCAAGTTTGAATAGCTCCTTTTCCAAGATAACTACCCAATGGGATGAAGATCGAAAGCTTTCAAGTAAAATCAAGAGGAAAGATAGAAGAAGAATAATGAAAATTAGTATTGATCCATCAACTTACAACAGAGATCCCTAACCCAATGAAAGGGGTTTAGTTGTTCATAGCTCTAGAAAATGAAAACAAAGATGGATAATACATCATGGAACTAGAAGAGCAGAGTAAAAATACATAGAGTAGTGCTCTTTTCCCCTTTTTTCCCCAAACTCACTAAATAATTCAAAGCTACTCCTATATATACTACTCTTCTCAGCTTCTAGTTGGCTCTTCAAGTCTTGGGCCTTTGGATCTTGAGATTGAAGCAGTTCTCTTCTTCATTTGGGCTTGGTTTTACTTGCAGAGAGAAAGTGTGAAGTGGGCAGAGACTTTAGCTCAGGACGTTAGGGGTGTTAACGTTTTAGTGAAAGAATGAGTTCGAGAACCTTAGTGACACTCAACATTGTCACTAACGTTCCAATGTACCACTTTGCCTCACATTAGAGCCCACGTTAACTAGGTTAACGTGGCTTCTAACTTGGCCTTGCCAACCTTCGAGAACGTTAGTGACACTTAACATTGTCACTAACGTTCCAATGTGCCCCTATGTCTCACGTTAGAGTCCACGTTAACTAGGTTAACGTGGCTTCTAACGTGGCCTTGCCAACCTTCGAGAACGTTAGTGACACTTAACATTGTCACTAATGTTCCAATGTGCCCCTATGTCTCACGTTAGAGTCCACGTTAACTAGGTTAACGTGGCTTCTAACGTGGCCATTCTTATCCATCCCCAACGTTAGTGACAATGTTGAGTGTCACTAACGTTGGCTCATCTTTCACTCATCATCGTTAGCCTTCCACGTTAACTAAGTTAATGTGGAAGTTAACGTGGCTCCTTGGGGTTTTGTGGTTGCTTCCAACGTTAGTGACAATGTTGGGTGTCACTAACGTTGTCGACCACCCTTGCCTCTTACGTTAGCTCCCATGTTAACCAAGTTAACGTAGGAGTTAACGTGGTACATTGCACCTTAGGCCAACGTTAGTGACAATGTTGAGTGTCACTAACGTTGGCTTCCTTCCCCCTTTTAACGTTAGAGGCCACGTTAACTAAGTTAACGTGAACTCTAACGTAGCCACTTATGATCATTGGCCAACGTTAGTGATAATGTTAAGTGTCACTAACGTTGGCTCAAAGTCCCTTCTTCACGTTAGAGTTCACGTTAACTTAGTTAACGTGACTCTTAACGTGGGCAATGATGGCTTCGAGAGCGTTATTGGCAATCACTTTTCTCATTAACTTTGCAGTTACCTCCCATTCCACGTTAGTGGTAACGTTAATTAGATTAACATGACTGCTAAGTGGTTCTTCCTTGCTTCCTTTGGTCCTGAAATCAAGCAATAGAGTGCATCAAAGTTCTAGTCCAAGTCATGGGTAATGCAACATACAAGTTGTTGTTAAACTCATGCAGAATCCTCATGAAATCATGTAAAATTCACAATGTATGCTTGAATCAAGGTGTAAGTGAATATCTACCCAAAACTAGCTTATTTCCTAAGGAAATGCATGAAACTACCTTAAAAATAGTAAAGAAAAGGTCAGTGAAACTGGCCAAGATGCCCTGGCATCATGTATGTAATGCTCTGCTAAAGCTTGGCTAGCCATGTCTAATCCTTTTAGACTGAAGCTTTAGACTAACATTGTATGATTCCTGGAATTCTTATTAAAAATTTTGAGTTTCTTATTTTCTTTTTCAAAATAATTTTCGAAAAAAATACAAAAAATTTAAAAAATCATTAAATAAAAAATAATTTGTATTTCTTGTTTGAGTCTAGTGTCAAAATTCAAGTTTGGTGTCAATTGCATGTTTTTATTTTTCTTGCATTTTTCGAAAATATATGCATTGTGTTCTTCATTGATCTTCAAGTTGTTCTTGATGATTTTCCTTTGTCTGATCTTTAAATTCTCTTATTTTGTGTCTTTTGTTGTTTCTAATGTGCATTCTCAAATTGTTAGTGTCTCTAGTATGAAAATTTCTAAGTTTGGTGTCCTGCATATCTTTCTTTTCTTAAAAAATTTCAAAAATATGTTCTTAATGTTCATCATGATCTTCATAGTGTTCTTGATGTTCATCTTGACATTCAAAGTGTTCTTGCATGCATTTCTTGTTTTGATCTTAGTTTTTCATGTTTAATTTCATTCTGTTGTTTTTCTCTCTCATCATTAAAAATTCAAAAAAAATTTCAAAATTATGTCTTTTCAAGTCAATAATACAGAGAATTGAAGATTCATAACATACAGCAGAAGAATCACGGAGAAAAAGCTAGGCATTCAAAATGCCAAGTAAAGAAGGATTTTTGGCGTTTAAACGCCAGCCAGGGTACCTGGCTGGGCGTTTAACGCCCAAGGAGGTAGCCAAGTGGGCGTTAAATGCCAGAATGGATACCATTCTGGGCGTTTAACGCCAGGATAACACCAGGGAGGTAATTCTGTTTTCAATTCAAATCTTTTCAATTTTTCAAGTTTTAAAACTAATTTTTCAAAATCTTATCTTTTTCATATCCTCTCTTATCAATCATATCTTTTTCAAAATCAAATGTTTTTCATTTTTCTTTTAATATTTTCAAAAATCCTTGCTAACAATTAATGTCTTGATTCAAAAATTTCAAGTTTGTTACTTTCTTGTTAAGAAAAGTTCAATCTTTGAATTCTAGAATTATATCTTTTAGTTTCTTGTTAGTCAAGTCATCAATTTTAAAAATCATATCTTTTTTCAAAAATCTTCTTCAACCATATCTTTTCCATCATATCTTTTTTTAAATCAAATTTTCTTCAATCATATCTTTTCAAACACATCTTTTTCAATCATATCTTTTTAAATCATATCTCTTTTATTTTAATTTCAAAATCTTTCTCTAACCTCTTATCTTTTCAAAACTCACTATTTTTTATCTTTTTCAAAACCACCTAACTACTTTTGTCTCTCCAATTTTCGAAAATCACTAACAACTTTTTCAAAAATCTTTTTAATTAACTAATTGTTTTAAACTCTAATTTTATTTTATTCCTTTCCTAATTTTCGAATACTAACTAATTTTTAAAATAAAAACAAAAATATTTTTCCTTTTTCTTCTATTCAATATTCGAATTTCTTCTCTCTCCCATCTCTTTCTATTTAATCACTAACACTTATCCTCCTTTAATAATTCAGACGCTCTCCCTCTCTATAAGTTCGAATTCCCCTCTCTACCTCAATCCTTCTATTCCTCTTTTTCTCTGACACATCAAGGAATTTCTATACTGTGACATGGAGGATTCTATACTTTCTTTGTTTTCTTCTATTTCATATGAGTAGGAACAAAGACAAAGGCATTCTTGTTGAAGCTGATCCTAAACCTGAAAGGACTCTGAAGAGGAAGCTAAGAGCAGCTAAAGCTCTACTCTCTGGAGAGGACCTGACAGAAAATTTTGAAAAAGAAGAAGACATGGCAGCTGAAAATAACAACAATGCCAATGGTGCACGAAATTGTAATCTCTATCAATGGCATTCAACTTAGTATGCGCATTTACTAACCCAGCACTTTCTTCACAACTTCGCACAACTAACCAGCAAGTGCACTGGGTTGTCCAAGTAATAAACCTTACGTGAGTAAGGGTCGATCCTATGGAGATTGTTGGTATGAAGCAAGCTATGGTCATTTTGTAGATCTCAGTTAGGCAGATAATAAATGGTTATGGGATTTTCGAATAATAATAATAAATAAATAGAAAATAAAGATAGAAATACTTATGTAAATCATTGGTAAGAATTTCAGAGAGGCGTATGGAGATGCTGTGTTTCTTTTGGATCTCTGCAACATAATGCTTTCATACTTTCAATCCATCTTACTCCTTTCCATGGCAAGCTGTGTGTAAGGCATCACCGTTGTCAATGGCTACATCCCATGCTCTCAATGAAAAAGGTCCAAAAGCTCTGTCACGGCATGGCTAATCATCTGTCGGTTCTCGATCATGTCGGAATAGAATCCCTTGATTCTCTTGCGTTTGTCATCACACCCAACAATCGCGAGTTTGAAGCTCGTCATAGTCATTCAATCCCTGAATCCTACTCGGAATACCACAGACAAGGTTTAGAGTTTTCGGATTCTCATGAATGCCGCCATCAATTCTAGCTTATACCACGAAGATTCTGATTAAGGAATCCAAGAGATATGTGCCCGGTCTAAGGTAGAACTGAAATGGTTGTAGTCATGCGTTCATAGGTGAGAATGATGATGAGTGTCACGGATCATCACATTCATCATGTTGAAGTGCAACGAATATCTTAGAATAGGAATAAACTGAATTGAATAGAAAATAGTAGTAATTGCATTAAAACTCGAGGTACAGCAAAGCTCAACACCCTTAATCTATGGTGTGTAGAAACTCCACCATTGAAAATACATAAGTGATGAAGGTTCAAGCATATCCGAATGGCCAGCCCCCAAAACGTGATCACAGGATCAAATGGTCAAAAGACATACTGTCAAAAGACATCTAATACAATAGTAAAATGTCCTATTTATACTAGACTAGCTACTAGGGTTTACAGAAATAAGTAATTGATGCAGAAATCCACTTTCGGGGCCCACTTGGCATGTGCATGGGCTGAGCTTGAGCTTTACACGTGCAGAGGCTTCTTTTGGAGTTGAACGCCAAGTTGTAACGTGTTTTTGGTGTTCAACTCTGGTTGGTGATGTGTTTCTGGCGTTTGACTCCAGAATGTAGCATAGAACTGGCGTTGAGCGCCAGTTTACGTTGTCTAATATTGAATAAAGTATGGACTATTATATATATCTGGAAAGATCTGGATGTCTACTTTCCAACGCCGTTGAGAGCGCGCCATTTGGAGTTCTATAGCTCCAGAAAATCTATTTTGAGTATAGGGAGGTCAAAATCCAACAGCATCAGCAGTCCTTTATCAGCCTTATATCAGAGTTTTGCTCAGGTCCCTCAATTTCAGCCAGAAAACACCTGAAATCACAGAAAAACACACAAACTCATAGTAAAGTCCAGAAATGTGAATTTAGCATAAAAACTAATGAAAACATCCCTAGAAGTAGCTAGATCCTACTAAAAATTACCTAAAAACAATGCCAAAAAGCGTATAAATTATCCGCTCATCACAACACCAAACTTAAATTGTTGCTTGTCCCCAAGCAACTGAAAATCAATTAGGATAAAAAAAAGAGAATATACTATAAATCCCAAAATATCAATGAATATTAGTTCTAATTAGATGAGCGGGACTTGTAGCTTTTTGCTTCTGAACAGTTTTTGCATCTCACTTTCTCCTTTGAAGTTTAGAATGATTGACATCTATAGGAACTCAGAATTTTGGATAGTGTGATTGATTCTCCTAGTTAAGTATGTTGATTCTTGAACACAGCTACTTTTATGAGTCTTGGCCATGGCCCTAAGCACTTTGTTTTCCGGTATTACCACCAGATACATAAATGCCACAGACTCATAACTGGGTGAACCTTTTCAGATTGTGACTCAGCTTTGCTAAAGTCCCCAGTTAGAGGTGTCCAGAGCTCTTAAGCACACTTTTTTTTTGCTTTGGATCACGACTTTAACCACTCAGTCTCAAGCTTTTCACTTGGACCTGCATGCCACAAGCACATGGTTAGGGACAACTTGATTTAGCCGCTTAGGCCTGAATTTTATTTCCTTGGGCCCTCCTATCCATTGATGCTCAAAGCCTTAGATCCTTTTCACCCTTGTCTTTTGGTTTTAAGGGCTATTGGATTTTTCTGCTTGCTTTTTCTTTTTCTATTTTTTCGCAAATTTTTTTTCGCAAGCTTTTGCTATTCACTGCTTTTTCTTGCTTCAAGAATCAAATTTATGATTTTTCAGATTATCAGTAACATTTCTCCTTGTTCATCATTCTTTCAAGAGCCAACAATTTTAACATTCATAAACAACAAGCTCAAAAATATGCACTGTTCAAGCATTCATTCAAAAAACAAAAAGTATTGTCACCACATCAATATAATTAAACTAATTTCAAGGATGAATTCGAAATTCATGTACTTCTTATTCTTTTGAATTAGGAACATTTTTCATTTAAGAGAGGTGAAGGATTTATGGAATTATTCATAGCCTTAAGACATAGTTACTACATACTAATGATCATGTAGGAAAGACACAAACATAGATAAACATTAAGCATAAAAACCAAAAAAAATAGAGAAATAAGAACAAAGAATAAGTCCACCTTAGTGATGGCGGTGCTTTCTTCTTGAAGAACCAATGATGTCCTTGAGCTCTTCTATGTCTCTTCCTTGCCTTTGTTGCTCCTCCCTCATTGCTCTTTGATCTTCTCTAATTTCATGGAGAATGATGGAGTGCTCTTGATGTTCCACCCTTAATTGATCCATATTATATCTGAAATCTTTTAGAGAAGTGTTGAGTTGTTCCCAATAGTTGTTGGGAGGAAAGTGCATTCCTTGAGGCATCTCCGAGATTTCTTGGTGATGAGCTTCCTCATGCGTCTCTTGGGATCCATGAGTTGGCTCTCTTGTTTGCTCCATCCTCTTCTTAGTGATGGGCTTATCCTCCTCAATAGGGATGTCTCCTTCTATGATAACTCCAGCTGAGTAACATAGATGGCAAATAAGATGAGAAAAAGCTAGCCTTGCCATGGTGGAGGACTTTTCGACTATTTTGTAGAATTCAAGGGAGATAACTTCATGAACTTCTACTTCCTCTCCATTCATGATGCTATGAATCATGATGGTCCAATCCACAGTAACTTTGGATCGGCTGCTAGTGGGGATGATGGAGCGTTGGATGAACTCCAACCATCCTCTAGCCACAGGCTTGAGGTCCAGTCTTCTTAATTGAACCGGCTTGCCTTTGGAGTCTCTTTTCCATTGAGCTCTTTCCACACATATGTCCATACGGACTTGGTCCAACCTTTGATCAAAGTTGACCCTTCTAGTGTAGGGGCATGCATCTCCTTGCATTATGGGCAAGTTAAATGCCAACCTTACGTTTTTCGTACTAAAATCTAAGTATTTCCCCCGAACCGTTGTAAGATAATTCTTTGGATTCAGGTTCACACTATGATCATGGTTCCTAGTGATCCATGCATTGGCATAGAACTTTTGAACCATTAAGATTCCGACTTGTTGAATGGGGATGGTCAGAACTTCCCAACCTCTTCTTTGGATCTCATGTCGGATCTCCGGGTACTCATTTTTCTTGAGTTTGAAAAGGACCTCAGGGATAACCTTCTTCTTGGCCACAACTTTATAGAAGTGGTCTTGATGGGCTTTGGAGATGAATCTCTCCATCTCCCATGACTCGGAGGTGGAAGCTTTTGTCTTCCCTTTCCCTTTTCTAGAGGTTTCTCCAGCCTTAGGTGCCATCAATGGTTATGGAAAAACAAAAAAAGCTATGCTTTTACCACACCAAACATAGAAGTTTTGATGGTGTTTTTGTGGAAAAACGAATTTCCAACACACAAATCCAACCGGCAAGTATACCGGGTCGCATCAAGTAGTAATAACTCACAAGAGTGAGGTCGATCCCACAGGGATTGATGGATCAAGCAACTTTAGTGGGTGATTAGTTTAGTCAAGCTAACATTGAGTGAATTGTGTGAAACTGTAGCCAACAAAATGTAAATTTGCAAGAATTATAAAGTGCAGAAAGTAAATTGCATTGAAACTTAAATAACGAGAAAGTAAAATAGCTGAAACTTAAATTGCAAGAAAAGTAAATTGCAAGAAAAGTTACGGGGCTGGGGTGCTGGAAATTAAAATTCAACAAGAAAATGTAAAGAGCATTCAAGCAGAGAGCTAGAATATGAAATGGGATGCAGCAGATTTCAAACAGAAAAGTAAAAATGCTTGGAGAATTAAAAATAGAAAGCGATGCTTAATTTGCAGCAATTTAAATGAATGTTGAAGATCTTAGGGAATCAATGAGACTAGAGAACAAGTCTAGATCTCAAGCCCTTCCTTGATTCAACAGAAAACAAGTTTGCAGAAGAAAGAAGAAATGAAGCAGCAAATGAAAACTCAAATTCAACTATCAATTCTCTGAAATTATGCAGAAGAACAACCAAGAGAGATCTTAGACCAAGAAGGAAACAGAATTCCTTCACTTCTCAATCCAAGATTCAGATTTAACAAGGAAAATTAAAAGAAAGAGAGCTATCTACTACTACTACTCCCTAATGGAGCCAGCCTCTTCCTTGTGAGATGGAATTGATGCCTTTATATAGGCTTTACAAAGTGAAAATTAAAACAAATTACAATTAAAATGAAAATCCTAATCTAATTGATCCATGTGCCTTTAAGTGATGATGTGGGCTTTGCTTGCTTTTGGATTTGAGGAGAAATGGGTTTGGTTGGCCTTGATTCAATTTGGAGAGGAATTGAATTTAAATGGAATTTTGGTTGAATTTTGGCCCATGAGTGTTTGCTCCCAGGAGGCTGCCCTGCCCCTATGGAGGGCAGAGCAGGAAATGGTGCGTGCGGCCCTTGTTGCGTGCGTGCTTGGTGTGTGTGATGCATCAGGATCCTGCCCTGCCCTTGTAGAGGGCAGGGCAATGTTGTCATGGTCTGCCTTCTGTCCGTGTGTGCCTGGTGCTGGCCGTGCCAAGTTGTGTGCGCGCCCAAGCTCCTTGCCTTTACTTCCTTGAAGGTCTTGTGTTCGAACCTTGGTGAAAGCACTTGAGGAGCAATTTTTCCTTGATTTTCCATGAAGAGAGCACGACATTGCCCTGCTCTCCAAGAGGGCAGAGCAGAAAAATGAGCGCTACTTTGCTTTGGAGTGAGGCTCCAGCTTCGAGCCTTGGTGGAAGCACTTCGGTTTATTTTCGCTTATTTTTTGCTCTTAAAGATGCCTTTCACTCATGCCTCAATCGTACGCCAAATATGGATTGCTATATATCGTTGGAAAGCTCTGAATGTCAGCTTTCCAACTCAACTAGAAGCACATCAATCGGACGTCTGTAGCTCAAGTTATAGCCCTTTGAAGTAGGCATGGTCATGTTGTGAGCGCCCAATTTTTACCTTAGCGAAAATTCTTGCTTCCAACCTCACTTTGCATCACGATACTGCTCTGCCCTTGGCAAGGGCAGGGCAATGTGTGCTGATTGCCTATTCTCCTTTAATTTGGTCATGGGCCACGCTTTTAAAAGTGTGGCCTAAGGCTCCAAAGTGTGCTCCAACTTCAAAGTGTGTCCCAAAGCTCTTTTTTTCTACTTTTTTGTGCTTCTTTGCTTCTTTTTCTTCTTATTTCCTACAAGATTTATAAATTTAAAAGATCAAGGAAATATACCATTTAATCACAAAAGCATTCAATATTTAAGCACAATTCATCAATTTCTTGTATGAAAAAGCATAGAAAAATAGGTATATGATGGCTTGTCATCACAACACCAAACTTAAACCTTGCTTGTCCCCAAGCAAGAAAAGAATTATGCAATAAAATTGACAATCCAAGGTAAGAAGAATAGCAACTCAATATTCATGGTTAGCTAGTTTTCTATGCATGCTTCAATCACAAAAGAAATGTAAATGATTGATGCTTCTATCTAGCTCATTTTATGAAATCTTTCTCTTATATTTCTTCGTTGAAACAAGCATTTGATTTTTTTTTTATTAGCTTCTCCTTTTGGGTTCTTTGCCCCATGAGTTAATAACAAAGCTACGACTTCTAAATGCTTTATTTTCAAGTATTACCACTTGATACATAAGCACCACAAGCATTTAATTAGAGGACTTCATTAAGCTCATTTTTCTTTTCTTTTCTTGACTCTCTAATCATTGATGCTCAGAGCCTTGAGCTTTGAGGGAGTGCTTTTGCACTTGAGCCTAGCCTTGACTTCTAAGTGTTTTGTTTTCAAGCATTTGGCTTGATACATAAACACCACAAGCACTTAGCAAATAAATTGCCATTGGTACTCAGAGCCTTCAGCTTTCTCATTCTTTCCCTTTTTCTTTTCTTGCTTTAATTGTATTTGCTTCTTCAAGGTTTTCATGATTTCAAAAGATTTCACAAAATGTACAAGATGAAAAACTTCAATTAAATAAAATCCAATGTAATTGAGCAACAATCAATCATACTAGCTTTCCAATACTTGTATGCACATGCTAAATTCTTCTTTAATTCCTTGTTTGTTTATGATCATGATGCTTTACTGCTTTTGAACACACAGAACTCAAGTTGGTAGTCATAATGGTACAGCACCATGTTGTAAATCAAATTCAAGCTATGCTTAGTCATACCACACATGCATACAGAAAATATAAAGACAATCATGCAATTTAAAGTGCTGGAAATAAATGAGAGGAAAAGGAACTTTACAACCTTGCAATTCATCTTCTCTATTGTTGTCATTTTCCTCCCATTCTTCTCCTTCCCATACCAACTCAGAATGCTTGCTTATCCTCAAGCAACAATTAGAACAATGGCTATGGGGCTAAGATGGATCATGAATGTCTTACACAGTGAAATGTTAGTAGCACATGTGTTTTAAGCAAGCAAAATGAAAGATAACAATCAAGGCATCAGAGACAAAGACATTTTGATTGCAAACATAAGAAGGTGAGCACAATACATTGCATAAAAGATAAGTGGCACACCAAACTTAGTGTGACACTTTCACTTGAAATTAATGCAAGTATCTAGTAAGAATTAGAACCAAATTTTGTTGCATAGCAACACCAAACTTAGAATGCAACCATATGTCAATTTTATTTGAAATAAAACTAAACAAAAGAAACTGTTATTTGTTGAATACAATCACCAAGCCAAAAATCTGTCATGAATGAGGATCTCTTGATGCTGTATTAACAAAAACAGTTGATAAAAGAAAGCTTAAAAATAAAGAGGTGACTAAAACAAAGAGAATGCAAACGAAATGTCAAAACAAAAGAAAAATAACAATGCAAAGGCAATATGATTATGCAGACAAGTGATGTTGCTGGATGAGTTGCATAGAAAAATAAGTGGCACACCAAACTTAGAATCTTAATGTGACACTTTCATGTAGAATTGATGCAATCATCCTAAGGAATTGAAAATAATTTGTTGCAGGGCAACACCAAACTTAGAATGTGATCATATGCCAATTTATTGAAATTTAAACACAGCAAAGAAAGAGAATAAACCAAGCAGAGAAATGAAATGTTACCTAAGGTTGGGTTGCCTCCCAACAAGCGCTCTTTTAGTGTCATTAGCTTGACATATTGTTCTTCACTTTCTTCCTCTTCTTCCAGTTTGTTAAGAGGAATGACCTCAAGGGGGGAGAAGATTCAGCTACTGTCCCTTATCTTGGCCTTTCCTCAGCAAGCTTCCTTTTGCAAATGGCTTGATTGATCTTGCTTGCTGGATCAGGGACAGGATTGGTGCTCTTGTTAGTTGCCTTCACTTCTTTGGATTCATGAATTTGTTGCTGTGTGATTTTTGGAGTTTGATCATCATCCAGAGCCTTTTGAATTGGTGGTTCAATGAGCTTGTCCTTCATGTGCCTCTCTGTTTCCCTTGAGTTTGGACGTTCTTGATTATCCTCCTCACTAGCTTGTTTTTCCACTTCCTCTTTTACACTCAACATTTGCTTTAATAGCTCTTTCATAGAGGAGGTTTGTTGATCTTCCCAAGCTTTCTTCATCTCCTCTTCATATTTTTCGATCAGTGTTGAGCATCTTTGGTCCAGGGGAGTTTGAGGAGGTTGTGAGTGTTTAGGTTCTCTTGTCATCTCAAGTGCAGTTTTAGGTTCAAATGTTTCCACCACCTCTTCCTTCTTTGCAATTTCACTTGATATAGGGACCTTTTGTTTTTGTTTTTCCATTTTCTCCTTCCATGCTTTCGACAAATTGGCCTAACTGCACTTCCATATTTTTGAGGGAGTTCTCTTGTTCTTTCTGGTACTTATCTTTCTCCTCCGCAAATCTTTTGAGCATGGACTCAAGCTTTGAGATTCTTTGGCTATTGGAAGTTTGTGTGAGTGGTAAGTTTTGAAAGGGGCTTTTTGTTGAAGCATGGTCAAGTGATGATATCTTTGGATGAATATCATATGGAGCATTAGAATTCTTTTCCCAGCCACCATTGGAATTATGACTTGCATCATTTTGTGGTGGAGGAAAATATCCCATATGGTTTTCTTGCTCATCTTGTGTCTGTGAAGCAAATCTCCATGGACTGGAGTGCTTAGAATTTGTATTTTCTTGGTGATATTCCCAAACACCATTAGAGATCGGTGATGGTGGGTGATATCCCATAAAATTTTGTTTGACCATAAGATGAGTTGAACTCCATTTGCATTTTGTAAACATCAATGAAATTTGAAATTTATGTCACAGAGATAGAATTTCTTAGTGAGGCAATAACTCAAACACCTTGCTATCAATTTAAAACAGAGAACAAAAACAAAAAAATGCTTGATCTAGACTTCTCACCCACTTAATCATTGTTGATCTAATCAATCCCCGGCAACGGCACCAAAAACTTGATGGTGTTTTTGTGGAAAAACGAATTTCCAACACACAAATCCAACCGGCAAGTATACCGGGTCGCATCAAGTAGTAATAACTCACAAAAGTGAGGTCGATCCCACAGGGATTGATGGATCAAGCAACTTTAGTGGGTGATTAGTTTAGTCAAGCTAACATTGAGTGAATTGTGTGAAACTGTAGCCAACAGAATGTAAATTTGCAAGAATTATAAAGTGCAGAAAGTAAATTGCATTGAAACTTAAATAACGAGAAAGTAAAATAGCTGAAACTTAAATTGCAAGAAAAGTAAATTGCATGAAAAGTAATGGGGCTGGGGTGCTGGAAATTAAAATTCAACAAGAAAATGTAAAGAGCATTCAAGCAGAGAGCTAGAATATGAAATGGGATGCAGCAGATTTCAAACAGAAAAGTAAAAATGCTTGAAGAATTAAAAATAGAAAGCGATGCTTAATTTGCAGCAATTTAAATGAATGTTGAAGATCTCAGGGAATCAATGAGACTAGAGAACAAGTCTAGATCTCAAGCCCTTCCTTGATTCAACAGAAAACAAGTTTGCAGAAGAAAGAAGAAATGAAGCAGCAAATGAAAACTCAAATTCAACTATCAATTCTCTGAAATTATGCAGAAGAACAACCAAGAGAGATCTTAGACCAAGAAGGAAACAGAATTCCTTCACTTCTCAATCCAAGATTCAGATTTAACAAGGAAAATTAAAAGAGAGAGAGCTATCTACTACTACTACTCCCTAATGGAGCCAGCCTCTTCCTTGTGAGATGGAATTGATGCCTTTATATAGACTTTACAAAGTGAAAATTAAAACAAATTACAATTAAAATGAAAATCCTAATCTAATTGATCCATGTGCCTTTGAGTGATGATGTGGCCTTTGATTGCTTTTGGATTTGAGGAGAAATGGGTTTGGTTGGCCTTGATTCAATTTGGAGAGGAATTGAATTTAAATGGAATTTTGGTTGAATTTTGGCCCATGAGTGTTTGCTCCCAGGAGGCTGCCCTGCCCTTGTGGAGGGCAGAGCAGGAAATGGTGCGTGCGGCCCTTGTTGCGTGCGTGCTTGGTGTGTGTGATGCATCAGGATCCTGCCCTGCCCTTGTGGAGGGCATGGCA
Organism: Arachis hypogaea; assembly: GCF_003086295.3. Taxonomy (NCBI): domain Eukaryota; kingdom Viridiplantae; phylum Streptophyta; class Magnoliopsida; order Fabales; family Fabaceae; genus Arachis; species Arachis hypogaea. The sequence continues at coordinate 53,019,602 of NC_092039.1, read as the reverse complement.
ATGTTGTCATGGTGTGCCTTCTGTCCGTGTGTGCTTGGTGCTGGCCGTGCCAAGTTGTGTGCGCGCCCAAGCTCCTTGCCTTTACTTCCTTGAAGGTCTTGTGCTCGAACCTTGGTGAAAGCACTTGAGGAGCAATTTTTCCTTGATTTTCCATGAAGAGAGCACGACATTGCCCTGCTCTCCAAGAGGGCATAGCAGAAAAATGAGCGCTACTTTGCTTTGGAGTGAGGCTCCAGCTTCAAGCCTTGGTGGAAGCACTTCGGTTTATTTTCGCTTATTTTTTGCTCTTAAAGATGCCTTTCACTTATGCCTCAATTGTACGCCAAATATGGATTTCTATATATCGTTGGAAAGCTCTGAATGTTAGCTTTCCAACTCAACTAGAAGAACATCAATCAGACGTCTGTAGCTCAAGTTATAGCCCTTTGAAGTAGGCATGGTCATGTTGTGAGCGCCCAGTTTTTACCTTAGCGAAAATTCTTGCTTCCAACCTCACTTTGCATCACGATACTGCTCTGCCCCTTGGCAAGAGCAGGGCAATGTGTGCTGATTGCCTATTTTCCTTTAATTTGGTCATGGGCCACGCTTTTAAAAGCGTGGCCTAAGGCTCCAAAGTGTGCTCCAACTTCAAAGTGTGTCCCAAAGCTCTTTTTTTCTCCTTTTTTGTGCTTCTTTGCTTCTTTTTCTTCTTATTTCCTAAAAGATTTATAAATTTAAAAGATCAGGGAAATATACCATTTAATCACAAAAGCATTCAATATTTAAGCACAATTCATCAATTTCTTGTATGAAAAAGCATAGAAAAATAGGTATGTGATGGCTTGTCATCACAACACCAAACTTAAACCTTGCTTGTCCCCAAGCAAGAAAAGAATTATGCAATAAAGATTGACAATCCAAGGTAAGAAGAATAGCAACTCAATGTTCATGGTTAGCTAGTTTTCTATGCATGCTTCAATCACAAAAGAAATGTAAATGATTGATGCTTCTATCTAGCTCATTTTATGAAATCTTTCTCTTATATTTCTTCCTTGAAACAAGCATTTGATTTTTTTTTATTAGCTTCTCCTTTTGGGTTCTTTGCCCCATGAGTTAATAACAAAGCTACGACTTCTAAATGCTTTGTTTTCAAGTATTACCACTTGATACATAAGCACCACAAGCATTTAATTAGAGGACTTCATTAAGCTCATTTTTCTTTTCTTTTCTTGACTCTCTAATCATTGATGCTCAGAGCCTTGAGCTTTGAGGGAGTGCTTTTGCACTTGAGCCTAGCCTTGACTTCTAAGTGTTTTATTTTCAAGCATTTGGCTTGATACATAAACACCACAAGCACTTAGCGAATAAATTGCCATTGGTACTCAAAGCCTTCAGCTTTCTCATTCTTTCCCTTTTTCTTTTCTTGCTTTAATTGTATTTGCTTCTTCAAGGTTTTCATGATTTCAAAAGATTTCACAAAATGTACAAGATGAAAAACTTCAATTAAATAAAATCCAATGCAATTGAGCAACAATCAATCATACTAGCTTTCCAATACTTGTATGCACATGCTAAATTCTTCTTTAATTCCTTGTTTGTTTATGATCATGATGCTTTACTGCTTTTGAACACACAGAACTCAAGTTGGTAGTCATAATGGTACAGCACCATGTTGTAAATCAAATTCAAGCTATGCTTAGTCATACCACACATGCATACAGAAAATATAAAGACAATCATGCAATTTAAAGTGCTGGAAATAAATGAGAGGAAAAGGAACTTTACAACCTTGCAATTCATCTTCTCTATTGTTGTCATTTTCCTCCCATTCTTCTCCTTCCCATACCAACTCAGAATGCTTGCTTATCCTCAAGCAACAATTAGAACAATGGCTATGGGGCTAAGATGGATCATGAATGTCTTACACAGTGAAATGTTAGTAGCACATGTGTTTTAAGCAAGCAAAATGAAAGATAACAATCAAGGCATCAGAGACAAAGACATTTTGATTGCAAACATAAGAAGGTGAGCACAATACATTGCATAAAAGATAAGTGGCACACCAAACTTAATGTGACACTTTCACTTGAAATTAATGCAAGTATCTAGTAAGAATTAGAACCAAATTTTGTTGCATAGCAACACCAAACTTAGAATGCAACCATATGTCAATTTTATTTGAAATAAAACTAAACAAAAGAAACTGTTATTTGTTGAATACAATCACCAAGCCAAAAATCTGTCATGAATGAGGATCTCTTGATGCTGTATTAACAAAAACAGTTGATAAAAGAAAGCTTAAAAATAAAGAGGTGACTAAAACAAAGAGAATGCAAACGAAATGTCAAAACAAAAGAAAAAAAACAATGCAAAGGCAATATGATTATGCAGACAAGTGATGTTGCTGGATGAGTTGCATAGAAAAATAAGTGGCACACCAAACTTAGAATCTTAATGTGACACTTTCATGTAGAATTGATGCAATCATCCTAAGGAATTGAAAACAATTTGTTGCAGGGCAACACCAAACTTAGAATGTGATCATATGCCAATTTATTGAAATTTAAACACAGCAAAGAAAGAGAATAAACCAAGCAGAGAAATGAAATGTTACCTAAGGTTGGGTTGCCTCCCAACAAGCGCTCTTTTAGTGTCATTAGCTTGACATATTGTTCTTCACTTTCTTCCTCTTCTTCCAGTTTGTTAAGAGGAATGACCTCAAGGGGGGAGAAGATTCAGCTACTATCCCTTATCTTGGCCTTTCCTCAGCAAGCTTCCTTTTGCAAATGGCTTGATTGATCTTGCTTGCTGGATCAGGGACAGGATTGGTGCTCTTGTTAGTTGCCTTCACTTCTTTGGATTCATGAATTTGTTGCTGTGTGATTTTTGGAGTTTGATCATCATCCAGAGCCTTTTGAATTGGTGGTTCAATGAGCTTGTCCTTCATGTGCCTCTCTGTTTCCCTTGAGTTTGGACGTTCTTGATTATCCTCCTCATTAGCTTGTTCTTCCACTTCCTCTTTTACACTCAACATTTGCTTTAATAGCTCTTTCATGGAGGAGGTTTGTTGATCTTCCCAAGCTTTCTTCATCTCCTCTTCATATTTTTCGATCAGTGTTGAGCATCTTTGGTCCAGGGGATTTTGAGGAGGTTGTGAGTGTTCAGGTTCTCTTGTCATCTCAAGTGTAGTTTTAGGTTCAAATGTTTCCACCACCTCTTCCTTCTTTGCAATTTCACTTGATATAGGGACCTTTTGTTTTTGTTTTTCCATTTTCTCCTTCCATGCTTTCGACAATTGGCCTAACTGCACTTCCATATTTTTGAGGGAGTTCTCTTGTTCTTTCTGGTACTTCTCTTTCTCCTCCGCAAATCTTTTGAGCATGGACTCAAGCTTTGAGATTCTTTGGCTATTGGAAGTTTGTGTGAGTGGTAAGTTTTGAAAGGGGCTTTTTGTTGAAGCATGGTCAAGTGATGATATCTTTGGATGAATATCATATGGAGCATTAGAATTCCTTTCCCAGCTGTTCTAGCCATATCATAAACTTGATAGCTACGATTTAGGAAATTGCACAATCGGCAAAAATTCCTTCCGGCAAGTGCACCGGTTATCGTCAAGTAAAAACTCACAATAGAGTGAGGTCGAATCCCACAAGGATTAGTTGAATGAGCAATTCGGATTAGAAGTTTGTTCTAGTTGAGCGGAATCAAGATTTAGATGAGAATTGCGGAATGTAAATTGCATGAAATAAGAGCGAGAAGTTAAATTGCTGAAATTAAAAGGGATGGGGGTGATTGCATGAATTTAATTGCAGAATGTAAAGAGAAAGTGTAGATCAGAAATGGGGAGTTCATTGGGTGTTAGGAGATATTGAGACCTCCGAATCAAAACATTTTTATCTCTTCCTCAACCAATGCATTCATTGAATTTTGCTTGGCAATCTTATATGATTGGATCCCAATCCCTTGACTCACCAATTCTCTCTAAAAACAAACAAATTCCCAATCCCTTGGTTTAAATGTTCATAAGAAGAGATGATGCTCGATCACTGATTATACCACACAGTTTCATGAACCACAATTTGGTAGGATTACATGTCACAATATCCATCCAAACCCCAATCCAATTCACTGTGAGAAAGCTTCTCTAGCATGAATCCTCCATTCCTTTCCCAAGGTTCCGAAGGATTCCAATTATGGGTAGTTTCTTTCCCAAGACAACTACCCAATGGAATTAGATCGAGAAGCTTTCTAACAAAATTCAAGAGAAAAGATTGAAGAAGAAGATAAAAACTGTTATTGATTCATTGAATTACAATAGAGCTCCCTAACCCAATGAAAGGGGTTTAGTGAGTCATAGCTCTGAATTCAAAACTAAAAAAATTAATGAAAAGTTCTCCAAGTCTCCCAAAAAGTTCCTACTAACTTAAATTCTATCCTATTTATACACTTTCTAAATTGAGCTTCTGTTGTATTTCTTGGGCTTTGAGGCTTTTCCCTGATTTCCTTTTGCTTTGGGTTTATGGTCCATAATTCTGATGAGGCTGTGATCCAATTCTGTAACATTCATTGAGCAAACTTAGTGATAAACAAGTAATGACACAAGACTCAACAAATTGAAGTTACAGACTCATCAATTCTTTAGGCCCAATCCCATAAACCATGATATTCAATTGGGTTTCATACCATAATACGTTTAAGTTAATGTTTGTGCTCAAATGCTAACTTAAACTTCAATATATTTGGCCCAGAAACCCTTTCAAAGAGTGGCGTTTAAGTTGAAGTTTAAGTTTCAGTTTAAGGTTAAACTGAAACTTAAACGTGGAAATGGAAGAAAGCAACCCAGGAGTATGAAATGTCGAACACGTTTAAGCTTCAGTTTAAGGTTAAACTGAAGCTTAAACGTGGAAATGAAGAAAGCAACCCTGGAGGCAATTTGTGGGTCGAACACGTTTAAGCTCCAGTTTAAGGTTAAACTGGAGCTTAAACGTGGGAATGAAGAAGGCAACCCTGGAGTGTGAATGTCGAACACGTTTAAGCTCCAGTTTAAGCTCAAACTGGAGCTTAAACGTGGAAATGGCTTCCTGGTGCATAATGTGGGTCGAACACTAAACTGGAGGTTAAACGTGGAAATGCTCCCTTGGTGAAATTCTCATTCTGGCGTTTAACTTCCAGTTTAAGGTTAAACTAGAGGTTAAACGCCAGTTCCAGCATTTCTCAACTTCCATGATTCTGGCGTTTAACTTCCAGTTTAACCTTAAACTGGAGGTTAAACGCCAATTTCAGCTTTGGTGCATTTCTCATTCTGGCGTTTAACTTCCAGTTTAAGGTTAAACTGGAGGTTAAACGCCACTTTCAGCATTATATGGCTTGGTAGTTTAAGTTCCAGTTTAAGCTTAAACTGGAACTTAAACTCCACATGTGATCTTCAAGCTTCCTTTATTGATTTTGTTGCTTCCTTGCCTAGCCTCTTCTTCCCTGAAATCATCCAAACAATTGCATCAAAGTCTTGCAAAATTTCATGAGAAATCTTCCATTCATAGCATTCAAGTAATATAACTAAAAACTCATGGAATTTGCATCAAAATTATACTGTTTGGATGATTCATTACTTTGTTGTTCATTTAACCATTCTTGGTTACTTTAAGCTCAAGAAAATGCATAAAACAACTAAAACTAACAGAAAAATGCTAGTGAAACTAGCCTAAGATGCCTTGGCATCACAACACCAAACTTAATACTTGCTTGTCCCTAACCAAGTCCTGAGTTATTTGAGAAGAAAGTATGAAACAAAAAGCAATTACATTGGCTATATTAGCAAGCATTTGAAGTTTCATCAGAAGGGTTTTATGCAGAAAGTTGCAGCATCACTTTTTCATTCTTATCAGGTAGGGTTATCACTTTTTCATTGCATCCATCAAACACTGCTATGGCCTCTTGTTATTCTTATGTCCTTGGCACTTTTTCCTTTCTTTGTTTTTCTTTTTCTTAGAGCTCCTTTGCTCCTTGTTTGCTCAGTGTCATGTGTTGCATAAGCCTTTGGCATTTTCTTTTTCTTATCAGTGCATTACACATATCCACTACAGGCATTTTAGTTCACATTTCTTCTTGAGACATTGGTGCCCAGCACCTCTTTGTGTGACTAAATGTTTTGTATTTAGGTTGCTCTTGATAATGGACTTTTGGTTGATAATCCCGGGTTAGTTAATCCAAGTTACCAAGTGTTGAAACATTCCTCAGAACATATTCATCCAAGCATATCCTTAATACATAAACACCACAGGCATTTGTCTCAGAAGTTCAAACCATTGGTGCCTAGCTTATTTTCTCAATTTTTTTTTTGCTTTTTGGTTGCCCTTTTTCAGTGGCTTTTTCTTCTTCTTTTTCTTTCTTTTTCATGGCCAAAGACCTTTATTCATCAAGATCCATAGACAGTTTTCAATTTCTACACAAAAAATGATAATTCTACACTCTATTTCCAGTGATCTGACTAAACAATCAAGCATGCATACCACCACTTAATTCTACTTGATTTGTCACTAATTGAGCCAAGTTACCTTTGTTCAAACTTTTCTTTTATTTTTGGAAACAGAACAAGCATGGCAAGCATTTGTTTAAGAAGGTGAAGTTATATCCAAACATCTAGGCATTCACTTTATTCAAAGCAATAAACAGACAAACATACTAGAATTTTCTCATGAAACTTAAATGACTCAAAATGAAAGAAAGCTCATAAAGACAATTCACAAACTATTATTTGATCATTAAGGAATAAGACCACCTCTCATTTGTTGCTTGGTTCTTTTTGATTCTTGGGGTCCTGCTTCTTCTTGCTTCTTACCTCTTCTTACCTCTCTTTGTCTACTTGCTTGGTTTATTTTCGCTTATTTTTTGCTCTTAAAGATGCCTTTCACTCATGCCTCAATTGTACGCCAAATATGGATTGCTATATATTGTTGGAAAGCTCTGAATGTCAGCTTTCCAATGCAACTAGAAGCACATCAATCGGACGTCTGTAGCTCAAGTTATAGCCCTTTGAAGTAGGCATGGTCATGCTGTGAGTGCCCAGTTTTTACCTTAGCGAAAATTCTTGCTTCCAACCTCACTTTGCATCACGATACTGCTCTGCCCTTGGCAAGAGCAGGGCAATGTGTGCTGATTGCCTATTCTCCTTTAATTTGGTCATGGGCCACGCTTTTAAAAGCGTGGCCTAAGGCTCCAAAGTGTGCTCCAACTTCAAAGTGTGTCCCAAAGCTCTTTTTTCTCCTTTTTTGTGCTTCTTTGCTTCTTTTTCTTCTTATTTCCTACAACATTTATAAATTTAAAAGATCAAAGAAATATACCATTTAATCACAAAAGCATTCAATATTTAAGCACAATTCATGAATTTCTTGTATGAAAAAGCATAGAAAAATAGGTATATGATGGCTTGTCATCATGCTCGCCCTCGAACAAAAAAATAAAGAATAGATGAAGAAGAAGAAGAAAATATGGAGGAAAGGGAGAGGCATGTGGTTTCAGCCAAGGTGAAGAAGAGAGGGTTGTGGTGTGTGAAAATGAAGAAGGATAGAGGGGTTTATATAGTGAAGGGAGAGGGAGTAGGTTCGGCTATTTAAGGTGGGTTTGGGTGGGAAAGAGATTTTGAATTTTGAAGGTAGGTGGGGTTTTTGGGGAAGAGTGGATGGATGTGAGTGGTGAAGAGGTGATAGGGAAGAGAGATTGAGGTGATTGGTGAAGGGTTTTGGGGAAAAGTGTTATTGGATTGTGTGAAGAGGAGAGAAGGTGAGTTGAGGTAGGCGGGGATCCTGTGGGGTCCACAGATCCTGAGATGATCCTGTGGGTCCACAGATCCTGAGGTATCAAGGATTTACATCCCTGTACCAATGAGGCATGTAAAACGCCTTCTGCATGCAACCCTTGCGTTCAACGCCAGATTGATGCTTGTTTCTGGCGTTGAATGCCAGCTTCATGCTTGTTTTGGGTGTTCAACGCCCATTTGTAGCATGATTCTGGCGTTGAATTCCAGTTCCATGCTTGTTTCTGGCGTTCAGCGCCAGCTCTCCTCAGGGTGTATTCCTGGCATTTGAACGCCAGGATGCTACTTGTTTCTAGCGTTGAACGCCAGATCCATCCTCTGTTCTGGCGTTGAACGCCAGCCATATGTTCCTTACTGGCATTTAAACGCCAGTAAGTCCTTCCTCTAGGGTGTGCTTTTTCTTCTGCTATTTTTTATTCTATTTTTAATTTTAGTATTTATTTTGTGACTCCACATAATCATGAACCTAATAAAACATAAAAGAAAAATAAAAGAAAAATAAAATTAGATAAATAAAAATTGGGTTGCCTCCCAATAAGCGCTTCTTTAATGTCAATAGCTTGTCAGTGGGCTCTCATGGAGCCTCACAGGTGATCAGGTCAATGTTGTAGACTCCCAAAACCAAACTTTGAGTTTGGATGTGGGGATTCAACACCAAACTTAGAGTTCGGCTGTGGCCTCCCAACACCAAACTTAGAGTTTGATTGTGGGGGCTCTGTTTGACTCTGTACTGAGAGAAGCTCTTCATGCTTCCTCTCCATTGTTACAGAAGAACACCCTTGGGTCTTAAACACAAGGTAGTCCCCATTCAATTGAAGGACTAATTTTCCTCTCTTAACATCTATCACAGCTCCTGCTGTGGCTAGGAAGGTCTTCCAAGGATGATGCATTCATCCTCCTCCTTCCTAGTGTCTAAGATTATGAGATCAGCAGGGATGTAAAGGCCTTCAACCTTTACTAACACATCCTCTACCAATCCATAAGCTTGTCTTACTGACTTGTCTAACATTTGCAATGAGAATATGGCAGGCTGTACCTCAATGATCCCCAGCTTCTCCATTATAGAGAGTGGCATAAGATTTATGCCAGACCCTAGGTCACATAGAGCCTTCTCAAAGGTCATGGTGCCTATAGTACAGGGTATTAAGAATTTGCCAGGATCTTGTCTCTTTTGAGGTAAAGTTTGCTGTATCCATGTATCTAGTTCATTAATGAGCAAGGGAGGTTCACCTTCCCAAGTCTCATTACCAAACAATTTGGCATTCAGCTTCATGATGGCTCCTAGATATTGAGCAACTTGCTCTCCAGTTACATCTTAATTCTCTTCAGAGGAAGAATAGTTTTCAGAGCTCATAAATGGCAGAAGGAGGTTTAATGGAATCTCTATGGTCTCTATATGAGCCTCAGATTCCTTTAGGTCCTCAATAGGAAACTCCTTCTTGCTTGAGAGACGTCCCATGAGGTCTTCCTCATTGGGATTCATGTCCTCTCCTTTCTCTCTAGGTTTGGCCATGTTGATTATGTCAATGGCCTTGCACTCTCTTTTTGGATTCTCTTCAGTGTTGCTTGGGAGAGTACTAGGAGGAGTTTCAGTGACTTTTTTACTCAGCTGGCCCACTTGTGCCTCCAAATTTCTGATGGAGGACCTTGTTTCACTCATGAAACTTAAAGTGGCCTTAGACAGATCAGAGACTAAGTTTGCAAAATTAGAGGTGCTCTGCTCAGAATTCTCTGTCTGTTGCTGAGAAGATGATGGATAAGGCTTGCTATTGCTGAGCCTATTTCTTCTACCATTATTAAAGCCTTGTTGAGGCTTTTGTTGATCCTTCCATGAGAAATTTGGATGATTTCTCCATGATGAGTTATAGGTGTTTCCATAAGGTTCACCCATATAATTTACCTCTGCTATTGCAGAGTTCTCAGGATCATAAGCTTCTTCTTCAGAAGATGCCTCTTTAGTACTGTTGGATGCATTTTGCCATCCATTCAGACTTTGAGAAATCATGTTGACTTGCTGAGTCAACATTTTGTTCTGAGCCAATATGGCATTCAGAGCATCAATTTCAAGAACTCCCTTCCTCTGAGGCATCCCATTATTCACGGAATTCCTCTCAGAAGTGTACATGAATTGGTTATTTGCAACCATGTCAATAAGTTCTTGAGCTTCTGCAGGCGTTTTATTTAGGTGAATGGATCTACCTGCAGAATGGTCCAGTGACATCTTGGAGAACTCAGATAGACCATAATAGAAGATATCCAGAATGGTCCACTCTGAGAGCATGTCAGAAGGACACCTTTTGGTCATCTGTTTGTATCGTTCCCAAGCTTCATAGAGGGATTCACCATCTTTATGTTTGAAGGTCTGAACATCCACTCTAAGCTTGCTCAACTTTTGAGGAAAGAACTTAGCCAAAAAGACCGCGACCAGCTTATCCCATGAGTCCAAGCTATCTTTAGGTTGTGAATCCAACCATATTCTAGCTCTGTCTCTTATAGCAAATGAGAAAAGCATGAGCCTGTAGACTTCAGGATCTACTCCATTAGTCTTAACAGTCTCACAGATCTGCAAGAACTCAGTTAAAAATTGGTAGGGATCTTCTGATGGAAGTCCATGGAACTTGCAGTTCTTTTTTAGTAGAACAACTAGTTGAGGTTTCAGCTCAAAATTGTTTGCTCCAATCATAGGGATTGAGATGCTTCTTCCATCAAATTTGGAAGTAGGTGTAGTATAGTCACCAAGCATCCTCCTTGCATTATTATTTTTGGCTGCCATCTCCTCTTCCTTTTCGAAAATTTCTGTAAGGTTGTCTCTGGATTCTTGTAATTTAGCTTCTCTTAGTTTCCTCTTCAAAGTCCTTTCAGGTTCAGGATCTGCTTCAACAAGAATATTCTTGTCCTTGCTCCTGCTCATATGAAAAAGAAAGGAACAAAAAATAATAATAGGGATCCTCTTTACCACAGTAGAGAGATTATTTTATGTTAGTAGAAGAAAAAGGGAATAGAAGAAGGAAAAGGTAAGAATCCAAACACAAGGGTGAAAATAGGTTCAGATTCTTGAGAAGAAGAGAAGTATTAGTAAATAAATAAATAAATAGAAGAAGATGAGAGGGAGAGAATTCGAAAATTAATTTTAAAAAAGGGTTAGTGATTTTCAAAAATTAAAAGAAGAATTAAAATTAAAATTAAAATTTAAAACAATTAGTTAATTAAAAGAATTTTGAAAAAGAGGGAGGTAATTTTCGAAAATTAGAGAGCTAAAATTAGTTAGGCGGTTTTGAAAAAGATAAAAAAAATAAACAAAAGTTAATTGGTTAGTTGAGAAAGATTTGAAAATCAATTTTGAAAAATAAGAAGTTGGAAGATATTTTGAAATCAAATTTTTGAAAAAGATAAAAGATATGATTAAAAAAGATTTAATTAAAAAGATATGATGGAAAAATATTTTGAAAAAGATTTGATTTTTAAAATTAAAATTTGATTACTTGACTAACAAGAAACTAAAAGATATGATTCTAGAATTTAAAGATTGAACCTTTCTTAACAAGAAAGTAACAAACTTCAAATTTTTGAATCAATTACATTAATTGTTAGTAAAGTTTTCGAAATTTTGAGATAAAGATAAGAAAAAGATTTTGAAAATTAAATTAAAAATTTTCAAAAATTAGTAAGAAAAAAGAAAAAGATTTGATTTTTGAGAAAGTTTTGTAAAGATAAGATTTTTAAAATTGAAAATTTGACTTGACTTATAAGAAATAGCTAAGTTTTAAAAATTTTTGACTAAGTCAACTCAAATTTTCGAAATGTTGAGAGAAAAAAGGAAAAGATATTTTTTATTTTTGAATTTTTAATGATGAGAGGGAAAAATATAAAACTGACCCAAAACATGAAAATTTTTTGATCAAAACCAATGATGCATGCAAGAACACTACGAATGTCAAGATGAACACCAAGAACACTTTGAAGATCATGATGAACATCAAGAACATAATTTTGAAAAATTTTTGATGCAAAGAAAACATGCAAGACACCAAACTTAGAAATCTTTAATGCTTAGACACTATGAATGCAAAAATGCATATGAAAAACAACAAAAGACACAAAACAAGAAAACATCAAGATCAAACAAGATGACTTACCAAGAATAACTTGAAGATCATGAAGAACACCATGCATGAATTTTCGAAAAATGCATAATTTTTAAAAACATGTAATTGACACCCAACTTAAAACATGACACAAGACTCAAACAGGAATCACAAAATACTTTTGGTTTTTTTTATGATTTTATGAATTTTTTGTATTTTCTTTTATTTTTTTCGAAAAACATATAGGAAAAAGAAAATAAGAAATTCAAAAATTTTTAATAAGATTTCCAGGAATCTTTCATTGTTAGCCTAAAGCTCCAATCCAAGGGTTGGACATGGCTTAATAGCCAGCCAGCTTTAGGATATAAATCAAGCATGCAACAGCTGATACTTCATCCAACTCCATATACATGCCTTTTATGTTGATAAGTGGAAGCCTCAATCCAAAAGAATTTGGATATGGCTTTACAGCCAGCCAAGCTTCAACATGTTACCATGAAACTCTAGAATTCATTCTTAAAAATTTAGAATAATTTTCAAAAACAAAAGGGAAAATTTTTTTTGAAAGATTTTTGAAAAATTTTTTGAAAATAAAACAAAAAGAAAATTACCTAATCTGAGCAACAAGATAAACTGTCAGTTGTCCAAACTCGAACAATCCCCGGCAACAGCGCCAAAAACTTGGTGCACGAAATTATGATCTCTATCAATGGCATTCAACTTGGTATGCGCATTTACTAACTCAGCACTTTCTTCACAACTTCGCACAACTAACCAGCAAGTGCACTGGGTCGTCCAAGTAATAAACCTTACGTGAGTAAGGGTCGATCCCACAGAGATTGTTGGTATGAAGCAAGCTATGGTCATCTTGTAGATCTCAGTTAGGCGGATAATAAATGGTTATGGGGTTTTCGAATAATAATAATAAATAAATAGAAAATAAAGATAGAAATACTTATGTAAATCATTGGTAAGAATTTCAAATAGGTGCATGGAGATGTTGTGTTCCTTTTGGATCTCTGCAACATACTGCTTTCATACTTTCAATTCATCTTACTCCTTTCCATGGCAAGCTGTGTGTAGGGCATCACCGTTATCAATGGCTACATCCCATCCTCTCAGTGAAAAAGGTCCAAATGCTCTGTCACGGCACGACTAATCATCTGTCGGTTCTCGATCATGTTAGAATAGAATCCCTTGATTCTTTTGCGTTTGTCATTACGCCCAACAATCGCGAGTTTGAAGCTCGTCACAATCATTCAATCCCTGAATCCTACTCGGAATACCACAGACAAGGTTTAGACTTTTCGGATTCTCATGAATGCCACCATCAATTCTAGCTTATACCACAAAGATTCTGATTAAGGAATCCAAGAGATATGCACCCGGTCTAAGGTAGAACGGAAGTGGTTGTCAGTCACGCGTTCATAGGTAAGAATGATGATGAGTGTCACGGATCATTACATTCATCATGTTAAAGTGTAACGAATATCTTAGAATATGAATAAACTGAATTGAATAGAAAATAGTAGTAATTGCATTAAAACTCGAGGTATAGCCGAGCTCCACACCCTTAATCTATGGTGTGTAGAAATTCCACCGTTGAAAATACATAAGTGATGAAGGTCCAAGCATGGCCGAATGGCCAACCCCCAAAACATGATCACAGGATCGAATGGTCAAAACACATACTGTCAAAAGACGTCTAATACAATAGTAAAATGTCCTATTTATACTAGACTAGCTACTAGGATTTACAGAAATAAGTAATTGATGCAGAAATCCACTTTCGGGGCCCACTTGGCGTGTGCTTGGGCTGAGCTTGAGCTTTACACGTGAAAAGGCTTCTTTTGGAGTTGAACGCCAAGTTGTAACGTGTTTTTGGCATTCAACTCTAGTTCGTAACGTGTTTCTGGCGTTTGACTCCAGAATGTAGCATGGAACTGGTGTTGGGCGCCAATTTACGTCATCTAATCTTGAATAAAGTATGAACTATTATATATTTTTGGAAGGCTCTGGATGTCTACTTTCCAACGCAGTTGAGAATGCGCCATTTGGAGTTCTGTAGCTCCAGAAAATACATTTTGAGTGCAGAGAGGTCAGAATCTAACAGCATCAGCAGTCCTTTGTCAGCCTTTTATCAGTGTTTTGCTCAGGTCCCTCAATTTCAGCCAAAAAATACCTAAAATCACAGAAAAACACACAAACTCATAGTAAAGTGCAGAAATGTGAATTTAGCATAAAAACTAATGAAAACATCCCTAGAAGTAGCTAGATCCTACTAAAAATTACCTAAAAATAATGCCAAAAAGCGTATAAATTATCCGCTCATCAGCCAACAATGCAAGAAAGGTGCTTGGTGACTTTACTGCACCAACTCCCGACTTCTATTGGAGAAACATCTCTATCCCTGCCATTGGAGCAAACAACATTGAGCTTAAGCCTCAATTAGTTTCTCTGATGCAACAGAATTGCAAGTTTTATGGACTTCTATTGGAAGATCCTCATCAATTCTTGGCTGAATTTTTGCAAATTTGTGACACTGTTAAGACCAATAGAGTTGTTCCCGAGGCCTACAGATTTATACTTTTCCCTTTTGCTATAAGAGACAGAGACAATATATGGTTGAACTCAAAACCTAGAGACAGCCTGAACTCTTGGGAAAAGCTGGTCAATGCCTTCTTAGCTGAATTCTTTCCACATCAAAAGATGAGTAAGCTTAAAGTGGAAGTTTAAACCTTCAAACAGAAGGAAGGTGAATCCCTCTATGAAGCTTGGGAAAGATACAAGCAATTGATCAGAAGGTGTCCTTCTGACATGCTTTTAGAATGAATCATCATAGGTATCTTCTATGATGGTCTGTCTGAGTTATCCAAGATGTCATTAGACCATTCTGCAGGCGGATCTATTCATCTGAAGAAAATGCCTGCAGAAGCCCAGGAACTCATTGAAATGGTTGCAAATAATTAGTTCATGTACACTTCTGAAAGAAATCCTATGAATAATGGGACAACTCAGAAGAAAGGAGTTCTTGAGATTAATACTCTGAATGCCATATTGGCTCAGAACAAATTATTGACTCAGTAAGTCAATATGATTTTTCAGAGTCTGACAGGATTGTAAGCTGCATCCAGCAGTAATAAAGAAGCATCTTCTGAAGAAGAAGCTTATGATCCTAAGAACCCTACAATGGAAGAGGTGAATTACATGGGAGAACCCTATGGAAACACCTATAATTCTTCATGGAGAAATCATCCAAATCTCTCATGAAAAGACCAACAGAAGCCTCAACAAGGCTTAAACAACAATAATGGTGGAGGAAATAGGTTTAGCAATAGCAAGCCTTTTCCATCATCTTCTCAGCAACAGACAGATAACTCTGAGCAGAGTTGTTCTGGCTTAGCAACCATAGCCTCTGATCTATCTAAGACCATATTAAGTTTCATGAATGAAACAAGGTCCTCCATTGGAAATTTGGAGGCATAAGTGGGCCAGCTGAGTAAAAAGGTTACAGAAACTCCTCTTAGTACTCTCCCAAGCAATACAAAAGAAAATT
This sequence comes from Arachis hypogaea, assembly GCF_003086295.3. NCBI lineage: Eukaryota > Viridiplantae > Streptophyta > Magnoliopsida > Fabales > Fabaceae > Arachis > Arachis hypogaea. The sequence goes on along the minus strand of NC_092039.1, from coordinate 53,004,169 downwards.
CCAAGAGAGAGTGCAAGGCCATAACCATGACCAACATGGCCGAACCTGGAGAGAGTAAGGAGAACGTGATTCCCAGTGTGAAAAACCTCATGGGATGTCCTCTGAACGAAAAGAAGTTCTCCTTTGAGGAACCAAGGGAATTTGAGGCTCATACAGAGACCATAGAGATTCCATTGAACCTACTTCTACCATTCATGAGCTCTGATGAGTACTCTTCCTCTGAAGAAAATGAAGATATTACTGGAGAGCAAGTTGCTAATTATCGTGGAGCAATCATGAAACCCCCTTGCTCACCAATGAACTGAATGACTTGATTAGGCAGACATTACCTCAGAGGAAACCAGATCCCAGAAAATTCTTAATACCCTCTACCATAGGCACCATGACCTTTGAGAAGGATCTGTGTGGCCTGTGGTCAGGCATAAACCTCATGCCACTCTCTATAATGGAGAAACTGGGAATCTTTGAGGTACAAGCTGCAAGAATCTCACTAGAGATGGCATACAAATCCATGAAACATGCTTATGGACTTGTAGAGGACGTTTTAGTAAAGGTTGAGGGCCTTTACATCCCTGCTGACTTCATAATCCTGGACACTGGAAAGAATAAGGATGAATCCATCATCCTTGGCAGACCCTTCCTAGCCACAGCAAAAGCTGTGATTGATGTTGACAGAGGAGAGTTGGTCTTTCAAGTGGATGAGGACTACCTTGTGTTTAAGGCTCAAGGATCTCCTTCTGTACACATGGAGAAGAAGCATGAAAAGTTTCTCTCAATACAGAGTCAAACAGAGCCCCCACATTCAAACTCTAAGTTTGGTTTTGAGAGGCCATCGTCATGCTCTGAGTATCTGTGAGGCTCCATGAGAGCTCACTATCAAGCTATTGACATTAAAGAAGCGCTTGTTGGGAGGCAACCCAATTTTTACTTATCTATGTTGAATTTCTATTTTCCATTGTTATTTTATGTTTCCTTTAGGATGATGATCATGTGGAGTCACAAAAATAAAAGCAAAAATAAAAAATAGCATTGAAAATAGCACACCCTATAGGATGACCTTACTGGCATTTAAATGCCAGTAAGGGTAGCAAAATGGGCGTTAAACGCCCAGTCTGGCACCATTCCAGGCGTTTAACGCCAGAAAGGGGCACCAGACTGGCGTTTAACACCAGAAAAGGGCACCAAGCTGGCGTTTAACACCAGAAAAGGAAGAAAAGCTGGCATTAAATGCCAAAAATGGGCAGCAACCTGGCATTTAATGCCAGGATTGGCACTCAAAGGGGCATTTACATGCCAAAACGGTGCAGGGATGAGAAATCCTTGACACATCAGGATCTGTAGACCTCACAGGATCCCCACCTACCTAAACTCACTCTCTCTCTTCTTCACACCTTCCTATAACACCCTTCCCTAATTACCCCTCACCAATCACTTCCATTTCTCTTCCCTACCTCTATCCACTCTTCCCCAAAAATCCCACCTACCTCACCATTCAAATTCAAATCCTTTCCCTTCCAAACCCAACCCCTAATTCACGAACCCTAACCTCTCTTTCCACTCCTATATAAACCCCTCCATCCTTCAAATTCACACAAACACTTCTTCTCCCCCTTGGCCGAACCACTCACACCTCTCCATCTCCTCCATTTCTTCTTCTTCTTCGTCTGTCTTTCTTCTTTTGCTCAAGGACGAGCAAACCTTTTAAGTTTGGTGTGGAAATGGCATTACTTTTTGTGTTTTCATAACCATTTATGGCACCTATGGCCGGAGAAACCTCTAGAAAGAGGAAAGGGAAGGTAAAAGCTTCCACCTCCGAGTCATGGGAGATGGAGAGATTCATCTTAAAGGTCTATCAAGACCACTTCTATGAAGTTGTGGCCAAGAAGAAGGTGATCCCTGAGGTCCCTTTCATGCTCAAAAGGAATAAGTATCCAGAGATCCGACATGAGATTTGAAAAAGAGGTTGGGAAGTTCTCACCAACCCCATTCAACAAGTTGGAATCTTAATGGTTCAAGAGTTCTATGCTAATGCATGCATCATCAAAAACCATGATCAAAGTGTGAACCCGAACCCAAAGAATTGGCTTACAATGGTTCGGGGAAAAGAGACTATGTGTGGAAGGAGCTCAATGGAAAAGAGACTCCAAAGGCAAGCCAATTCAATTAAGAAGGCATGACCTTAAACCCGTGGCTAGAGGATGGTTGGAATTCACCCAACACTCCATCATTCCTAATAGCAACCGATCCGAAGTGACTGTAGATCGGGCTATCATGATCCATAGCATCATGATTGGAGAGGAAGTAGAAGTTCATGAGGTCATATCTCTAGAACTCTAAAAAGTGGCTGACAAAACCTCCACCTTGGCAAGGTTAGCCTTTCCTCATCTCATCTGTCACCTATGCAATTTAGCTGGAGTTGTCATACGAGAAGACATCCTCATTGAAGAGGACAAGCCCATCACTAAAAAGAGGATGGAGCAAATAAGAGAGCCCACTCATGGACCTCAACAAGTGCATGAGGAAGTCCCTCATCAAGAAATCCCAAAGATGCCTCAAGGGATGCATTTTCCTCCACACAATTATTGGGAGCAACTCAATACCTCTTTGGGAGATTTGAGTTCCAATATGGAGCAACTAAGGATGGAGCACCAAGAGCACTCCATTATTCTCCATGAAATTAGAGAGGATCAAATAGCTATGAGGGAAGAGCAACAAAGGCAAGGAAGAGACATAGAGGAGCTCAAGCGTTCCATTGGATCTTCAAGAGGAAGAACTAGCCGCCATCACTAAGGTGGACCCGTTCTTTGATTTCCTTGTTCTTATCTTTCTGTTTTTCGATTTTTATGCTTTATGTATTATCTATGTTTGTGTCTTCATTACATGATCATTAGTGTCTAGTATCTATGTCTTAAGGCTATGAATGTCCTATGAACCCTTCACCTTTCTTAAATGAAAAATGTGCCTAATTACAAAAGAACAAGAAGTACTTGAATTTCGAAATTTATCTTGAAATTAGTTTGATTATTTTGATGTGGTGGCAATACTTTTTGTTTTTTGAATGAATGCTTGAACAGTGCATAATTTTGATAGTGAAGTTTGTGAATGTTAAAATTTTTGGCTTTTGAAAGAATGATGAAAAAAGAAAAATGTTATTGATAATCTGAAAAATAATAAAATTGATTCTTGAAGCAAGAAAAAGCAGTGAATAACAAAGCTTGCGAAAAAAAATGGCAAAAAAGAAAAAGAAAGAAAAAGAAAAAGCAAGCAGAAAAAGCCAATAGCCCTTTAAACCAAAAGGCAAGGGTAAAAGGGATCCAAGGCTTTGTGCATTAATGGATAGGAGGGCCCAAAGAAATAAAATCCTGGCCTAAGCGGCTAAGTCAAGTTGTCCCTAACCATGTGCTTGTGTCATGAAGGTCCAAGTGAAAAGCCTGAGACTGAGTGGTTAAAGTCGTGATCCAAGGCAGAAAGAATGTGCTTAAGAACTCTGGACACCTCTAACTGGGGACTTTAGCAAAGCTGAGTCACAATCTGAAAAGGTTCACCTAGTCATGTGTCTGTGGCATTTATATATCCGATGGTAATACTGGAAAACAAAGTGCTTAAGGTCACAGCCAAGACTCATAAAGTAGCTGTGTTCAAGAATCAACATACTGAACTAGGAGAATCAATAACACTATCTTAATTCTGAACTTCAAAGGATAAAGTGAGATGCCAAAACTGTTCAGAAGCAAAAAGCTACTAGTCCCGCTCATCTAATTGGAGCTAAGCTTCATTATTATTTTAGAATTCACTGTATATTCTCTTCTTTTTATTCTATTTTGTTTTCAGTTGCTTGGGAACAAGCAACAATTTAAGTTTGGTGTTGTGATGAGTGGATAATTTATAAGCTTTTTGGCATTGTTTTTAGGTAGTTTTTAGTGTGATTTAGTTAGTTTTTAGTATATAATTATTATTTTTTATGCAAAAATCACACTTAGTTTATAGTATATAATTATTTTTTATGCAAAAATCACATTTCTAGACTTTACTATGAGTTTATGTGTTTTTTCGTGATTTCAGGTATTTTCTGGCTAAAATTGAGGGACCTGAGCAAAAATCTGATTTAGAGGCTGAAAAAGGACTGCAGAGGCTGTTGGATTCTGACCTCCCTGCACTAGAAATGGATTTTCTGGAGCTACAGAAGCCCAATTGGCACGCTTTGAATTGCGTTGGAAAGTAGACATCTTGGGCTTTCCAGAAATATATAATAGTCCATATTTTTCCTGAGTTTTGATAACGGAAATTGGCGTTTTAACGCTAACTTTCTACCCATTTTTGGCGTTAAATGCCAGAATTGGCATAAAAGCTAGAGTTAAACGCCCAAACTAGCACCAGATCTGGCGTTTAACTCCAAGAAAAGCCTATGCATGTGAAAGCTTCAATGCTCAGCCCAAGCAAACACCAAGTGGGCTCCAGAAGTGGATTTCTGCATCATTTACTTATTTCTGTAAACCCTAGGTTACTAGTTCATTATAAATAGGACCTTTTACTATTGTATTTTCATTGGGAGATCTTTTGAGACTATCTTTGTACCACTGTTGATCTCTTGATCATGTTTAGGGGGCTGGCCATTCGGCCATGCCTGGACCTTCATCACTTATGTATTTTCAACAGTGGAGTTTCTACACCTCATAGATTAAGGTGTGGAGCTCTGCTGTTCCTCATGAATTAATACAATTACTACTGTTTTCTATTCAATTCAAGCTTATTCTTGTTCTAGGATATTCATTTGCACTTCAACATGATGAATGTGATGATCAAGTGACACTCATCACCATTCTCACTTGTGAACTCGTGCCTGACAACCACTTCCGTTCTACCTGAAAACAAGCTTGAATGTATATCTCTTGGCCTCCTGGTCCACAACGCATGGTTGCCTCTCCTGACAACAGAGCCTTCCATTCCGTGAGATCAGAATCTTCATGGTATAAGCTAGAATCAATTGGCAGCATTCTTGAGATCTGGAAAGTCTAAACATTGTCTGTGGTGTTCCGAGTAGGATCTGGGATGGGATGACTGTGACGAGCTTCAAACTCGCGAGTGTTGGGTGCAGTGACAGTGCATAAAAGGATCATTGGATCTTATTCCAACACAAGTGAGAACCGACAGATGATTAGCCCTACGTTACCCATAGCCGGACCATTTTCACTGAGAGGACGGACGGTAGCCATTGACAACGGTGATCCCCCCAACATACAGCTTGCTATGGAAAAGAGTACGCATGACTGGATGAAAGCAGTAGTAAAGCAAGGATTCTAAAGGAACAAAGCATCTTCATATGCTTATCTGAAATTCCTACTAATGAATTACATAAGTATCTCTATCTTATTTTATGTTTTATCTGTCTTTTAATTATCAAAATCCCATAACCATTTGAATCTGTCTGACTGAGATTTACAAGATGACTATAGCTTGCTTCAAGCCGACAATCTCCGTGGGATCGACCCTTACTCACGTAAGGTATTACTTGGACGACCCAGTGCACTTGCTGATCAGCTACGCGGAGTTGTGAAGAAAGTGTGTGAGATCATGATTTCGCGTCTGACTAGTTTTATGCTTTTAAGTTGGATATTGAAAGAGTTACTACCTCCGTTGAGGTATTTATTATTCTAGTTTGTTTTCTATTTCCTTACTCTTTTAATCCCTATTTACTTTGATCAGAGTTACATATGGATATCTTCAATTTTGGAATTTATTAATGCAAGAGTATTTTTCTATTTAATTTCTTTATTTGCTTGATTATCTCAACTCAATTCCAAAATTATCATTTCTTCTTTCTACTCTCTTTACATGCATGTGAACATGGCATCCATGTCAATGGAGTAGGTTCTCAACTTGATTTTGGAGTTGATTAATAGGAGACCCTTGAGTTGGAAGACTCAAGAGTTAAATTGTAATTGGAAGTTGTTGGATGGCTCTCTAGTCACTAACGCTAATCCTTCCCAAGGGAGAGTATTAGGACTTGTGAATAGGAGTTAGCTCAACTACTTGACTTTCCTTCATTCGTTGAGGGTTAACTAAGTAGAAACAACGACCTATTACTATTAATCTTGGGAAATCCAACAAGGATAGAACTTCTAATTAATCTTCTCCTAGTCAAGGCTTTTTATTTTAATTACATAAAACCTCTCGTTAATTTCCACTGCTTTAATTTATAATCATTTATTTTTCCATTCCTCAACTCTAAAATTTCTCAGAAAACTCATAACCAATAACACGAACACTTCCCTGCAATTCCTTGAGAGACAACCCGAGGTTTGAATACTTCGGTTATTATTTTTAGAGGTTTGTTACTTGTGACAACAAAAATTTTTGTATGAAAGGATTCTTTACTGGTTTAGAAGCTATACTTTCAACGTGAATTTATTTGTGAAATTCTAGACCACACAAAAATCCATTCATCAATTATCTACAAACACAAAGTGGATATGTTGTTCTATGTCCTTCCATTTCTCCCTGTAAAATTCATCTTCCTATACATTTAGTCCTTATTTTCTCTGTTGATAACTACTCCCTCTTGGAACACACCAGTCATCTCTGTCACCTTCGTCTCTATTTAAGATTTCTCCACCATCTCTCTCCAATTCAACTATGTTAACATAGACAAGCAAGATATTTAGGGAAGTAAAACATGTAAAGGAGGTTTCTGTGCAACTGATGTGTGAAATATGGATGGCAGAGGATAGAAAGGAAGAGCACTCAGTGGACATAGACTCTGTATAAAGTCTCCAACAAACAGATCTTGGACACCCTTCATTATATCTTCAGTTCGTTCAATCTCTCCACCCACAATGAGAAAGTTCTTGTGGTTCTTGAAGATATAGTAACGAAAGGGTCTACATAACATGTTGTAGAATAGCACCGCATTGCAACTCATATCTAAATCAAAAGTCAAACCACTCAAAAATCGATAGAGTCGACAAGGATGGCAGCCAGAAATCAGCTTACATTTCAAGAAAAATGCTGAGTATTATTGGATATACCATCGGATTTAGCGTCACATACTAGTAGTTGATTTACTGTCAAATTTATCCGTGGTAACCACATCAAATTCGTAAGGTTAAGTAATTACCGATGGATTCTATTTTTCGACGATAAATCCGCCGGTAATATTTGAAAGGAAAATAAAGTAGAATGGTGCGTCCTTTATCGTTGGGTTTACCATAGGAAGTAACTAAATTTAGTAAAACGATGCATTTTAATGACCCGCGATGTTTTACCATGAAATTTTTTTTATGGTAAATCTGATAATAAAAAGGGTGTAAATTCAAATCATGAGCCTCTTTTCTCTTATTCAAACCCTCACCACTATCACCATTATCCCCCCTTCTCTCTCTCTCTCTCTCTCTCTCTCTCTCTCTCTCTCTCTCTCTCTCTCTCTCTCTCTCTCTCGTGCGTTCAAGTTTCCGTCAACATCAGTTGCCGCCACTTCCGAGACCACTGCCATCACCACCTCCTCTCCATCGTCGTCAACCCTTTACACCGATGCCTCCTTCTTCTCCTTCTTCCCCTCCCTCTCTCTCTCTTATTTGTCGTCACCACCATCTACTGCCACCACAATTTTGGCAACCAAGGCTGCGACATCCACCTCATCCCTTATTTATTGCTCTATTTTTTATTACAAGTTCTTGAGCAACTCTTTTCCAATTCCTTTCATTTTAGTTTAGTTTTTAGTTTACGTTTGAGTTGAATTTCAATTTTAATTTTGAATCAATTTCAAAGTTAGTTCAATTTAATTTTCTAATCTTAGTGGATTTAGGTTGATTAATTTAGGTTAGATTCAATACATTAGGTTTTGAATTGTTGAAGTGTTTGGAATTCTCTAATTTTATTATTTCTTGCGTTGATGACTGTTTTGTTGAGAAATTGTTGCTGAGATTGTTTGCTACTTGTTTAATTTAATTTAGGTTTGATTAAAATTTTAATTTTAATTTTGAATCAGTTTCAAAGTTAGTTCAGTTTAGTTTTCTAATGTTAGTAGATTTAGGTTGATTAAGTTAGGTTAGATTCAATACATTAAGTTTTGAATTGTTGAAGCTTTTAGAATTATCTAATTATGTTAATTGATGCATTGATGATTGTTTTGCTGAAAAATATTGTTGAGATCGTTTGATAATTGTTTAATTTTAGTTTAATTTAGTTTAGTTTGATTAGAATTTCAATTTTAATTTTGAATCAGTTTCAAAGTTAGTTTATTTTAGTTTCCTAATATTAGTGAATTTAGGTTGATTAAGTTAGGTTAAATTCAATATATTAGGTTTTGAATTGTTGAAGCATTTGCAACTGTCTAATTGTGTTAATTGCTGTGTTGATGATTGTTTTACTGCAAAATTGTTGTTGAGATTATTTGATAATTTGATATTTGTAGACTTGTCGACAGAAAGAGGTGTTGCGAATCAGGCTGCTGGTCATGGTCGTAGCCGTAGTCAGGGTAGATTGAGGGTTTTTTTGGTACCACGGGACTTCTAGATCCTCTCCCTCTACTCCAACCAACCATGTGATGCTATGGGTTGCGGGTTTGGTGGACCAGCAGTTCATCATGGTCCCTAACACCAACTACGTTCTTCCATCTACGGCAACAACGCTGCCTCCAACTGCTCAGCAGCCCACATCTGTATCACCCCATATTTTTAAACTTTAATTATTATCAATTTATTTTAAGTTATGATTTATTTACTAAATTGAACTCATTATTTAGATATTATTTTATTAAAAATAATTAAATTAATTTTATAACTATTTGAATTCAATTAAATTCACATTCTTATATATATTTTTGTTAGAGGTAAATATCAAATCGGTACCCGAAAGATTTTGGAGCTGACAAAATAGTATCTGACTTTTGTTATTGACAAAATAGCCCCTAAAAGATTTTAAAATTTGACAAGCATGTCTCCGAGCTCGCCGAAGCAAATTTCTGGAAAGCACAATGCTGACATGGCCATCGTATTCTGGTGACCTGGCAAACCAGCCCCCAAACCCTAATCCCTTCCTCCCAACACAAACTTCCCCTCCATCTCCCTCCCCATCACAGCACCCCTTCCCTCTCCCTCCCCAACGCATACTCCCCCTCCCTCTTTCTCCATCGCAGCCCTTCTTTTACCCAATGCACACTCCTTTCCCATCACAGCCCCCTACCCTTTCCCTCCCCATCACAGCTCCCTCCCCAACGTACACTCCCTTTGTCCTCTGCCTCCCTAATTACAGCAGCAAAAGCAACAATAATAGTAAAAACAACACCATTAGAATCTCAAACACAACCAACAAAAGAACCTACACATTCAGACCGTAACCTTGCTTGTTCCTCCCTTTTTTTCTTTTTCCTCCTTCGTTCTTTCTCTTCTCGAAGCACCATAACAATAACAATAACAATATCAATTCACACACAGATATTTACACAAACACGTAACATGCATATATAAATATAAAGAGAGAAAGAGAGAAAGGCTGAGGAGTTGAAGGGATGAGGCTATTCCAGGCCTTGTTGTGGCTCCGATGGTGGTGGCGGTGGTCCTTAATGGTGTTCTTGCAGTTGAGGTTACTGTTGTTGTTGAGATTGTTGTTGCGATGGGGAGAGAGGGGAAAGCGTGTGTTGGGTTTGTTGTTATTGTTGTTGTTTCTTGCTGTTGATGTTGATGTTGAGGTGATTATTGCTGTGAATGGTGGTGTTGATGGAGTGGGGAGTGTGCGTTGGGGAGTGGGCTGTGATGGAGAGGAAGAAGGAGGAAGGGAATGTGCGTTGGGTAGGGGGATGCGATGGGAGGGAGAGAAAAGGAGGGCTGCGATTGGGAGGAAGAAGGAAAGGGTTGCGTTGGGTAGGGGGAGGGCTGTGATAGGGAGGGAGATGGAGGGGGAGTATGTATTGAGAGGAATGGATTAGGGTTTGCGGAATGATTTGTCATGTCACCAAAATATGGTGGCCATGTTAGCATTGTGCTTGCCAGAGATTTGCTCCAGCGAGCTCGGGAACACGCTTATCAAATTTTAAAATCTTTTAGGGACTATTTTGGCAACAACAATTCAGGTACTATTTTGTCAGCACCAAAATCTTTCGGGTACCGATATGGTATTTACCTCTTTTTGTTAAGATGAAATATTTTACATAATTAAAACTATAATTCTAGTAAAACATAAGTAATGATATATATATATAATTTGAGTAATTGATATTATTAATTTAAAAATAGAGTTTAGTTAATAATATTATTATCAAGCTCAAAATCTGTCGATATGAGTAAACATTGGTACTCTTTGGTGAACATAGAGATGAGCGGATATTTTATACGCTTTTTGGCATCATTTTCATATAGTTTTTAGTAGTTTTTATTTAGTTTTTATTGAGTTTTTATAGGTTTTATTGTTAAATTCACATTTTTGGATTCAACTATGATTTTTTGTGTTTTTGTACAATTTCAGGTATTTTCTGGCTGAAATTGAGGAGCTGGGGCAGAAGTCTGATTCAGAGACAGAGAAAGCACTGCAGATGCTATCTGGATCTGACCTCCTTGCACTCGAAAGAGATTTTTTGGAGTTACAGAGGTCTAAATGAAGCTCTCTTAATGGCTATGGAAAGCTGACTTTCAGAGCTTTCCAGCAATATATAATAGTTCATACTTTGCTTCAGATTAAAAGGCCCAAAATTGGCGTCTAACGCCAGCTTCCTGCCCCCTTCCAGGCGTCCAACGCCCAAAAGCAGAGACCATCATCCAAACTCCCAATGAGGACCCTCTAGTTATCGTTCCATGCTGAAAAGACCTCATAGCACATGGATTCCATCAAAACTCAGCCTAAACACTCACCAAGTGGGCCCCAGAAGTAGATTTTAGCACTAAAAGATTATTTTACCCTTACTAGTCATCTGTTTAGTATTTAAAGTGTATATTACATAATAATTCAAGAACCTCTAGATCTCTTTATGCTATTTTCGAGTTTTACTTTGTATTTTACTTTCAATATGAGTTTCTAAACCTCCTAGGTTAAGGGAAGGAGCTCAGCGTCCTATGAATTAATAAAAGTATTACTGTTTCTTCTTCGATCCGTGCTTGATTTACTCCTAAGATGTATATCTGACCTTTATCGTGGAGAATAGGATGATCAGATAATCATCTCTGTTCATCACATTAAGAAGAACTTGTCTGACAAACACCCGCGTCTACTTGGGTTCGTGTGAATACGTGGCCGGAAAGCACGAGCCAACAACTATGTTTATACATCTCTCAGATGGCTAATCCACGACTCCGTTGGAGACTTCTCGAGACACCAGTTCAGCCGATTTCTGGGGAGATTAGGGTCACCGTGGTATAGGCTAGAATCCATAGAAGCAGTATTCTATTATCCGGAAGATTTGACCTTGTCTGTGGCGTTTTGAGTAGGACCACCAAGAGAATGAACTGCTAGAGCTTCACCCTCCATCAGATTGAATGACCACGGGCAATGGTGTTTGATCTGGAGCAGAGGAGATCAATGACCACGGGCAATGGCTTTGATCACATACAGCCGGCCATAGAAGAAGATCATTCACAAGCAAGGAAGACAGTAATACCAGAGTTAATTCAGAATGGCAAAGCAACTCCAACTCTCAACTCTATCATTAATTATAACTATTTTACTAATATCTATTCCAATACTCCTTTAATGCAAATTTGACAACTCTTCCAACAATCTTCTTATCTACCTGACTAATACCGGCAAGACAACCATAGCTTGTTTCAAACCACAAACCTCGTGGGATCGACCCTGACTCGCTCAGGTATTACTTGGACGACCCAGTGCACTTGCTGGTACAACAGTACGAAAGTGTGGGGATTCGTGCTACCAAGTTTTTGGTGACGTTGCCAAGAATTGTTGAGTTTGGACAAACTGAAGGATTGTCTTAGTCCCTAGATTAGGTACTTTATTTCTTGATCATTTTTAGTTGAATTTTTATTTTATTTGAGTCCTTTATTTTTATTTTTTTCTTCTCTAAATTTTGAAAAATTTGAAAACTTTTTCAAAAATATTTTTTATTTTCTTTGTTTAATCTTTGTTCTTTGTTTGAGTCTTGTGTTCTTGTTCTTGTTGAGTTTTTCGTTTTCTTCAAGTCTTTCTAAAAATTTTCAAAAATAATTTTTCTTTGCTTAAATCTTGTGTCAAGTCCTTAAGTTTGGTGTCTTCTTGTTATTTTTCTTTTTTTTTTCTAAAATTTCTTCTTGGTTTTATAAAAATTTTAAGTTCGGTGTCTTTTTTATGTTCATGAGTTCTTTGAGCCTTTGAATATTGTTCTTTGTGTTCTTGTTAGTCTTTAAAGTGTTCTTGAATTTTTTTTTGTGTTTTGATCTTAAAATTTTTAAGTTTGGTGTCCCCTTGTGTTTCCCTCCAAAATTTTTGAAAATTAGGGGTGCTAGATCTAAAAATTTTAAGTCTTGTGTCTTTTATGTGTTTTTTCCCTTTCATCATTAAATTTAAAAATAAAATAATAATATCTTTTCTTATCTTTTTACCTAATTTTCAAAAATTTTAAAATAAAGATCAGATTTCAATTTCAAAATTTTATCTTATCATATCTTAGTTTTCAAGTTTTCAAAAATCAATTTTTTTTTTAAAATAAAAATCATATCTTTTACAAAAATTTTATCTTTTTCATAAATCTTATCTTATCTTTCTCAATTTTCAAATTTAAGAATTCAAATTTCAAATTTCAAAATTAAAAATCTTATCTTTTTCAAATTTCAAACTTTAAAATTAAATCTTTTTCAAAATCAAATTTCAAAATCATATCTTTTTAAAAAAATTTTCAAATCATTTCAATTACTTATCTTATCTTTTCTAACTTCTAATTTTAAAATCATATCTTTTTCGAATCTTTTTTAAATCTTATCTTATCTTTCTTTTCTCTCATCCTATTTTTAAAATTCAAATATTTTCTTATCTTATCTTATTTTTAAAATTCAAATCTTTTCTAAATTAATATCTTATCTTCTCTCTTCTTTTTCAAAACCTTGTAACTAACTCTTCTCTTCTTAATTTTCGAAAACAATATCTTATCTTCTCTCTCTTCTTTTTCAAAACCATCTAACTAACTCTCATCTCTCTTAACTTTCGAAAACTTCTTCCTCTTCTCTCTCTTCTATTTTCAAAAATTCATTTACTAATTTTCAACTCTTTATAAATTAATAACTTAATTTTTGAAATTAATTAAATAAATAAAAATAAAAATATTTTAAATCTTATTTGCTTTTTCTATTTATACTTCTTCTTCCCCTTGTTCCATCTTCACTTTTTTCAATTATTCTATCTTCTTTTATTTACTCTTATTTCCTATTTTCAAAGTATTCTTCTTCTACTTCTTTTACTTCTTTTCTTTCTTCTTCTTCTTTCTTCACATCTCAGTTTAAGGAGGAGCTTCTTGTCTATTGGCACAAAAAGTCTTCTTCTTTTCTTTCTTTTCTTTTCTTCTTGTTTATGACCAGGAATAAGGATAAAGAACCCCTCTTGACTCCTGATCCTGAACCTGAGAAGACTCTAAGGAGGCGTTTACAACAAGTTAAAGCACAACACTCCAAAAGAGACCTTTTCAGAAAGTTTTGAACAAGAAACAGAGGACATGGCCGAACCTCAAGAGGAGCCAAGAAAGGTCCTTGGTGACTTTAGCATGCCTACCTCTGACTTTTATGGCAAAAGCATCTTTGTACCTGCCGTTGGAGCTAACAATGTTGAGCTTAAGCCTCAGTTAGTCTTTCTTTTATAGCAGAACTACAAATTCCATGGACTTCCAATGTAATATCCACATCAATTTTTAGCTAAGTTCTTACAGATCTGTGATAATGTAAAAACTAATAGAGTTGGTCTTGAAGTCTATAAGCTTATGCTCTTTCCCTTTGCAGTAAGAGACAAAGCTAAGCTATGGTTGGATGCCCAACCAAGAGAGAGTCTTGACTCTTAGGAAAAGTTGGATAATGGTTTTCTAGCTAAGGTCTTTCCTCCTCAAAGGATGAGCAATATTAGAGTGGAAGTTCAAACCTTCAGACAAAGAGAAGGTGAATCCCTCTATAAAGCTTGGGAAAGATACAAGCAATTGATCAGGAGATGTTCTCCTGACATGCTCTCAGAATGGTCCATCATAGGCGTGTTCTATGATGGCTTGTCTAAGATGTCCAAAATTTTATTAGACAGCTCTACAGGTAGATCACTCCACTTGAAGAAAACACCTGCAGAACAAAGAGAACTCATTAAAATGGTTGCTAACAACCAGTTCATGTATACTTCTAAAAGGAATCCTGTAAATCATGGGACCCCTCAGAAGAAAGGAGTTCATGAAGTTAAAACTTTGAATGCCATCCTAGCTCAGAATAAGATCTTGACTCAGCAAGTCAATATGATATCACAGGCTCCCAGCATCTGACTGGAATGCAAACTGCAACTAGCAGTACTCAGGAAGCTTTTCTTAAAGAAGAAGCTTATGATCTTGATCAACCTACCATGGAGGAGGTAAATTACATGGGAGAACCCTATGGAAACACTTACAATCCTTCATGGAGGAATCATCCTAACCTCTCATGGAAGGATCAACAGAAACTTCAGCAAGGTTTTAATAACAATCAAGGTGGTAGAAACTAGAATAGGATCAACAACAGACCACCATTCCAATCTTCTCAAGGGAATATGGAGACCTCTAAGCAGAGCCTTTCTAACTTAGCCATTCTAGTCTTCAGCCTCACTAAGACCACCCAAAGTTTCATTAATGAAACAAGGTCCTCCATTAGAAACCTGAAGGTGTAAGTTGGTCAACTGAGCAAGAGGATCCCTGAGACTCCTCTAGTCACTCTTCCTAGTAACACTGAGGTGAATCCAAGAGAAGAGTGCAAGGCCATAACCATGGAAGTGGAGGCTGAGCCTGAAGAGAATGGGGTGGCATTGAACGCCAGTGAAGAACCTCCACTGGGTGTTCAATGCCCACAATGGCAGCAAGCCTGGCATTGAATGCCAGTGAGGAACCCCTCACTGGGCATTCAACGCCCATCCTGGCAGCAGAGCTGGCGTTAGACATCAGCCAGGGAGTACTGGCTGGGCATTCAACGCCCAAACAGGCAGTCATCCTGGTGTTGAACGCCAGTGAGGAACCCCTCACTGGGCATTCAACGCCCAACCAGGCAAGCTTTCTAGCATTGAACGACAGTGAGAAACCCCTCACTGGGCATTCAACGCCCAACCATGGAGCCATTCTGGCACTGAATTCCAGTGAGGAACCCCTCACTAGGCGTTCAACGCCCACATACCCAGGGAAGCTGGTGTTGAACGCCAGCCAGGACATCCCTGTTGGGTGTTCAACGCCCAAAACACTAGAGGGACTGGCGTTTAACGCCAATCAGGGTGGACAGCAAGGGCATTCAATACCCAATAAGCTAACAGAGCTGGCGTTGAATGCTAGTCAAAGCACACCCTTTGAGTGCTTAAACCCCACTCAAGAACCCTTTATCCCAGAACCAAAGGAAATCATAAAGACAATTGAGGTTCCTTTGAATTTAATTCAGTAGTGCATAAGTTCTGATGACTACTCATCCTCGGATGAGGATGAAGACACTAGGAAAGACCAAGTTGCTCGTTTCCTAGGAGCTCTAATGAAGTTGAATACCAAGATATTTGGTATAAAGCCTCTGGAGGAAGAACCTCCACTTCTCACCAAAGAACTCCATGCTTTGGTTCACCAAGAGCTACCGTGACCTCGGTTCAAGCATCAACCTCATGCCAGTCTCTGTAATGGAGAAGCTAGGCATACTTGAGGTACAAGCTGCTCATATCTCATTAGAGATGGCAGATAAGACAATGAAAAAGCCATATAGCTTAGTAGAGGATATCTTGGTGAAGGTTGAAAACTACTACATCCCTACAAACTTCATAGTCTTTGATATAGGAGAGGATGAGGATGACTCTATCATCCTTGGAAGACCTTTCCTAGCCACAGCTAATGCTATCATTAATGTGGCTAAGGGAAAACTAGCCCTAAAGTTAGGGGAGGACCACATCTTATTCAAGATGCCTCATCCCAATTCTCCCTCTAAAAGTGAGATAAATGTGCAACACTTAGTGTGCCAACCCTCTCTTTCTATGCAGATCATTGCAAAGCCCCAAAACATCAATTATAAGTTTGATGTTGGGTAGCCATCCACAAGTTGTAATCATAACGGTACTAAAAAGAAAGTACCTAAAGGCTGAAGGGAAAAGAATGTCCCAACTGAAGGCCTCTCACTGGCATGAGAATTGTCTTCACTAAGAAGCCAGTCTTACCACACACAGTAAGTCATGTCCTATCTCTAGAGCATGTAGAGCTCATTCATGAAAGGACAGGAAGAAAATTCACTGTAAGGGACGAAAATCTGAGCCCATACTCACCTCTGTAAGGAGTTAAACGTCCAGTCGGTGACGTTAAAAGAGCGCTTGTTGGGAGGCAACCCAACTATACTCAACTATATTTATTTTTTTTCATTTTTTTTCTTTCAATTTTTTAGAGTCATGATCATGTGCATAAGTCAAGAGACAGAATTCACAATAGTGAAAATAGAACACTCTGGATGGAGTGTCAAAGTTGAACGCCAGCCAAGGTATCCCTGCTGGGCGTTCAACGCCCCAAGAAGGGAGCATTGCAGACGTTGAATGCCAGCCAGGGAGTGGTGCACAAAAATTACACTCACACTATGTAATTCTGCACGACTAACCAGCAAGTGTACTAGGTCGTCCAAGTAATACCTTACGTGAGTAAGGGTCGAATCCCACGGAGATTGTTGGCTTGAAGCAAGCTATGGTTATCTTATTATTCTTAGTCAGGATACCAAAAGAGTTCTTTAGTTTCAATTGTAAAAAGTGAAAGGGCATAAAATAAGTAATTGTTACGCGATAATGGAGAATATGTTGGAGTTTTGGAGATGCTTTGCCTTCTGAATCCCTGCAACATAATGCTTTCTTACTTTCAAACATGCAGGGCTCCTTCCATGGCAAGCTGTATGTAGGGCGTTGATGAGCGGATAATTTATACGCTTTTTGGCATTATTTTTAGTATGTTTTTAGTATAATCTAGTTAGTTTTTAGTATATTTTTATTAGTTTTTAGTTAAAATTCACTTTTCTGGACTTTACTATGAGTTTGTGTGTTTTTATGTGATTTCAGGTATTTTCTGGCTGAAATTGAGGGTCCTGAGCAAAAATCTGATTCAGAGACTGAAAAGGACTGCAGATGCTATTAGATTCTGACCTCCCTGCACTCGAAGTGGATTTTCTGGAGCTACAGAAGCCCAATTGGCGCGCTCTCAACGGCATTGGAAAGTAGACATCCTGGGCTTTTCAGCAATGTATAATAGTCCATACTTTGCCCGAGATTTGATGGCCCAAACCGGCGTGGCAAAACAGCCTCAGAAATTCCAGCGTTTAACGCTGGAACTGGCATAAAACTTGGAGTTAAACGCCCAAACTGGCATAAAAGCTAGCGTTTAACTCCAGAAAAGGTCTCTACATGAAAATGCTTCAATGCTCAGCCCAAGCACACACCAAGTGGACCCAGAAGTGGATTTTTACGTCATTTACTCATCTCTGTACACCCTAGGTTACTAGTTTACTATTAATAGGATCTTTTGACATTGTATCTGAACCTCATGACACTTTACACGTTTCTCTTTGTATCTTCCACAGCATGAGTCTCTAAACCCCATGGTTGGGGGTGAGGAGCTCTGCTGTGTCTTGATGGATTAATGCAATTACTACTGTTTCTCATTCAATCATGCTTGCCTCCATTCTAAGATAATACTTGTTCTTAACCCGGATGAATGTGATGATCCGTGACAATCATCATCATTCTCAACTATGAATGTGTGCCTGACAACCACCTCCGTTCTACCTTAGATTAAGTAGTTATCTCTTGGATTCTTTAACCGGAATCTTCGTGGTATAAGCTAGAACTGATGGCGGCATTCAAGAGAATCCGGAAGGTCTAAACCGTGTCTATGGTATTCTGAGTAGGATTCAATGATTGAATGACTGTGACGTGCTTCAAACTCCTAGCAGGCGGGGCGTTAGTGACAGACGCAAAAGAATCATTGGATTCTATTCCGGCCTGACCGAGAACCGACAGATGATTAGCCATGCTGTGACAGAGCATAGGAATATTTTCACTGAGAGGATGGGAGGTAGCCATTGACAACGGTGAAACCCTACATACAGCTTGCCATGGAAGGAGTCTTGCGTGTTTGAAGAAGAAGACAGTAGGAAAGCAGAGATTCAGAAGATGGAGCATCTCCAAAACCTCAACCTATTCTCCATTACTGCAAAACTAGTAATCATTTCATGTTCTTTTGTTCTTTTTCACAATCAATCCTGATAATTTCTGATATCCTGACTAAGATTTACAAGATAACCATAGCTTGCTTCAAGCCAACAATCTCCGTGGGATCGACCCTTGCTCACGCAAGGTATTACTTGGACGACCCAGTGCACTTGCTGGTTAGTTGTGCGGAGTTGCAAAAGTGCGAGTGCAATTTCGTGCACCAAGTTTTTGGCGCCGTTGCTGGGGATTGTTCGAGTTTGGACAACTGACGGCTTATCTTGTTGCTTAGATTAGGACTGTTTTATTTTTGTTAGTTTAGAGTCTTTTAGTTGAGTCTAGTTCATATTTTAAGTTTGGTGTCAATTGCATGCTTTTGTTTTTTTTTCTTTTAATTTTCGAATTTGCATGTTCTTAGTCCCTTTTTGATTCATAAAAATTCTAAGTTTGGTGTCCTCTTTGTGTTTTTCCCTTAAAAATTTTCGAAAATTAGTGTTTGATTTTCTAAAAATTTTAAGTTTGGTGTCTTTTTGTTGTTTTTCTCTTTCCTCTTTTCAAAAATCAAATCTTCTTCATAAAAATTTTTCAATCATATCTTTTTAATTGCTGTTTTCAAAATCTTTTTGATTAACTAATTGATTCAGTTCTCAATTTGCTTTGATCTTATTTTCTTTTTGATTTTCGAATTTTTATCTTAATTTCCTTTTATTTTATTTTATTTTTTCGTTTAATTCAAAAAAAAATATTTATAATAAAAATAAAAATAAATATATCTATTTGCAATCCATTATGGATCTAAGTGGAATTGACCAGTCCAAAAGGACTCTGGGGTCATATGCTAACCCCATTACAGCTGCATATGGGAGTAGCATATGTACACCTCCCATCAAAGCAAGTAGCTTTGAGCTAAATCCTCAACTCATTATCATAGTGCAGCAAAATTGCCAGTATTCCGGTCTTCCACAGGAAGAACCTACTGATTTTCTGGCACAGTTTTTACAAATTGCTGACACAGTACATGATAAAGAGGTGGATCAGGATGTCTACAGATTACTACTGTTTCCATTTGCTGTAAAAGATCAAGCTAAAAGGTGGTTGAATAACCAACCTACAGCAAGCATAAAGACATGGAAACAGTTATCAGACAAATTCCTGAATCACTTTTACCCTCCAAAGAGGATGACACAGCTAAGGCTGGACATCCAAGGCTTTAAACAAGAGGATAATGAATCCCTTTATAATGCCTGGGAGAGGTATAGAGGTATGCTAAGGAAATGTCCCTCTGAAATGTTTTCAGAGTGGGTACAGTTAGACATTTTCTACTATGGGCTTACAGAAAGAGCTCAGATGTCTTTAGACCACTCAGCTGGTGGATCTATACACATGAGGAAGACAATTGAAGAAGCTCAAGAGCTTATAGACACTGTTGCTAGAAATCAATATTTGTACTCTAGCAATG
This sequence comes from Arachis hypogaea, assembly GCF_003086295.3. Taxonomy (NCBI): domain Eukaryota; kingdom Viridiplantae; phylum Streptophyta; class Magnoliopsida; order Fabales; family Fabaceae; genus Arachis; species Arachis hypogaea. The sequence goes on along the minus strand of NC_092039.1, from coordinate 52,984,383 downwards.
AGCTCTCTCCAGAAGAGGAAGTCATGACAGTAGTCACTGACCCTAATCCTCAAGAACAGATGATTGAGCTTAATCAACAATTGCTCCGGATGACAGAACAGTTAGCAGAATTTAAGGAGATGCTCTATGAAACTAAAGTTGCTAACAAGAATATAGAACTGCAGTTGAATCAAGCAAAACAGCAAATATCTAAACAGATAACAGAGGAATGTCAAGCAGTTCAACTGAGGAGTGGGAAGACACTGAATAGCACTGCTCAAAAGAGCAAAAAGCCAAATAAGGAACAATTGACAGAGAATAACCAAACCACTGTTCAAAATCCCTCTGAGGACAGTAAGAGCCCAGAGAGGAATGTTATTGGCGTTCAAACGCCAGAGAGGGAAGGAAAACTGGCGTTAAACGCCCATTCCTTGCCCAGTTCTGGCGTTCAAACGCCAGAAAAGGGGGAAAAGTTGGCGTTAAACGCCCATTTTCCACCCAATCCTGGCGTTCAGACGCCAAGGGAGGATCAGACACCTGAGAGTGCTGACAGTAATCCCTCTAAAAAGGCTTCTTCAACCACTTCTGTAAGGAATAAACCTGCAGCATCTAAGGTTGAAGAATATAAAGCCAAGATGCCTTATCCTCAAAAACTCCGCCAAGCGGAACAGGATAAGCAATTTGCCCGCTTTGCAGACTATCTAAGGACTCTTGAAATAAAGATTCCGTTTGCAGAGGCACTTGAGCAAATACCTTCTTATGCTAAGTTCATGAAAGAAATCTTAAGTCATAAGAAGGATTGGAGAGAAACTGAAAAAGTGTTTCTCACTGAAGAATGCAGTGCAGTCATTCTGAAAGGCTTACCAGAAAAGCTTCAAGATCCAGGAAGCTTTATGATTCCATGCACATTAGAAGGTGCCTGCACCAAGACAGCCCTATGTGATCTTGGAGCAAGCATCAATCTAATACCTGCATCCACTATCAGAAAGCTTGGGTTGACTGGAGAAGTCAAACCAACCCGGATATGCCTCCAACTTGCTGATGGCTCCATTAAATATCCATCAGGCATAATAGAGGATATGATTGTCAAGGTTGGGCCATTCGCCTTTCCAACTGACTTTGTGGTGTTGGAAATGGAGGAGCACAAGAGTGCAACTCTTATTCTAGGAAGACCTTTCCTAGCAACTGGACGAACTCTCATTGATGTACAAAAAGGGGAAGTAACCTTGAGAGTCAATGAGGATGAGTTCAAGTTAAATGCTGTAAAAGCCATGCAGCATCCAGACACACCAAATGACTGCATAGGCACTGACATTATTGACTCTCTAGTAGAAGAGATCAATATGGCTGAAAGCCTAGAATCAGAGCTTGAAGACATCTTCAAGGATGCTCAGCCTGATCAAGAAGAACTAGAGGAAGCAAAGGAATTTTCGAAAATTCCTCAGGAGGAGGATAAACCTCCCAAACCTGAACTCAAACCACTACCACCATCCCTGAAATATGCATTTCTGGGAGGGGGTGAAACTTTTCCAGTGATTATAAGCTCTGCTTTAAATTCACAGGAAGAGGAAGCACTGATTCAAGTGCTAAGGACACACAAGACAGCTCTTGGGTGGTCCAGAAGTGATCTTAAGGGCATTAGCCCAGCTAGATGCATGCACAAGATCCTGTTGGAGGATAATGCCAAACCAGTGGTCCAACCACAAAGGAGGCTAAATCCAGCCATGAAGGAGGTGGTGCAGAAAGAGGTCACTAAATTACTAGAGGCTGGATTATTTATCCTATTTCCGATAGCCCCTGGGTGAGCCCTGTCCAAGTTGTCCCCAAAAAGGGAGGCATGACAGTGGTTCATAATGAAAAAAATGAACTGGTTCCTACAAGAACAGTCACAGGGTGGCGTATGTGTATTGACTACAGAAGGCTCAATACAGCCACCAGAAAGGATCATTTTCCTTTACCATTCATAGACCAAATGCTAGAAAGACTAGCTGGGCATGACTATTACTGCTTTTTGGATGGCTATTCAGGCTACAACCAAATTGCAGTAGATCCTCAGGACCAAGAGAAAACAGCATTCACTTGCCCTTCTGGAGTGTTTGCCTATAGGAGGATGCCTTTTGGTCTGTGCAATGCACCTGCAACCTTTCAGAGGTGCATGCCCTCTCTCTTCTTAGATATGGTAGAGAAATTCCTGGAAGTCTTCATGGATGACTTTTCAGTATATGGAGATTCATTTAGCTCCTGTCTTAATCACCTAGCACTTGTCCTGAAAAGATGCCAAGAGACTAACCTGGTTTTAAACTGGGAGAAATGTCACTTTATGGTGACTGAAGGAATTGTCCTTGGGCACAAAATTTCAAGCAAAGGAATAGAGGTGGATAAGGCAAAGGTAGAGGTAATTGAAAAATTACCACCACCTGCCAATGTTAAGGCAATCAAAAGCTTTCTGGGGCATGCAGGATTCTACAGAAGGTTTATAAAGGATTTTTCGAAAATTGCAAAACCTCTGAGTAACCTGTTAGCTGCTGACACACCATTTGTGTTTGACACACAGTGTCTGCAGGCATTTGAGACCCTGAAAGCTAAGCTGGTCACAGCACCAGTCATCTCTGCACCAGATTGGACATTGCCATTTGAATTAATGTGTGATGCCAGTGACCATGCCATTGGTGCAGTGTTGGGACAGAGGCATAACAAGCTTCTGCACGTCATTTATTATGCTAGCCGTGTTCTAAATGACGCACAGAAGAACTACACAACCACAGAAAAAGAGTTACTTGCAGTGGTTTATGCCATTGACAAGTTTAGATCCTATCTAGTGGGATCCAAAGTGGTTGTGTACACTGACCATGCTGCTCTTAAATACTTACTCACAAAGCAGGATTCAAAACCCAGGCTTATCAGATGGGTGTTGCTTCTGCAAGAGTTTGATATAGAAATAAGAGACAGAAAACGGACAGAGAACCAAGTAGCTGACCATCTGTCCCGGATAGAACCAGTAGCTGGGGCGTCCCTCCCTTCTACTGAGATCTCTGAGACTTTCCCAGATGAGCAACTCTTTGCCATTCAGGAAGCTCCATGGTTTGCAGATATTGCAAATTATAAAGCTATGAGGTTCATACCCAAGGAGTACAGCAGCGTGCAAAGAAAGAAATTAATTTCAGATGCCAAGTACTACCTCTGGGATGAACCATATCTATTTAAGAGATGTGCTGACGGAGTGATCCGCAGATGTGTACCCAGAGAAGAAGCACAAAGGATCCTATGGCATTGCCATGGATCACAATATGGAGGATATTTTGGAAGTGAGCGAACAGCCACTAAAGTCCTCCAATGTGGCTTCTACTGGCCTACTCTCTATAAAGATTCCCGAGAGTTTGTGCGTAACTGTGACAGTTGCCAAAGAGCTGGTAACTTGCCTCACGGATATGCCATGCCTCAACAAGGGATATTAGAGATAGAATTGTTTGATGTATGGGGCATTGACTTCATGGGGCCATTCCCACCATCATACTCAAACACTTACATTCTGGTAGCAGTGGACTATGTATCTAAGTGGGTAGAAGCAATTGCTACACCCACTAATGATACCAAGACCGTGCTAAAATTCCTCCAGAAACACATCTTCAGCAGATTTGGTGTTCCCAGAGTACTAATCAGTGACGGAGGCACTCATTTCTGCAATAGACAGCTATACTCTGCTATGGTTAGATATGGAATTAGCCACAAAGTGGCAACTCCATATCATCCACAGACAAATGGGCAAGCTGAAGTCTCTAACAGAGAGCTAAAAAGAATCCTGGAACGGACTGTGATAGCCCGGAGAAAGGATTGGGCAAAGAACCTCGATGATGCTCTGTGGGCATACAGAACAGCATTCAAGACTCCTATAGGAACCTCTCCATACCAACTGGTGTATGGGAAGGCCTGTCATCTGCCCGTGGAACTGGAACATAAAGCCTACTGGGCAACCAAATTCCTAAACTTAGATGCACAGTTAGCTGGTGAAAAAAGACTGCTCCAGCTAAATGAGCTAGAGGAGTTCAGACTCAATGCCTTTGAAAATGCAAAAATTTATAAGGAAAAGGCAAAGAAATGGCATGACAAGAAGTTGTCAACCAGAGTCTTTGAGCCAGGACAAAAAGTCCTGCTCTTCAACTCTAGGCTCAGACTGTTTCCAGGAAAACTTAAATCCCGGTGGAGGGGTCCGTATGTGATTACAGGAGTATCACCATATGGATATGTTGAGCTTCAGGATATTGATTCTGACAAAAAGTTCATTGTTAATGGACAGAGAATCAAGCATTATCTTGAAGGCAATTTTGAGCAGGAATGCTCAAAACTGAGACTTGAATGATTCTCAGTCAAGGTCCAGCTAAAGACAGTAAAGAAGCGCTTGCTGGGAGGCAACCCAGTCATTAGGAGGTTATATGTTTTGTTTTTACAGAGGCAAGTATCAAAAATGAAGGAATTCACAGAGTTACAGAAGGATTCAGCTCAAAAAGCAGAGAAAAAGAGCTTACTGGCGAAAAAATGCCAGTAAGGGGCATTTTGGGCGTTAAACGCCAGAATGGGTACCATTCTGGGCGTTTACGCCAGGAATGGTGCCATTTTGGGCGTTAAACGCCAGAATGGGCACCATTCTGGGCGTTTAACGCCAGGTGTGCAGCATCCTGGGCGTTCAGAAAAATGCCCAGTGATAAAGGATTTCTGGCGTTTAACGCCAGCCAGGACACCTGGCTGGGCGTTAAACGCCCAAAAGGGGCATCCAATGGGCGTTAAACGCCAGAATGGGTGCCATTCTGGGCGTTTAACGCCAGAAAGGTGGGGGACCACAATTTTGTTTTCAAATCAATTTTTTACAAACTTTCCTTTTCTTACCCATACTTTTCTACAAAAACACATTTCAATCTCTCATTATTCACTTTCAAATTTTCAAAAATCTAAAATCATTCTTCAAATCTCTCAAATCATTCCCAAATTTTGTTCAAAATCTCACCCTTCTCTCGATTTCTTTCCATATCTTCTCAAATCTCCTTTCAATTTTTTCTTTTTTCCAAATTTCCTCTCCCCCACCTTATAAATACACGTTTGGCTCCCTCTTTCCACCACACCATTCGAATTTCCTCTTCCTCTCTCTCTCTTCTTTCCTTTCTTTTGCTTGAGTACAAGCAAACCTCTAAGTTTGGTGTGCTTTTCCGTGATCACTAAGCCAAGATTCATCAAGATCATGGCTCCTAAGGGAAAACAAACCAATTTAAGAGGAAAGAAAGAGAATAATCCAAAGAATCTTTGGAATCAAGAGAAGTTCTTAACCAAAGAACATGAAGACCATTATCACAAAATAATGGGTCTGAGGTCAGTGATCCCGGAAGTTAAATTTGATCTGAAAGAAGATGAATATCCGGGGATCCAAGAGCAAATTCGAAACAGAGGATGGGAAGTTCTAACCAATCCTGAAATAAAGGTTGGAAGGAACATGGTTCAGGAATTCTACTCAAATCTGTGGCTAACAGATAAGCAGAGAATGACTGGAACTGCTTACCATACCTACAGAACCATGGTCAGAGGGAAAGTTATGTACTTCCATCTGGACAAAATAAGAGAAATCTTCAAACTACCTCAACTGCAAGATGATCCTGATTCCTTCAATAGGAGGATGGTGAGAGCAGATAAAGGGTTGGATCAAGTTCTAGAGGACATATGCCTCCCTGGAACTAAGTGGATAACCAATTCAAAGGGTGTCCCAAACCAACTCAAGAGGGGAGACCTCAAACCAATTGCAAGAGGTTGGCTAGACTTTATTGGGCGTTCCATATTGCCCACTAGCAACCGTTCTGAGGTCACCATCAAGAGAGCAGTGATGATTCATTGCATTATGCTTGGAAAAGAAGTGGAGGTTCATCATGTGATTGCTTGTGAGATCTACACAATTGCAAATAAGAATTCCACTGAAGCCAAATTGGCTTACCCAAGCTTGATCTCCTTGCTCTGTAAAGAGGCTGGGGTGAAGATGGGAGTAGATGAGTTCATACCCATTGAACACCCAATCACCAAGAAGTCAATGGAAGGACAAATGCAAGACAACTCTATCAAGAGGAGGGCGCAGGAATTCCTCCCTGAATTCCCAAGAATTGACTACTGGACCAGCCTAGAAGCATCTATCACCAAGTTGCAAGAGACTATGGAGCAACTGAAGGAAGAACAGCAGAATCAGAACTGCATGCTCTGCAAATTGCTGAAGGAACAAGAGAAGCAGGGGCGTGAACTCCAAGAGTTGAAACGCCAAAAGCTCTCCTCTCAAGCTGAGGGAGCATCCACTTCTCAAAATCAAGGTTGTTGAGTCCTAACTCTGTGAAAACCTCTATCATTAGGAGCCTATGTTTTTGCGTTTTTTTATCCTTTTGTTTTGTTTTCTATTTTTATTTTTCTAGTCTCATCTTATATTTATCTTTGAGTCTTGTTCTTAATTCATAATTAATGAAATTGAAATTTTATGCCTTAAAGATATGAATGTCCTATGAATCCATCACCTCTCTTAAATGAAAAATGCTTTAATCACAAAAGAACAAGAAGTACAGGATTTCGAAATTTATCCTTGAAACTAGTTGAATTAGCTTGATGTGGTGACAATACTTTTTGTTTTCTGAATGAATGCTTGAACAGTGCATATGTCTTTTGAATTTGTTGCTTTGAGAATGTTAAAATTGTTGGCTCTTGAAAGAATGTGGAAAAAGAGAACTGTTATTGAGGATCCAAAAATCATTAGATTGATTCTTGAAACAAGAAAAAGCAGTGGATACAAAAAAAAAGAAAAAGAAAAAAATTTTCGAAAAAAAAAATTTCGAAAAAAAAAGAAAGAAAGAAAAAGAAAAAAATAAAGTTGTGATCCAAGGCAAGAAGAGTGTGCTTAAGAACCCTGGACACCTCCAATTGGGGACTCTAGCAAAGCTGGGTCACAATCTGAAAAGGTTCACCCAATTATGTGTCTGTGGCATGTATGTATCCGGTGGTAATACTGGAAGACAGAGTGCTTTGGGCCACAGCCAAGACTCATACACTGGCTATGTTCAAGAATCATTGTACTTAACTAGGAGAATCAATAACACTATCTGAGTTCTGAGTTCTTATAGATGCCAATCATTCTGAACTTCAAAGGATAGAGTGAGATGCCAAAACTGTTCGGAGGCAAAAAGCTACTAGTCCCGCTCATCTAATTGGAGCTAAGTTTCCTTGATATTTTGGAGTCTATAGTATATTCTCTTCTTTTTATCCTATTTTGATTTTCAGTTGCTTGGGGACAAGCAACAATTTAAGTTTGGTGTTGTGATGAGCGGATAATTTATACGCTTTTTGGCATTGTTTTTAGTACGTTTTTAGTATAATCTAGTTAGTTTTTAGTATATTTTTATTAGTTTTTAGTTAAAATTCACTTTTCTGGACTTTACTATGAGTTTGTGTGTTTTTCTGTGATTTCAGGTATTTTCTGGCTGAAATTGAGGGTCCTGAGCAAAAATCTGATTCAGAGACTGAAAAGGACTGCAGATGCTGTTGGATTCTGACCTCCCTGCACTCGAAGTGGATTTTCTGGAGCTACCGAAGCCCAATTGGCGCGCTCTCAACGGCATTGGAAAGTAGACATCCTGGGCTTTCCAGCAATGTATAATAGTTCATACTTTTCCCGAGATTTGATGGCCCAAACCGGCGTGGCAAAACAGCCTCAGAAATTCCAGCGTTTAACGCTGGAACTGGCATAAAACTTGGAGTTAAACGCCCAAACTGGCATAAAAGCTGGCGTTTAACTCCAGAAAAGGTCTCTACACGAAAACGCTTCAATGCTCAGCCCAAGCATGCACCAAGTGGACCCAGAAGTGGATTTTTACGTCATTTACTCATCTCTGTACACCCTAGGTTACTAGTTTACTATTAATAGGATCTTTTGACATTGTATCTGAACCTCATGACACTTTACACGTTTCTCTTTGTATCTTCCACAGCATGAGTCTCTAAACCCCATGGTTGGGGGTGAGGAGCTCTGCTGTGTCTTGATGGATTAATGCAATTACTACTGTTTCTCATTCAATCATGCTTGCCTCCATTCTAAGATAATACTTGTTCTTAACCCGGATGAATGTGATGATCCGTGACAATCATCATCATTCTCAACTATGAATGTGTGCCTGACAACCACCTCCGTTCTACCTTAGATTAAGTAGTTATCTCTTGGATTCTTTAACCGGAATCTTCGTGGTATAAGCTAGAACTGATGGCGGCATTCAAGAGAATCCGGAAGGTCTAAACCTTGTCTGTGGTATTCTGAGTAGGATTCAATGATTGAATGACTGTGACGTGCTTCAAACTCCTAGCAGGCGGGGCGTTAGTGACAGACGCAAAAGAATCATTGGATTCTATTCCGGCCTGACCGAGAACCGACAAATGATTAGCCATGCTGTGACAGAGCAGAGGAACATTTTCACTGAGAGGATGGGAGGTAGCCATTGACAACGGTGAAACCCTACATACAGCTTGCCATGGAAGGAGTCTTGCGTGTTTGAAGAAGAAGACAGTAGGAAAGCAGAGATTCAGAAGATGGAACATCTCCAAAACCTCAACCTATTCTCCATTACTGCAAAACTAGTAATCATTTCATGTTCTTTTGTTCTTTTTCACAATCAATCCTGATAATTTCTGATATCCTGACTAAGATTTACAAGATAACCATAGCTTGCTTCAAGCCGACAATCTCCGTGGGATCGACCCTTGCTCACGCAAGGTATTACTTGGACGACCCAGTGCACTTGCTGGTTAGTTGTGCGGAGTTGCAAAAGTGCGAGGGCAATTTCATGCACCAGGCGTCACCATTGTCAATGCCATCTTCCCATTCTTTCAGTGAAAATGGTCCAAATGCTCTGTCACAGCACGGCTAATCATCTGTCGGTTCTCGATCATGTCGGAATAGGATCCATTGATCCTTTTGCGTCTGTCACTACGCCCAACACTCGCGAGTTTAAAGCTCGTCACAGTCATCCAATCCCTGAATCCAACTCGGAATACCACAGACAAGGTTTAGACTTTCTGGATTCTCAAGGATGCTGCCAATGGATTCTAGCTTATACCACGAAGACTCTGATTAAGGAATCTAAGAGATATTCATTCAATCGAAGGTAGAACGGAAGTGGTTGTCAGGCACGCGTTCATAGATTGAGAATGGTGGTGAGTGTCACGGATTATCACCTTCTTTACATTGAAGTGCAAATGAACATCTTAGATAGGAACAAGCGTGTTTGAATAGAAAACAAAAATAATTGCATTAATTCATCGAGACGCTGCAGAGCTCCTCACCCCCAACAATGGAGTTTAAAGACTCATGCCGTCAAAAAGTACAAAGTTCAGATCTAAAAATGTCATGAGGTACAAAATAAGTCTCTAAAAGTTGTTTAAATACTAAACTAGTAACCTAGGTTTAAAGAAAATGAGTAAACTAAGATGGATAGTGCAGAAATCCACTTCTGGGGCCCATCTGGTGTGTGCTAGGGCTGAGACTTAAGCTTCTCATGTGCCTGGGCTGTTTCTGGAATTAAACGTCAGGTTGTAACCTGTTTCTGCCATTTAACTCCAACTTGCAACCTGTTTCTGGCGTTCAACGCCAGAACGCAACATGGAACTGGCGTTAAACGCCAGTTTACGTCATTTATCTTCACGCAAAGTATGAACTATTATATATTGCTGGAAAGCCCTGGATGTCTACTTTCCAACCCAATTAAGAGCGTGCCAATTGGACTCCTATAGGTCCAAAATATCCATTCCGAGTGCAGGGAGGTCAGAATCCAACAACATCAGCAGTCCTTTTTCAGCCTAAATCAGATTTTTGCTCAGCTCCCTCAATTTCAGCCAGAAAATATCTGAAATCACAGAAAATCACACAAACTCATAGTAAAGTCAAGAAATATGAATTTTTCCTAAAAACTAATAAAAATATACTAAAAACTAACTAAAACATACTAAAATCTATATGAAATTACCCCCAAAAAGAGTATAAAATATCCGCTCATCACAACACCAAACTTAAACTGTTGCTTGTCCCCAAGCAAATAGATAAATAAAATAGGATAAAAAGAAATCAAGAAGCAATAATATCTCAGAGTTTTAAGTGAAGCTCAGATTCTAATTAGATGAGCGGGACTAGTAGCTTTTTGCTTCCGAACAGTTTTGGCATCTCACTTTATCCTTTGAAATTCAGAATGATTGGCATCCATAGGAACTCAGAATTCAGATAGTATTATTGATTCTCCTAGTTTAGTATGTTGATTCTTGAACACAGCTACTTTATGAGTCTTGGTCGTGGCCCTAAGCACTTTGTTTTCCAATATTACCACCGGATACATAAATGCCACAGACACATAACTGGGTGAACCTTTTCAGATTGTGACTTAGCTTTGCTAAAGTTCCCAATTAGAGGTGTCCAGAGTTCTTAAGCACACTCTTTTGCCTTGGGTCACGACTTTAACCACTCAATCTCAAGCTTTTCACTTGGACAAACATGCCACAAGCACATGGTTAGGGACAGCTTGATTTAGCCACTTAGGCCTAGATTTTTTTCCTTGGGCCCTCCTATCCATTGATGCTCAAAGCCTTGGATCCTTTTCACCCTTGCCTTTTGGTTTAAAGGGCTATTGGCTTTTTCTACTGCTCCTTCTTCTCTTTTTTCTTTCACTGCTTTTTCTTGTTTCAAGAATCAATTTCATGATTTTTTCAGATCAACAATAATATTTCTCTTGTTCATCATTCTTTCAAGTGCCAACAATTTTAACATTCATAAAATTCAATATCAAAAATATGCACTGTTCAGGCATTCATTCAGAAGACAAAAACTATTGCCACCACATCTAAATAATTAGAATTTTCCTTATTAAAAATTCGAAAAAAATATTGGCTCTTTATTCTAAAAATCTACTATTTTATTTATGCTTGATGATGATGAGAAAAATAAATTATAGCTTAATTGGAGATAAAATCAAAATAGATATACTAATTACTACTACTAATATATAACTTCTAAGGTAAATTCCTAATAAGAACAATTATCATAAAGTTAAGGCAAAGATTAGGACTCAACAACCTTTATTTTGGGAGGTGAATGCTCCTTTAATCCGTGGGGTGCTTGGCCCTTCAAGAGACAGCTTCTGACGCTTCAGTTCCCTCAGTTCACGCCCTTGCTCTTCTTGTTCCTTAAGCAGTTTGCAAAGCATGCTATTTTGATTTTGTTGTTCTTCCTTTAGTTGCTCCATAGCTTCTTGCAATTTGGTGACAGATGCTTCAAGGTGCTCCCAGTATTCAATTTGAGGGATTTCCAGGAGGAACTCCTGTGCTTTCCCCTTGATGGGGTCGTCCTGCACTTGTTGTCCTTCCATTGACTTTTTGGTGATTGGTCGCACAACTGAGATATGCTCAGTTACTCCCATCTTCACCCTAGCATCTTTACATAGCATAGAGATTAAGCTTGGATAAGCTAATTTGCCATCTTTGGAGTTCTTGTTTGTAATTGTGTAAAGTTCACAAGAAATCAGCTGATGAACTTCCACTTCTTTTCCCAACATAATGCAATGGATCATTACTGCTCTTTTGATGGTGACTTCAGAGCGGTTGCTAGTGGGTAGTATAGAACGCCCAATGAAGTCCAGCCAGCCTCTGGCGACTGGTTTGAGATCTTCTCTCTTGAGTTGATTTGGGACACCCTTGGTGCTGGTTATCCACTTGGTTCCAGGGAGGCATATGTCCTCTAGAATTTCATCCAAGCCCTTATTTGTTCTCATCATTCTCCTATTAAAGGAGTCTGGGTCATCTTTCAGCTGTGGTAGCTTAAAGATCTCCCTGATTTTGTCTGGGTGAAGGTGAACAATCTTCCCTCTGACCAAGGTCTGATAATCATAGAAGGCGGTTCCAGCTATTTTCTGCCTGTCTGTTTGCCACAGATTAGAGTAGAATTCCTGAACCATATTTTTTCCCACCTTTGTTTCAGGATTAGCTAGGATTTCTCAGCTCTTGTTTTGAATTTGCTCTTGGATCTCCAGATATTCGTCTTCTTTCATATTGAATTTAACTTCTGGGATCACTGACCTTAGACCCATTATTTTGTAGTAATGGTCTGAATATTCTTTGGTTAAGAACTTCCCTTGATTCTAAAGTGGTTTTGGAATATTCTCTTTCTTGCCTCTTAGAGTGGTTTCTTTTCCCTTAGGAGCCATGATCTTAGTGGGTATTGGTTTAGTGATCACGGATAAACATACCAAACTTAGAGGTTTGCTTGTCCTCAAGCAAAAGAAAGGAAAGGAGAGGGATAGAAAGAGAGCCAATTTTGAATGGTGGGGGAGAGGAGGGAGGCCGAATGTGGATTTAAAGGGAAAGGGTGGGTTTTCGAAAATTTTGAAAAAGATAAGATAGAAGATATGATTTGTAAAAGATAAGTATGATAGGAAAAAGATATAATTTAAAATTTGAAAAGTTATGAAAGATATTTGAAAAAGATAAATCTGAAATTTGAAAAGAATATATGATGAGTTTAAAAAGATTTGAAAAGAATTTAAAAAGATTTGAAAAGAATTTAAAAAGATAATTGAGTTTTTAAAAAAGTTTGAAAAGATTTGAAAGAATAATTAAGAAACAAGTTTAGGATTAAAAATTTTTGGAGTTGAAGTTGAAAGATGAGAGTTTGTAACATGTTTATGCAAGAAATCATGAATTGAAACATGAAAAATGGAAAAAATTTGAAGTGAAAACGAATTTACCTCCTCCCCACAATCCTGGCGTTAAACGCTCAAACGCTGCATGTTTTGGGCGTTTAACGCCCATTTGTAGCTTCTCATGGGCGTTTAACGCCCAGCTGTAGCATCTGGCTGGTGTTAAACGCCAAAAAAATCTTTTATCACTGGGCATTTTTCTGAACGCCCAGGATGCTGCCAATCTGGCGTTAAACACCCAGAAGTTGCTTCTTTCTAGCGTTTAACACCCAGATGGCTATCTCTACTGGCGTTAAACGCCCAGTAGATGCTTCTTCTGGGCGTTTAATGCCCAAAGCAGCTCTTACTGGCTTTTTCGCACCAGTAAGCTTCTTTTTGCTATTTTATCCTCTTAATCCTTCTGTAACTCTGTGAACTCATCCAATTGCTATTTTACCTTGAAGATAATTAGTATGAACCTGTAAAATTCAATTAATTAACAAAATGGCTGGGTTGCCTCCCAGCAAGCGCTTCTTTATTGTCTTTAGTTGGACTATTACTGAGCTTTAATCAAGTCTCATTTTTGAGCATTCTTGCTCAAAATTACTTTCAAGATAATGTTTCACTCTCTGTCCATTAACAATGAACTTTTTGTTAGAATCATTATCCTGAAGCTCTACGTATCCATATGGTGACACACTTGTAATCACATATGGACCTCTCTACCGGGATTTCAATTTCTCGGGGAATAATCTGAGCCTAGAATTAAACAGCAGAACGTTCTGCCTTGGCTCAAAGACCCTGGATGACAGTTTCTTATCATGCCATCTTTTTGCTTTCTCTTTGTAAATTTTTGTATCTTCGAAAGCATTGAGTCTGAATTCCTCTAGCTCATTTAACTGGAGCAATCGTTTTTCTCCAGCTAACTTGGCATCAAGGTTTAGGAATCTGGTTGCCCAGTAGGCCTTATGTTCCAGTTCCACTGGCAAGTGACAGGCTTTTCCATACACAAGCTGGTATAGAGAGATCCCTATAGGAGTCTTGAATGCTGTTCTGTATGCCCACAGAGCATCATCCAAGCTTCTTGCCCAATCCCTTCTTCGATTAATCACAGTCCGTTCCAGGATTCTTTTAAGTTCTCTATTAGAGACTTCATCTTGCCCATTTTTCTGTGGATGATATGAAGTGGCCACCCTGTGGCTAACTCAATATCGAATCAAAGCATAGTAAAGCTGTTTATTGCAGAAATGAGTGCCCCCATCACTGATTAGTACTCTAGGGATACCAAATCTACTGAAGATATGTTTCTGGAGGAATTTCAGCACTATCTTAGTATTATTAGTGGGTGTTGCAATAGCTTCCACCCATTTGGATACATAATCCACTGCTACCAGAATATAAGTGTTTGAGTATGATGGTGGGAAAGGCCCTATGAAGTCAATACCCCATACATCAAATAACTCAATATCCAAGATCCCTTGTTGAGGCATGGCAAAACTGTGAGGCAGATTGCCAGATCTTTGGCAACTGTCACAATTAAGTACAAACTCTCGGGAGTCTTTATGGAGAGTAGGCCAACAGAAGCCACATTGGAGGACTCTTGTGGTTATTCGCTCACTTTCAAAATACCTTCCATATTGTGATCCATGGCAATGCCATAGGATCTTCTGTGCTTCTTCTTCAGGCACACATCTACGGATTACTCCGTCGGCATATCTCTTAAAGAGATATGGTTCATCCGAAAGATAGTACTTTGCATCTGTGATTAATTTCTTTGATTGCTGCCTACTATATTCTTTGGGTATGAATCTCACAGCCTTGTAGTATGCAATGTCTGCAAACCATGGTACTTCCTGGATGGCAAAGAGTTGCTCATCCGGAAAGTTTTCAGATATCTCAGTAAGAGGGAGGGATGCCCTTTCTACTGGTTCTATTCGGGATAGGTGATCTGCTACTTGGTTCTCTATCCCTTTTTTGTCTCTTATTTCTATATCAAACTCTTATAAAAGCAACACCCATCTTATGAGGCTGGGTTTTGAATTTTGCTTTGTGAGTAGATATTTAAGAGCAGCATGGTCAGTGTACACAATCACTTTTGATCCTACTAAATAAGATCTAAACTTGTCAATGGCGTAAACCACTGCAAGTAACTCTTTTTCTGTGGTTGTGTAGTTCTTCTATGCATTATTTAAAACACTCCTGGCATAATAGATGACGTGCAGAAGCTTGTCATGCCTTTGTCCAACACTGCACCAATGGCATGGTCACTGGCATCACACATTAGTTCAAATGGTAATGTCCAGTCTGGTGCAAAGATGACTGGTGATGTGACCAGCTTAGCTTTCAGAGTCTTAAACGCCTGCAGACACTCCTTATCAAAGATAAATGGCGTGTCAGCAGCTATCAGATTACTCAGAGGTTTGGTGATTTTTGAAAAATCTTTTATAAACCTCCTATAGAATCCTGCATGCCCCAGAAAGCTTCTGATTGCATTAATATTGGCAGGTGGTGGTAATTTTTCAATTACCTCTACCTTGGCTTGATCCACCTCTATTACCTTGTTCAAAATTTTGTGCCCTAGGATAATTCCTTCAGTCACCATAAAGTGGCATTTCTCCCAGTTTAAAACCAGGTTAGTCTCTTGGCACCTCTTTAGAAAAAGTGCTAGATAGTCAAGACAGGAGTTGAATGAGTCTCCAAATACTGAAAAGTCATCCATGAAGACTTCCAGAAATTTTTTCACCATATCTGAGAAAATAGAGAGCATGCACCTTTGAAAGGTTGCAGGTGCATTGCACAGACCAAATGGCATCCTTCTGTATGCAAATACTTCGGATGGACATGTGAATGCTGTTTTCTCTTGATCCTGGGAATCTACTGCAATTTGATTATAACCTGAGTATCCATCCAAGAAGCAGTAGTATTCATGACCTGCTAGTCTTTCTAGCATCTGGTCTATGAATGGTAAAGGAAAATTATCATTTCTGGTAGCTGTATTGAGACTTCGTGTAACTGTCCTTGTAGGAACCAGTTTATTTTTTTCATTATGAACCACTGCCATGCCACCCTTCTTAGGGACGACTTGGACAGGGCTTACCCAGGGGCTATCAAAAATAGGATAAATAATCCCAGCCTCTAGTAACTTAGTGACCTCCTTCTGCACCACCTCCTTCATGGCTAGATTCAGCTGCCTCTGTGGTTGAACCACTGGCTTAGCGTCATCCTCCAATAGGATCTTGTGCATGCATCTGGCTAGGCTAATGTCCTTAAGATCACTGATGGACCACTAAAGAACTGAAGATTGATGGTTTAGAAGTTATAGTAAACTCTCGTTGTAAGTATAGTTACTAAACCAAGCAATCAACCTTTCTTACAAACGTTTTGGTTGTCACAAGTAACAAACCCCTAAATAAATTGATAACCGAAGTATTTAAACCTCGGGTCATCTTCTCAAGGAATTGCAGGGAGGTATGTTCTTATTATTGGTTATGGGTTTTGTAAATTGGGTGTTTTGAAAATGAGGAGCATATATGATAAATGACAAGTAATCTAAATAAATGATTGTAAAATAAACTCTTGGCAAGGTATGAGAACTGAAAGTCCTATCCTAGTTATCCTTATCAATTGTGATGAGAATTGGATTTTTCTCCCACTTTGTTAACCTCTAACTATGAGGGTAAGTCAAGTGAATGAATTAATTTGAATCCTCAAGTCCCAGTCTTTCCTTGGGAAAATTTAGAGTTATTGGATCTCGAATTAATTCTTGAAGAATTCCAATTTTCGGTCAACAATGAGTTTGATAACTCAAGAGTCACTAATTAATCAACCAGAGCCAAAAGGTAGAAAAATCAAAATTATTTATATCATAACTAAGAGAAACAAATCATAGATCTGAAAATACCTCAAATAATATTTATTAAGAAAATCATAATATGAATGTCATTAAGTCAAATTGGCAACATATATAATTAAAAATAAGAGAAGTCAAAATAAAGGAATATTAAACCTGGAGCTCAGAAGAATTATAAGTTGAAATAATAATAAATCCTAAATCCTTTAAGAGGAATTCTAATCCTAAATTCTAAGAGAGATGAGAGAACCTCTCTCTCTAAAAACTACATCTAAACTATGAAAAGTGAATTATGAGAGCCTCTTGAGTCTCTGTATGTTCCGTGACTTTAATTTATGTTTCTGGGCCAAAAATTGGGTTGAAATGCGGCCCAAAATCTCTGCCAGCGACTTTTGTAATTCTGCAGATCGCGCACGTCACGCGTCCGCGTCGTCCACGTGTTCGCGTCACTTAGCATTTCTCATACCACGCGTGCGCGTCGTCCACGCTTTCGCGTCGTTCGTGCAGCTTCCAATCCGTGCGGTAGCGTCTGGCACGTGAACGCGTCACTCTGATTTCTTCCATTTTGCGCGGTCGCGTGAGCCATGCGACCGCGTGACTTCTCGCTGGTCATCTCCTCAATTCCTTGTGTTCCTTCCATTTTTGCACGCTTCCTCTTTATTCTCTAAGCCATTCCTGCCCTATGAAGCCTGAAACACTTAACACACAGATCAAGGCATCGAATGGTAATAAGAGAGGATTAAGATTAGCTAAATTAAGATCAAAGAAGCATGTTTTCAATCATAGAACTAAACTAGGAAGGAATTGTAAAATCATGCAAATCTTATGAATAAGTGGGTGAAAAGCTTGATAAAACTACCCAATTAAATACAATATAAACCATAAAATAGTAATTTATCAACCTCCCCACACTTAATCATTAGCATGTCTTCATGCTAAACTCAAGGAGACCAAATAAATGAGTAGGGAAAGACAAGACTCATGCAATGCACCCTATGAATGTGAATGCAACTACATGCTAAAATGATTCTACCTACTTGGTGAAAAAGTAAATAAATCTTTCAAGAACAAATATGAACCGAATTTCACTAATTCAAATTACAAAATGAAAGACAAGTAAACTTGTAAGAAGATAGCTCATAAAAGCAGGGAACATAGAATCAAGCACTGAACCCTCACTGGTAGTGTATATCACTCTAATCTCTCAAGTGTCTAGGGTCAATCACTCTATTCTCCCCTACTCATGCTTTCTAAACTTTGTCTTTCATCTAACCAATCATCAAATATTTAGTATACCCATGCACACATCATGAGGTCTTTTCAAGGTTGTAATGGGGCTGAGGTAAAGGTAAGGAGGTATGTATAAGGTTAAGTGAGCTAACAAAGTGAATCCTTGATTAGTCTAAGATCTCACCTAACATATACATATTTTATAAAATTTAAAATTCTTTACCTAGCTACCCAAATTTTTCCCACTTTTGTATTACATGCTCATGTATCAAACTTATTTTTGAATTTTGTCCCATGTGCATTGCTTTATTTTGCATTTGGGGAATTCTTTTGTATCCCCTTTATTTAAATACTAAATTTTTTTTATATGCACATGGTAATTTAATTACTTTGATTTCACGTGAGCATGCTTCCCAAAAATTTTTATTTTGAGATATCTTTATTCTTTTCAACTTTCTACCTTGTTTCTATCATCCATGTTCCCATAAGGTTTTCCCACACTTAAACAATTACATAATTTCTATCTTAAGCTAACCAAGGATTCAACTTGGGATTTTTATTTTATTTTTCTGCTTAAGACTAGTAATGTGGTTATAAAACAAGGGAGAATTTAAAAGCTCAAGGGGGTTAACAAGGGTGATGTAGAAGGTAGGCTTTATTTGGAATAAGTGAGCTAAAATCAAACAATGGCCTCAATCATATGCAATCATGTAAATATACTAAACAATGGACATATAAAATGGAACAAAGCAAAGATTACAATCATAGAGAAGAAAACACACAAGAATAAAATATTATGGTTAAATAATGTAACCGTACAATTAAGCTCAAAATCTCACAGGTTGTGTATTCTTTGGCTCAAAAACCATGTTCCAAATACAACTTCAAACAAATTTAACACATAAATTTTTTTTTCAATTTAAATTAGTGAAATACTATAAAAATTTCTTGAAAAGAAAATATTACTTCAACTAAGTAGTAACTAAATGCATAAAATCAAACAAACATACAATCAAATATGCCAATGCAATAATGAATAAACAAAGAAAATAAAACTATGGTGTTGAAAAGAAGAAAATAGCTAACCCATAGAGATCGGTATCGACCTCCCCACACTTAAAGATTGCACCGTCCTCGGTGCATGCTAAGGTATACAAGTGGACGGGTT
This sequence comes from Arachis hypogaea, assembly GCF_003086295.3. Taxonomy (NCBI): domain Eukaryota; kingdom Viridiplantae; phylum Streptophyta; class Magnoliopsida; order Fabales; family Fabaceae; genus Arachis; species Arachis hypogaea. The sequence goes on along the minus strand of NC_092039.1, from coordinate 52,965,440 downwards.
GCTTCAACTGGGGCTCTTTTTGTTCCTTTCCTTGCCGGTGATTTGGGAGTAGCTTTCTCTTTACCCTTCTTGGTGGCCATCCATGGTGGGTTGTCTCCCACCTAGCACTTTTAGTTAAAGTCTTTAAGTTGGACCTTTGGTGAGCTCCCTGTTATGGTGGTTTATGCTTGTACTGATCCAGGAATCCCCACCAATGTTTGTACTTCCAGTAGCCTCCGGGGTCCCAAACTAAGCATGTAAAGCCCTTAAGAAGCTTCAAACAGATTCTTAGGCTCCCGGGGTGACAAATGTCAGAACAGATTCCAGGATCCCAAACCTTACTTTTACACCCGTTTTTGTCTCGATCTGCATTTTCCCAGCCGGGTGAAAGGTGATCTGAATTCTCACTGCAGCGACCAAACAGCTTCCTAGACCCATTCAGTTGAGCTTTACACCAACTTTTGCATTTAAACTTAAAGCTTCCAACCGTAATGAACCTTGCAGGATAATTCTTACCACTGGTCATCTTCCGCTTACTCTTAATGTCACAAAGAGCTCTAAGTTGACAATCCGTCTCCAGTAGCCCATAATCAAGTGGAATTAGAAAGCTAAGGGATATGAATTTTACCCACTTGAATGTTGTGAAGGATGATGGCAACTTAGGGGGAGGTATTTTTAATGAAATTGCAAGCTCCACTCCCTTGTGCTCTTCTCTGATAATTACCACCTCTTTGCAAGTTTCTTCAATTTCAACCTCTTCCTCTTGGTAGCTTTCTTCCAATTCAATCTCCTCTTCATTGCTTTCCAAGGGCATGGGAGGTTGTGCTTCTTCTTCTTGAATCTCCATCTCTTGATCAACCTCTTCCAAGTCTTCAACTGTGATATGCCTTGGAGGTTGTACACCCTCCTCAGTATCAATTTCAAACATCTTGGAAGGGGGTTCTATGACTGGACTTTCCCATGGAGGTTCTGCATCTCCTAAATCTTTAACCACTTCTTCTTCTTCAATAATTCCGGCTTCCTCCACTTGTTCGAGTACAAAGTCATGCTCCGTACCGTTCACTGGAGTTTCTAGTATCTCCTTCATGCTACGTTCTTCATTAAATTGTCCACATGAAGCCATGGGGGTTCCTTGAGTGTCCGAACATCGAGAAGCTAATTGAATTATCACTTGCTCCAATTGACGAATGGTTGTCTGAAATCGATCCACTATTTCCTTGAAATGATCCTTTGTCTCTTGATGCGCTCGGCTTTCATAAATAGGATCATAGTGCTCTTGGATTGATGGATATGGATATGGTGAATATTAAAGTGGTAGTTCTTGGGAGTAATTGGGTTGGAATTGGGGTGGTTCTATATATGGTTCATATGGCTCTTAAGGTGGTTGGTATGGTGGTTGAGGGTTAGGGTCATATGGAGGTGAATGGTGGAAATGGGCTTGTAAGTGTGGTGGTTCAAAGCTATGTTGAGAAGGGGGCTCATAGGCATATGGTGGTGGTTATTGATAATCGAAAGATTGCTCACCATAGCCATTACCTTGATATGCATCACAGAATGGTTGTTGATAGTCCATTAGAGGTGGTTGTTGCCATGAGGGTTGACCAAATCCTTGTGGCTCCTCCCATCTTTGATTGTTCAAACCACGGTGCATGTTGTCATTATAATCTCCTCTTCCTGCAACATAATTATAACCAGACTCATAGCCAAAGGGGTGAGAGTTCATAGTAGTAAGAGAAAATAAAAACAAAAACTAACAAAAAGAAAATATTTTGAAAAAGAGATGATTAAAAAAATTGAATTTTGAAAAATAAGATAAGATAAGATAAAAATTTTAAAATAAAAATCTGAAATTTTTTTTTAAATATTTACAATAACCAATAATAAGGCACACGTTTGCAATTCCCCGGCAACGGCGCCATTTTGAAGAACTGAAGATTGATGGTTTAGAAGTTATAGTAAACTCTCGTTGTAAGTATAGTTACTAAACCAAGCAATCAACCTTTCTTACAAACGTTTTAGTTGTCACAAGTAACAAACCCCTAAATAAATTGATAACCGAAGTATTTAAACCTCGGGTCGTCTTCTCAAGGAATTGCAGGGAGGTATGTTCTTATTATTGGTTATGGGTTTTGTAAATTGGAGGTTTTGAGAATGAGAAGCATATATGATAAATGACAAGTAATCGAAATAAATGACTGTAAAATAAACTCTTGGCAAGGTATGAGAACTGGAAGTTGATGACAAGTCATCATATACCCATTTTTCAAGCTAATTTCACTTGTTTTGTTAGCATTTATGCACTTTCTTGCATCCTAAGTAAGTGATTTGGAGTGAAAATGCATAACTTTTCTAAATCAAGCAACCACCATGAAATTAATGATAAATCATGAGGTTTAAGCTAATTTTAATTGAATTTTAATTGATTTATAAACCTCTTAAATTTAGTGATACTTGGAGTGGTTGTTTTGGTTTATTGTAGGTGAAGAAAAGAAAAGAAAAGGAAAAGCGTGGCCTAAGAAGTGTAGCCTAAGGAAAGGAAAGCGTGGCCAAAGCAATATGAAGCGTGCCGCATGCAAGGGGGAGGCAACATTGCCCTCCACAAGGGCACACTGCCCTCTAGGAGGGCAATATAAGAGAACCAAGAAGAGAAGGCAACTCTGCCCTGCCCACTACAAGGGCAGAGCACAAAATGTGCCTTGAGACCAAGAGGAAGAGAACCTTGCCCTGCCCTTGTGGAGGGCAGTATCGGGCTCTCCAAGGAAAGAAATCAAAGGAAAAATGCCTATGATGCATGCTACAAGGATCGAACAAGGAACCATGAGGAAGCTAGGACTTAAGGATGAGTGCCGTGCCAAGAAACCAAGGAAATTATGGTAGCGTGTGCTTCCTCCGTGTTTCGAACATGGGACAAGCAATGTGAGAACTCTGCCCTGCCCTTGGCGCGGGCAGGGCAGCATTTGGATTGGCGCACGATCCTGGCGCATCACGCACGATCCTGGCGCACCAACTCTCGTCCCTGGCAGCATCTGGCGCATCAACTCTCGTCCCTGGCAGCATCTGGCAGCACCAAAATTTCCTGCCCTGCCCTCCGCGAGGGCAGGGCAGCATCCTATGCACCAAGCTCAATTCTGGCGCACCAACTTTGGATTCTGGCAGCACCAGGGCAGCGTTTGACGCACCAGGACGCACCACAACGCACCATGCCGCACCAGCTTGCACCACGGACGCACCACCATGCACCAATTTTCTGCCCTGCCCTCCACAAGGGCAGGGCAGCCTCCTGGAACAACATTTTGGGCCAAAAATTCAAATTAAAAATCCATTTGAATTCATTTCTTCACCAAATCAAAAGCCCATCCAAATCCAAAAATCCAAGAATAGAAAGTGTATAAATAGAAGCTAGTTTGATGTAATTAGAACCTTTTTTTTTACCACTTTTACCTTTACTTTTGAATTTTACTTTCACCTTTCTTTTGAGCTTTGGCAATTGTTCTTGGGTGACTTTACTGAGAATTCTGAGAATTGGGGAGGAGAATTGATCTCTCTTCTTCCTCATTCTTGCCTGAGCACTTCTAATTTTCTGTTTCTGAGTTTTGGGTGTGAGAAATTGAGGAAATTCTGTCTCAATTCCCATTCAAATTCTCTTCAATTCTCTTTCTGCATAATTGAATCTATTTACATTCTCTTTACTGCTTTCTTCTTCTAATTCTTGTCAATTGCTTTGTTAAGTTGGATCTAGGAAGGCAAATAGAGATCTAGGCTCTGCTACCTAGTCTCTTGAGACCTGAGACCCAATTTTACTTTTGGTTCTTCTGTGAACCTCTGCTGCACTTTATTTCCTTTCTGTCTGAATGCTTATTGCTTCTGATTCAATTTTTGCTCCCTTGATTGTTGCAATTTACTTTCTCTCTGTTTAGATTCTACAATCCCAGTCCTCAATTCCCTTTTATATTCAAGCCATTTATCTTTTTTGCCATTTAAGTTACTGCAATTTACATTTCTTGCACTTTAAGTTTCAGTCATTTACTTTCTTGTTCTTTAAGATTCTGCAAATTTACTTTCCTGTTCTTTAATTTACTGCACTTTTCCCTTCCCCCTTTACATTTACTGTCATTTACTTCTTGTTAAACACAAATCACTCAACCAAAACTTGATTCGCTTGACTAAATCACCCACTAAACTAAAATTGCTCAATCCTTCAATCCCTGTGGGATCGACCTCACTCATGTGAGTTATTATTACTTGATGCGACCCGGTACACTTGCCGGTGAGTTTTGTGTTGGATCGTTTTCCACACATCAAGTTTTTGGCGCCGTTGCCGGGGATTGAAATAGATTGACAATGATTAAGTGAAGTGGAGGTCTAGATTAAGCATTTTTTTCTGTTATTCTAATTCCTACTAACACACTAACTGTTTGAGTTTTTGCTTAAACTAACTAAACCTTCATTCTAGCTATAGATTGAAGTTTCATTGGCTTTCTGAGTTTGTGTGTTTTTTGTTGTGTGTTTGTATGTCAGGTATAGGAAGATCTTCCCCTATCATCTCTGAAATTCATCAAAGGACTCTTCGGAGAATAAGAAGAGCCGAAAGAGGGAAGAACGTTGTTGGAGAAGAAGAATCTGAGGAGGAATTCCAAGAGATGGAAGGAGACACCAATCAACCAGGAGAAGGAGCCAACAATAATCAACAACAGAGAAGAGTCTTGGCTTCATACACATTTGCAAATGCTAGGCATTGTGGGAGTAGCATTCTCCCTCCCAATGTCAATGCAAACAATTTTGAACTCAAGCCACAACTCATCACTCTGGTTCAAAACAATTGTTCTTTTGGAGGAGGGCCTTTGGAGGATCCAAATCAACATTTGTCTACTTTCTTGAGAATCTGTGACACAGTGAAAACAAATGGTGTACCCCCTGATAGCTACAAGTTGCTGCTCTTCCCATTCTCTCTCAGAGATAAAGCCACTCAATGGCTAGAGACCTTTCCAAAAGAAAGCATCAATACTTGGGATGACTTGGTGAGCAAGTTCCTTGCCAAATTTTATCCCCCTCAAAGAATCCTAAGGTTGAAGACTGAGGTTCAGACATTCACTCATTAGAGGCCGAGAACTTATATGAAGCATGGGAAAGATATAAGGCTTTACTGAGGAAATGTCCACCAGAGATGTTCACTGAGTGGGACAAGCTACAAAACTTCTATGAAGGACTCACTCTTAAAGCTCAAGAAGCTCTTGATCACTCTGCCGGAGGCTCATTACAACTCATGAAAACCACAGAGGAAGCTCAAAACCTCATTGATATGGTGGCCAACAACCAATATTTCTTTGCTCATCAAAGACAACGCCAACCATCATAGAGAAGAGGAGTAATGGAGTTGGAAGGAGTAGATTCAATCTTAGCTCAAAACAAGATGATGCAGCAGCAGATTCAACAACAGTTTGAGCAAATGGCCAAAAGAATTGATGGCTTGCAAGTGGCAGCAGTGAGCACCACAAGCCAACCACCAACCACTTGGGTGCAAAATGAAGAAACTCAAGAGGAGCAACAGCAAGAGCAAGTCCAATACATGCACAACCAAAATCCTGGAACAAGTGAAGTCTATGGGGATACTTACAATCCATCTTGGAAGAACCATCCCAACCTCAGATGGGGAGACAACCATAATCAAAACCAACAACCATGGCAAAGAAACACAGGCCAGAACAATTGGAAAACCACAAACCACAACCCCCAGCCAAACACTAACCAAAACTCATACAGAAAACCACAAAACAACTACCCAAATTCTAACCAATACCCACCCAATAACCACCCAACTAACCAAAACACTTATCTTCATCCATCAACACCCCAAAATCAACCCATCTCACAAGATTCACAGAGAATCACCAATCTAGAGCTGCTCATGGAGAAACTAATGAAGAACCAAGAATTGACAACAAAGAGCCAAGAAGCCTCTATGAAGAACCTAGAGAGGCAGATTAGACAGATCTCTAAGAAAATTTCTGTTGAAAAACCATCAAGTTCACTACCTAGTGATACCATTCCCAACCCAAAGGAAGAATGCAAGGTCGTGCAACTAAGGAGTGGAAAGATGTTAGTGGATGGTAACCAAGGAGCAACAAAGAAGCTTATGGAGAATGACACTGAGCCAACAAAGAATGATGAAGCCATCAACAAAGACATGATAAGTAAGAATGCTCCAGAAAAACTCACAGAGGAAGACAACAAACCACAGAATTTGAAGAAAGGAAAGAAGATCTTGGAGGAACCAATTCCAAAACAACATCAAGTGGAGAAGAGCTCAACACCACCACTACCTTATCCACAGAGATTTCACAAGGAGATAAAGGATCAGCATTTCCACAAATTTCTTGAGACTTTCAAGAAGTTGGAGATCAACATACCTTTAGCTGAAGCTTTGGAGCAAATGCCTTTATATGCCAAGTTCTTAAAGGAGCTCATCAACAAGAAAAGAGATTGGAATGAGAAGGAAACGGTGATGCTCAGTGAAGAATGCAGTGCTCTCATTAAAAAGGGACTCCCTCCCAAGCTTGAAGACCCTGGAGGTTTCTTCTTACCATGCACTATTGGAAACCTGTTCATTAACAAGGGGATGTGCGATCTAGGAGCAAGCATAAATCTAATCCCATATTCTTTAGTGAAAAAGCTTGGCATAGAGGAAGTGAAACCAACACAGATGTCCTTGGAATTGGTGGACCAATCAGTAGTATATCCTAAGGGGCTGATTGAGAACATTTTAGTTAAGGTTGACAGGTTTATCTATCCAGCAGATTTTGTGATCCTGGATTCTTCAGAACATGGAAATGACTCCATAATACTTGGTCGACCATTTTTGGCCACTGCTAGAGCCATTGTGGACATAGAGCAATGAGAGTTAACCCTCAGGATGCATGAGGAGAGCATCATCCTGAAAGTCTTCCCAGAATTACAAAGGGATGAAGAAACAAGCAAATTGAGTGATGATCTCCTTCCAAAGCAATCAACTGAAAAGGAAGTGGAACAGAAAAACAAACAGATGCAAGAAGAAAAAGGGATTAAAAAGGAAGTAGGGGTGATCAGCAAGAAGGAAGGTATCACAACTCAAGTAACTATCAAGAAAGAAAGATCAACAAGAAAGAAAAAGATGAAGAGCAAGAAAAAGGCTCACAAAGGTTGGAAGAACAAGAAAATCCCAACTGAAGGATTTTCTAAAGGTGATAAGGTGCAACTCGTATATCAACAGCATGGAGCAGAAGATTATTACACTGTCAACCAAATTCTTTCTCTTGAGCATATAGAAATTGAGCATCAAAGCACACAGAGAAAGCTGACAGTGAGAGGTGACAAGTTGAGACATCACCAACATCAACCACCCTAAAGGGAAGTCAATGTCAAGCTAATGACAATAAAAGAGCGCTTCATGGGAGGCAACCCATGGTTTAAGATTTCTGTCTTCTCTTTCATTTAATAAGCTATGATTCCTCTGAATATGATTTTGAATTTTCATGCCTGGTAAATGCATACATCATTTTGAAGCACATGGCAAACTTCTAAGTTTGGTGTACCTTAAGGCACACCCAAGTTCATTGTTCAAAGAAGAGGATTGTCTTTTAGAGCATATGCATAAGTCTTTTGATAAAGCATGTGACCAAACACTAAGTTTGGTGTCTGCATGTGCAACAATGTTCAGAGGATCATTTTCCAATCATGGACTCAAAACCATACAGATAAGGGATCATACATCAATTTTTTTTAAAAAAAAATGCATCAATTGTGAGAACGGTTTGCATTGTTAAGCCATCCCCTCAATAAAAGATAAGTTTGGTGTTCACCAACTTTTAACATTTTATTTAGGGACACAATTGATCACAAAAAAATTTTTAACTATTAAGCAAACCAAAACAATTTATTTTATTCTTGCAAATAGATTGCCAACGATTATATTTATGATCTAAGGCTGATTGCTTTGATTTATGCAGGAGAAAAAGGTTAAGGCAAATGCAAGGAGGGGCCACGGCTAGGAGAAGCTATGTGAGGGAGGTCACATGCGCCTAGGGGAACGCGTTCATGGGGAACAGAATTTGCATGCATGCAACATTGAACACCTAAATGCATGCAGCCAATGGGAGGAGGATCCTCGTCAAGCCTCAACCATGCATGCAGACCGTCCATTCCATGAGTTCTTGAGATGACCAACTCAATCTCAGCCCTTCATGAACACTAACGGTTCCTTCTTCATTCATTCATTGTGGTTTTGTTGGAAGGCTTAAAGAATTCACCTATAAGTAGCCGTTGGCACCAACACGGTATACACATTCTTATTCAAGCCACTTTCATATTAAAACCATACTCTCTTCCACTTCCAAAACCAACAGAATTCCCTTACCTCACACATCAAAACCGAACCAAAACTCTTCTCAAACACAACACATAGTTCTTCTACTCTCATTGCCTCTTTCTTTTCACTTTAATTTCAATGGCCTCCTCAAGCTCAAAAAGAAGGCCGGGAAAAGAACCTATGGTAACCGAACCTCCAGCATTTGATGCACGCAAGTTTAGATCCCAATTCCATGAAGGGAGATATCATAGGTTCATGGAGGCAAAGAATGTCATCTATGAGAAAGGCCTTGATTTGAGGGGAGGAGAATACCCCATTATGAGGCAAATTACTAGAGAAAGGAGGTGGGAACTCTTGTGTGCTCCTCTGACTGACATCAGTGCAGTAATGATCAGGGAGTTCTATGCAAATGCTGCAAAAGAAAACAAAAATAGTGCTCCTTACACAAGCTATGTCAGAGGGGTTGAAGTGAGTTTTAGCCCAGCTGCTATCACAAGAGCCCTCAAGTTGAGAACCATAACCTATCCAGAGCCTAGTTATGAGGCTAGAATGCAAATGAAAAATAATCCTGATGAGATCCTGCAGGGGTTATGCATGGAAAATACAGATTGGGAAAGAGATTCAAAGGGAATTCCAAGTCACATAAGGAGGATAAATCTTACTCCTGTGGCTAAGGGATGGTATGAAATAGTGAGGAGATCTATCCTTCCTACTGGAAACGCATCTTGGGTCACAATCAAATGAGCACTCTTGACATACTGCATCTTGCATGGAGGTGAGATCAATCTTGCACAACTCATAGCCGACAGTATTCAAGAAATGGCCGATAGCACAAGCAAATCAAAAGGTCTTGGACATCCAAGCACCATCCAAAGGCTATGTGACAGAGCTAACGTAATCTTTGAAGATGAAGACACAACAAAAGTGAAGAAAGGGAAATGGATTACCAAGAAGAGCATGGAGGGAACGAATGAAGAAGAAGACCAAGAAGGGGTAGTAGCTCCTAGACAAAGGAGATCACAAAGAGAGGAAGGACGAAATCAAGCTTATGATGCCATAGATATGAGCCAATTACAAAGATCAATTGAAGAACTATCTCAGCAACTCATGCAGGCTCAACAAGGTCAAAATCAACTCATGCAGGCCCAACAGGGCCAAAATCAGGAGGGCCAAGAGAGATATCTAGAGCCCCATCCAGAATTCATGGAGCAATTCTTGAAAGAAAAAGAAGAACGAGAAGCTTGGCAGCATCAAATGGAGGAAAAACAAGAGAAATGGGAGCAACAAATGATGACTCAGCAGCAAGAATTTCAAGCACAGATTCTTGAAGGGCAAAAAGAGCAATACAAAGAATTCAAAGAATCATATGATAAGCTGTATTTTAGTCAAGCTAAAGCAGAGGAATATAGTCACAACCTGTATCAATGGAAGAATGTTCATCATACCATGGGAGAAGTTAGACACGTACAAAGAGTGGAGTATGATGAAAACATGCAAGCAAGGTTGGAATACTTGACCCACAATTTGCCAACACTCAATCCTGAGATCAAGCCATTTGAACAATGCCCTGAATTCTTAGCCAAGCAACAAGCAAAATCTCATCAATACACTGAGTCAACCTTTAACAGATTGGAAGATTTTGGGCTCAAAGGACTCCTAGATTCTGTTTGGGGTAGAAGATGTCCTGGTGAAGAGATCCGAGATTACTCCAAGACAGGGAAGAGAAAGAAGAAGAAGGGAGAATCAAGCAGCAGCCATGACCATTAGAAGGTGGCAAAGTTCTTTCATACTTCCTCTTTCATGTCTCTAATAAGGAGATGCATGTCTGAAACATGATATGCCTCCATCATTTATTTCTTTTACTTTATGCATTTTCTGTTCTTTGCTTTTCATTTCAGTTAGTTAATAAATAGCTAGAAAAATGATAAGTCTGCACAATGCTTGTTATCTATCACTTAGCTTGAAAATTGTTTTGTTTCCCATATGCTTGAATAAAAGAGTTTGGTTTGAATTGAAAAGTAAAATATCCAATGTTGCATAAGTATGAATGGAAGTTGGTGGTGGTATATATGTTTGATTAAATGCATAACTCATGAAATAATTGTTGCATAATATCATTCTCATTTATGTGTGAGTTAGCTTGCTGTTACAAAGATTCTTATCAAGAATGAAACAACCTTGGTAACAAAAACAGAAAGAAAAGGGAAAGAAAAAGCCAAAATGGCAAGAAAAACAAAGAATAAAGGTTGGACACCAATAGCTTGAACCTTAGGACATATGCCTGTGGTGTTCTTGTACTAAGATCTGCTTGGATGAGTAAATTCTAAGGGGTATTTTAAAACCCGGTCACTTAGATCAACTGATTTGGGATGGCCAATTGAAAATCCACAATAAAGAGCAACTTAGATACAGAACATTTAGTTATCCAAAGAGATGCTGGGTATCAATGATCCTAGGAAGAATTAGTGAGCCATGTGTCTGTGGTGGAAAGATGTTGAGCAAAAAGAAAAGAAAATAAAGCCAAAGGCTATGCTGCAGCATTTGACACCCAACCTCTAAAAAAATAATAAGCTTGTTAAGCATTATAAGCCAAGAAAAGTTAGCAAGGGAGGAATCAAAAAGTGAGTCTTATAACAGCAAGTTTAGCAAACCTTTGATGCAAAATGTATATCATGTAACAAGAACAATAACTTGAGTTATCATTGTCTGCATAAATGCCCCATAGATCAAGTTCTGCTATCTGCATAATAAGGATAAGTATCCTTTTCTTATTCATTCCATTTACTCTTAGTTTTGATGCTTGCTTGGGGACAAGCAAGGTTTAAGTTTGGTGTTGTGATGACAAGTCATCATATACCCATTTTTCAAGCTAATTTCACTTGTTTTGTTAGCATTTATGCACTTTCTTGCATCCTAAGTAAGTGATTTGGAGTGAAAATGCATAACTTTTCTAAATCAAGCAACCACCATGAAATTAATGATAAATCATGAGGTTTAAGCTAATTTTAATTGAATTTTAATTGATTTATAAACCTCTTGAATTTAGTGATACTTGGAGTGGTTGTTTTGGTTTATTGTAGGTGAAGAAAAGAAAAGAAAAGGAAAAGCGTGGCCTAAGAAGTGTAGCCTAAGGAAAGGAAAGCGTGGCCAAAGCAATATGAAGCGTGCCGCATGCAAGGGGGAGGCAACATTGCCCTCCACAAGGGCACACTGCCCTCTAGGAGGGCAACATAAGAGAACCAAGAAGAGAAGGCAACTCTGCCCTGCCCACTACAAGGGCAGAGCACAAAATGTGCCTTGAGACCAAGAGGAAGAGAACCTTGCCCTGCCCTTGTGGAGGGCAGTATCGGGCTCTCCAAGGAAAGAAATCAAAGGAAAAATGCCTATGATGCATGCTACAAGGATCGAACAAGGAACCATGAGGAAGCTAGGACTTAAGGATGAGTGCCGTGCCAAGAAACCAAGGAAATTATGGTAGCGTGTGCTTCCTCCGTGTTTCGAACACGGGACAAGCAATGTGAGAACTCTGCCCTGCCCTTGGCGCGGGCAGGGCAGCATTTGGATTGGCGCACGATCCTGGCGCATCACGCACGATCCTGGCGCACCAACTCTCGTCCCTGGCAGCATCTGGCGCATCAACTCTCGTCCCTGGCAGCATCTGGCAGCACCAAAATTTCCTGCCCTGCCCTCCGCGAGGGCAGGGCAGCATCCTATGCACCAAGCTCAATTCTGGCGCACCAACTTTGGATTCTGGCAGCACCAGGGCAGCGTTTGACGCACCAGGACGCACCACAACGCACCATGCCGCACCAGCTTGCACCACGGACGCACCACCATGCACCAATTTTCTGCCCTGCCCTCCACAAGGGCAGGGCAGCCTCCTGGAACAACATTTTGGGCCAAAAATTCAAATTAAAAATCCATTTGAATTCATTTCTTCACCAAATCAAAAGCCCATCCAAATCCAAAAATCCAAGAATAGAAAGTGTATAAATAGAAGCTAGTTTGATGTAATTAGAACCTTTTTTTTTACCACTTTTACCTTTACTTTTGAATTTTACTTTCACCTTTCTTTTGAGCTTTGGCAATTGTTCTTGGGTGACTTTACTGAGAATTCTGAGAATTGGGGAGGAGAATTGATCTCTCTTCTTCCTCATTCTTGCCTGAGCACTTCTAATTTTCTGTTTCTGAGTTTTGGGTGTGAGAAATTGAGGAAATTCTGTCTCAATTCCCATTCAAATTCTCTTCAATTCTCTTTCTGCATAATTGAATCTATTTACATTCTCTTTACTGCTTTCTTCTTCTAATTCTTGTCAATTGCTTTGTTAAGTTGGATCTAGGAAGGCAAATAGAGATCTAGGCTCTGCTACCTAGTCTCTTGAGACCTGAGACCCAATTTTACTTTTGGTTCTTCTGTGAACCTCTGCTGCACTTTATTTCCTTTCTGTCTGAATGCTTATTGCTTCTGATTCAATTTTTGCTCCCTTGATTGTTGCAATTTACTTTCTCTCTGTTTAGATTCTACAATCCCAGTCCTCAATTCCCTTTTATATTCAAGCCATTTATCTTTCTTGCCATTTAAGTTACTGCAATTTACATTTCTTGCACTTTAAGTTTCAGTCATTTACTTTCTTGTTCTTTAAGATTCTGCAAATTTACTTTCCTGTTCTTTAATTTACTGCACTTTTCCCTTCCCCCTTTACATTTACTGTCATTTACTTCTTGTTAAACACAAATCACTCAACCAAAACTTGATTCGCTTGACTAAATCACCCACTAAACTAAAATTGCTCAATCCTTCAATCCCTGTGGGATCGACCTCACTCATGTGAGTTATTATTACTTGATGCGACCCGGTACACTTGCCGGTGAGTTTTGTGTTGGATCGTTTTCCACAAATCAGAAGTCCTATCCTAGTTATCCTTATCAATTGTGATGAGAATTGGACTTTTCTCCCACTTTGTTAACCTCTAACTATGAAGGTAAGTCAAGTGAATGAATTAATTCGAATCCTCAAGTCCCAGTCTTTCCTTGGGAAAAGTTAGAGTTATTGGATCTCGAATTAATTCTTGAAGAATTCCAATTTTTGGTCAACAATGAGTTTGATAATTCAAGAGTCACCAATAAATCAACCAGAGCCAAAAGGTAGAAAAATCTAAATTATTTATATCATAAATAAGAGAAACAAATCATAGATCTGAAAATACCTCAAATAATATTTATTAAGAAAATCATAACATGAATGTCATTAAGCCAAATTGGCAACATATATAATTAAAAATAAGAGAAGTCAAAATAAAGGAATATTAAACCTGGAGCTCAGAAGAATTATAAGTTGAAATAATAATAAATCCTAAACCCTTTAAGAGGAATTCTAATCCTAAATCCTAAGAGAGAGGAGAGAACCTCTCTCTCTAAAAACTACATCTAAACTATGAAAAGTGAATTATGAGAGCCTCTTGAGTCTCTGCATGTTCCCTGACTTTAATCTATGTTTCTGGGCCAAAAACTGGGTTGAAATGCGGCCCAGAATCTGTGCCAGCGACTTTGTTAATTCTGCAGATCGCGCACGTCACGCGTCCACGTCGTCCACGCGTTCGCGTCACTTAGCATTTCTCGGACCACGCGTGCACGTCGTCCACGCTTTCGCGTCGTTCGTGCAGCTTCCAATCCGCGCGGTAGCGTCAGGCACGTGAACGCGTCACTCTGATTTCTTCCATTTTGCGCAGTCGCATGAGCCATGCGACCGCGTGACTTCTCGCTGGTCATCTCCTCAATTCCTTGTGTTCCTTCCATTTTTGCACGCTTCCTCTTTATTCTCTAAGCCATTCCTGCCCTATGAAACCTGAAACACTTAACACACAGATCAAGGCATCGAATGGTAATAAGAGAGGATTAAGATTAGCTAAATTAAGATTAAAGAAGAATGTTTTCAATCATAGAACTAAACTAGGAAGGAATTGTAAAATCATGCAAATTTTATGAATAAGTGGGTGAAAAGCTTGATAAAACTACTCAATTAAATACAATATAAACCATAAAATAATGGTTTATCAACACCCAAGAGCTGTCTTGTGTGTCCTTAGCACTTGAATTAGTGCTTCCTCTTCCTGTGACTCTAAGGTAGAGCTTATGATTATAGGAAAGGTATCACCTAGGGGTGTTCGCGGTGCGGTTTGGTTCAGTTTTTGAGAGAAAAGCCATCCGATCCAATCGCTTTATTAAACTACGGTTCGGTTTGGTTCGGTTTTTTATTTAAGCCATCCGAACCAAACCAAACCAATTAAAATCGGTTTGGTTTGGTTCGGTTTGTTCGGTTTTTTCAGTCAATTCAAAAAAAATATTACCATACTATTTCACAAAGTCATAACATTGAAATCGACAAATACAAATACACAATAGCTAACAAAGTCTTTGATCCAATGAAATTTAAGACAAAAGGAATTCAAATATAATAATTAAAAAAATGGGACACAAATTGTAGGGACCTTGCTAAATTCTATGGTGACTTGGGAGAAGATGATGCAATAGACCTACTTCTTGCAATTGAAAGAATGGGAAGATTTTGCTAAACGCTGCTTCTCGGCGGAGGTGGTTTTTACACTGACGGTGGTTGGGCTGTTGTCCATCTGAAAGAATGAAGTCTATCAGATATAAAACACTCAGCAAGAAAATCTCATACATGGCAAGGTACCAACTGCAAGCTACTAAAGCTATAAAGGAACAATAACTTGCATTTTTTACCCCATAATTCTGATTTTGTGAGCCAAGACAACTATCTTCCAAACAAAGAAATAAGATAGGAAATGAAAGGAATAAGAATTTAATTAGAATAGAAAGAAAGCACTCACCATGAATGAAAGAAGCCCTGTGAGTATGCTGCATTGGTAAATTAAAAAGTTCAATATAGACCATTAGAAAGCTGTATAGAAAAGTAACCAACATCTACAACTACTCTCAGATACAGGTTACTTGTGTAAAAGCATATAACCACAATCCAAACGTTAAATGAATAGATTAGAAAACAAATCACATAATGAAATATCATAACTAAAATCAATCTGACCTTGAAACAGACCACATAGGATTCCAACTTTCAGGATGAACTGCAGGAGCAGGAGCAGCAAAACACAGAAATATTAAATAAAAATCAGTATCTCATAATATTGACTGACTTGTACTATACCAGATAAAAGAACTTACAATCACTGAACCAGCAAATGCATATTTCAGGGATACTATCACCGATACTATACCAGATAAAAGAACTTACAATCACCGATACTATCACCTTCTCCCAGAAATGCATATTTCAGGGATGGTGGTAATGGTTTGAGCTCAGGTTTGGGAGGTTTCTCCTCTTCTTGAGGGATTTTCAGAGGTTCTATTATTCTCTCTGGTTCCTCCAAATCAGGCTGAGCATCTTTAAAGATATCCTCTAGCTCTTATTTGAGACTCTCAGTCATATTGACCTCTTTTACCAGAGAGTCAATAATATCAATGCTCATGCAGTCGTTTGGTGTGTCTGGATGCTGCATAGCTTTAACAACATTCAACTTAAACTCGTCCTCATTGACTCTCAGGGTTACTTCCCCTTTTTGGACATCAATGAGGGTTTGTCCAGTTGCTAGGAAAGGTCTTCCTAGAATGAGAGTTGCACTCTTGTGCTCCTCCATTTCCAACACCACAAAGTCAGTGAGAAAAGCAAAGGGCCCAATCTTGACAATCATGTCTTCAATCACGCCTAATAAGTATTTAATGGAGCCATCAGTAAGTTGGAGACATATCCGGGTTGGTTTGACTTCTTCAATCAAACCAAGCTTTCTGATAGTAGATGCAGGTATTAGGTTGATACTTGCCCCAAGATCACATAGAGCTTGCTTGGTACAAGTACCCTCTAATGTGCATGGTATCATGAAGCTTCCGGGATCTTTAAGCTTTTCTGGTAAGCTTTTCAGAATGACTGCACTGCATTCTTCAGTGAGGTAAACTTTTTCAGTTTCTCTCCAATCTTTCTTATGACTTAAGATCTCTTTCATAAACTTAGCATAAGAGGGTATTTGCTCAAGTGCCTCTGCAAACAGAATCTTTATTTCAAGAGTCCTAAGATAGTCTGCAAAGCGGGCAAATTGCTTATCATGTTCTGCTTGGTGGAGTTTCTGAGGGTAAGGCATTTTGGCTTTGTATCCCTCAACCTTAGTTGCTGCAGGTTTATTACCTACAGATGTGGGTTGAGAAGCCTTTTCAGAAGGGTTGCTATCAGCACTTGTATGTGTTTGATCCCCCAATGGCATTTGAATGCCAGGGGTGAAAGCTGCAATGGCGTTAGACGCCAACTCCTTACCTGTTTTTGGCGTCTGAACGCCAGAACTGAGCTTCCTTTGGGAATTCAACGCCAACTCCTTGCCTGTTTCTGGCATTTGAACGCCAGAATTGAGCATGGGTTGGGCATTTAATGACAGCTCTCCACCCTTTTCTGGTGTTTGAAAGCCAGAATTATTCCTCTCTGGGCTCTTATTGTCCTTAGAGGGATTTTGGGTAGCAGTTTGTTCATTTCTTGGCTTCCTGCTGCCTTGAAGTGAGGTATTTAATATTTTTCCACTTCTTAATTAAACTACTTGGCACTCTTCTGTTATTTGTTTTGATAACTATTGTTCTGTTTGCTTCATCTGCACTTCCATATTCATATTAGTCATTCTTGTTTCTTGCAATATCTCCTTGAATTTGGCTAGCGGTTTTGTTAGAAAATCTAATTGCTTATTGAATTCAGTAACTTGTTCTACAGGCATGAGTTCAGTAGTTACTGTTTTAGCCTCTTCTTTTATGGAAGATTCACTGCTTAGGTACAGATGCTGATTTCTGGCAACTGTATCAATGAGCTCTTGAGCTTCATCAATTGTCTTTCTCATGTGGATAGATCTACCAGCTGAGTGGTCTAGAGAAATTTGAGCTTTCTCTGTAAGCCCATAGTAGAAGATGTCTAACTGCACCCACTCTAAAAACATTTAAGAGGGGCATTTTCTTAGCATCTCTCTGTATCTCTCCCTAGCATCATAAAGAGATTCATTATCTCCTTGTTTAAAGCCTTGATTGCTCAACATTAGTTGTGTCATCCTTTTTGGAGGGAAATATTGATTCAAGAATTTTTCTGACAGCTGTTTCCATGTCCTTATGCTGGCCTTAGGTTGATTATTTAACCACCTCTTAGCTTGGTCTTTTACAGCAAATGGAAATAGTAACAATCTGTAGACATCCTGATCTACCTCCTTATCATGTACTGTGTCAGCAATTTGTAAAAACTGTGCCAGAAACTCCGTAGGTTCTTCTTGTGGAAGACCGGAATACTGGCAATTTTGCTGCACCATGATAATGAGCTGAGGATTCAGCTCAAAGCTACTAACTCCGATGGAGGATATGCAGATACTACTCCCATATGAAGCAGTAGTGGGGTTAGCATATGACCTCAGAGTCCTTCTGGACTGTTCATTTCCACTTAGGTCCATGATAGAGAAAGGGAGATGATGTAGATTTATTTTATTTGTTTTATTATATAAGAAAAATAATTTTCAAAATAATAAAATAAAATAAAATAAAAACTAAAATAAAAAACTAAAAATAAAATTTAAAAAATATTTTAAAATTTTTCGAAAAAGTGAGGAGAGAGAGAGTGGTTAGGATATTTTTTTGAAAAAGATATGATTTTTTTTAAAAAATTTAAAAGGATAAGATTTGAAAAATTTTGAAATTGAAATCTGAATTTTTATGAGAAGTTTCAAAAAAAATTATTTAAATATAGTTAAAAAAATAATTTTTTTATTTTGATTTTTGAATTTTATTATGAAAGAGAAAAACACACAAATGACACAAGACTTAAATTTTTTAAATCCAATGCTCCTTGTTTTCGAAAATTTTGGAGAGAAAACACAAAGGCACACCAAACTTAAAAATTTTAAGATCAAAACACAAGGAAGACTCAAGAACACTTTGAAGACTCACAAGAACAACAAGAACAAAAGATAGAACACCAAACTTAAAATTTTTAGAAAACCACAATAAATTTTCGAAAATTAAAGAAAATTAACAAGAGAACACCAAACTTAAAGTTTGGCTCAAGATTTAATCAAAGAAAAATTATTTATGAAAAAGATTTTAAAAAGAAGATACCCAATTACCCAGAACACAAGCCAACGCTCTAGCCAATTGAGCTATAAATGTAATGTGTTTTAAAGAGGTATTTTTAATAATTAAAAATATTTTTTTGAAAACTAATATTTTAAAAAAGCACAAGAAAAACAAGAAGAGACACAAAACAAGACAAATCAAAGATCAAACAAGAGAAATTGACAAGAACAATTTGAAGATCAAGGAAAAACAAAGAACATGCAATTCAAAAATTGAAAAACAAAGAAAAGCATGAAATTGACACCAAACTTAAAATATGAAACTAAATTCAAACAAAAGACTCCAAGAAAAATTAAAAACTAATAGAGAAAAATAATATTTTTGAAAGATTTTTAAAAGGAATAATAGAAGATGCAATCCTAGTGACTCTAAACAAAAAGACAAATTTTTCCTAATCTAAGTAACAAGATAAACCGTCAGTTGTTCAAACTCGAACAATCCCCGGCAATGGCGCCAAAAACTTGGTGCACGAAAATTACACTCACACTATATAATTCCGCACGACTAACCAGCAAGTGCACTGAGTCGTCCAAGTAATACCTTACGTGAGTAAGGGTCGAATCCCACGGAGATTGTTGGCTTGAAGCAAGCTATGGTTATCTTATTATTCTTAGTTAGGATACCAATAGGGTTCTTTAGTTTCAATTGTAAAAAGTGAAAGGGCATAAAATAAGAAATTGTTACGCGATAATGGACAATATGTTGGAGTTTTGGAGATGCTTTGCCTTCTGAATCCCTGCAACATAATGCTTTCTTACTTTCAAACATGCAAGGCTCCTTCCATGGCAAGCTGTATGTAGGGCATCACCATTGTCAATGGCTACTTCCCATCCTCTCAGTAAAAATGGTCCAAATGCTCTGTCACAGCATGGCTAATCATCTGTCGGTTCTCGATCATGTCGGAATAGGATCCATTGATCCTTTTGCGTCTATCACTACGCCCAACACTCGCGAGTTTGAAGCTCGTCACAGTCATCCAATCCCTGAATCCTACTCGGAATACCACAAACAAGGTTTAGACTTTCCGGATTCTCAAGGATGCTGCCAATGGATTCTAGCTTATACCACAAAGACTCTGATTAAGGAATCTAAGAGATATTCATTCAATCGAAGATAGAATGGAGGTGGTTGTTAGGCATGCATTCATAGATTGAGAATGGTTATGAGTGTCACGGATCATCACCTTCTTCACATTGAAGTGCAAATGAACATCTTAGATAGGAACAAGCGTGTTTGAATAGAAAACAAAAATAATTGCATTAATTCATCGAGACGCTGCAGAGCTCCTCACCCCCAACAATAGAGTTTAGAGACTCATGCCGTCAAAAAGTACAAAGTTCAGATCTAAAAATGTCATGAGGTACAAAATAAGCCTCTAAAAGTTGTTTAAATACTAAACTAGTAACCTAGGTTTATAGAAAATGAGTAAACTAAGATGGATAGTGCAGAAATCCACTTCTGGGGCCCACTTGGTGTGTGCTAGGGCTGAGACTTAAGCTTCTCATGTGCCTGGGCTGTTTCTGGAGTTAAACGTTAGGTTGTAACCTGTTTCTGGCATTTAACTCCAACTTGCAACCTGTTTCTGGTGTTCAACGCTAGAATGCAACATGGAACTGGCGTTAAACACCAGTTTACGTCATTTATCTTCACGCAAAGTATGAACTATTATGTATTGCTGGAAAGCCCTGGATGTCTAATTTCCAACCCAATTGAGAGCGGGCCAATTGGATTCCTATAGGTCCAAAAAATCAATTCCGAGTGCAAGAAGGTCAGAATCCAACAACATCAGCAGTCCTTTTTCAGCCTGAATCAGATTTTTGCTCAGCTCCCTCAATTTCAGCCAAAAAATACATGAAATCACAGAAAAACACACAAACTCATAGTAAAGTCCAGAAATATGAATTTTGCCTAAAAACTAATAAAAATATACTAAAAACTAACTAAAACATACTAAAATCTGTATGAAATTAGCCCCAAAAAGCGTATAAAATATCCGCTCATCAAGGAGCAGCTCCTGGGCTTTCAAACGCCAGTGCAGAGAAGCAGGGAATCAAGATTCCCTAGCCTCTCAGGATCAGTAGGTCCCTAATGATTGGATTTTTGACGGCTTAGAATTTCACAAATGAATTCTCGTTGCAAGTATAGTTTCTAAACCAATCACTAATCCTTTCATACAAAAAGTTGTTTGTCACTAAAACAAACCCCTAAAATTTATAAACCGAAGTATTCAAACCTCGGGTCGTTCTCCCTAGGAATTACAATAAAGTGTCTTGTTATTGGTTATGAGTTATTTTGGGGTTTTGGATAAGAAGCATGAAAAGTAAATGGCAATGAAAATAAACTAACAACTGTAAAAGGCTCTTGGCAAAGTATGAAAATTAGAAGTCCTATCCTAGTTATCCTTCTCAATTGTGATGAGAATTGTTCATTGCTACCACTTAGTTAACCCTTACTAAATAAAGGAAAGTCAAGTGGATGAATTGACTTGAGCCACAAGTCCTAGCCAACTCCCAAGGAAAGACTAGCTTTAGTGCACTCCAAACCAATTAGCAATCTCTCCAATTACCAATCAACAAAGGAATTAGATAACTCAAGTGTCACTAATTACTCTACCTAGACCAAGAGGAACAAAATCTACACTAAAACTAAAAGAGACATTTCAACAAACACATAAAGTGCAATAGAAGTAAACATTATTAAATGCAAGAATTAAAGGAATCTATAACTACAAAAACAAGAGATAAACAATGGAAGAGCAAAGAAGACACATTTATTATGAATTACCTGTTATTGAATTGGAAGAATGTAGAAGGAACAATACTAGATCTACAACAAAATATAAGAACAACATAAAGGAAATTATAACAAAAGAATAGAAGAAGATGAATGTAGCAGCAAAGAATTGAGAGATAGAAGTAGAAGAAGATGAATTAAAATCTAGATCTAAGAACTAAACCTAATCCTAATCCTAATTCTAGAGAGAAGTGAGAGCTTCTCTCTCTAGAAACTAACTTCTAGAACTACTAAACTATGCTAATGGTAACTAACTTGTCCATCCCTCTTCAATCCTTGGCTTAAATAGGATCAGAAATGAGTTGGATTGGGCCCACAAGGCTTGTAAATTCGCTAGCCACGAGTTTGCATGAAGTGAAGCACGTGCACCAATGGCGCGTACGTGTACAGTGCGTGTACGCGTCCTTATACATATAGAAACTATAGCAAATCTTATATCGTTTCGAAGCCCCGAATGTTAGCTTTCCAACCCAACTGAAACCGCATCATTTGGACCTCTGTAGCTCAAGTTATGGTCAATTAAGTGCGAAGAGGTCGGCTTGACAGCTTTTGCGTTTCCTTTATTTCTTCATGAGTTCTCCATTTCTACATGCTTTTCCTTCTTTCCCTTGGTCCAATCCTTGCCTCCTAAATCTGAAATCACTTAGCAAACATATCAAGTCATCTAATGGAACCAAAGAGAATTAGATTTAGCTATTTTAAGTCCTAAAAAGCATGTTTTCACTCTTAAGCACAATTAAAGGAGAAGTTATAAAACCATGCTATTTCAATGGATAAATGTGGGTAAAAGGTTATAAAATTCCCTAAATCAAGCACAAGATAAACCCTACAAATGGGATTTATCAACCTCCCCACACTTAAACCAAGCATGTCCTCATGCTTAAACTAAGAATGAAGCAAAGGGTATGGCATTTATTCAATGGAACTAACTAAATGTGCGATGCAATCTACCTATATGCAACTATCTAAATGAATGCAATTGCTTGGTCAAAATAAATCAATTCCCAAGAAGCATATATGCACATGGGCTAAGGACTAGCAAGTCTAATCCAAAGTTGAATTGAGTTATTAAATATTTTTACAAACTTGCATGAGAAGAGATGATCGTAGGTGGAAACATGTAATTGAGCATCAAACCCTCACCGGATGTATTTGCACTCTATTCGCTCAAGTGTTTAGGATTGATTCTCTCAATTCTCCCTAATCATGCTTTCTAAGATTTGTTCTTCTTCTAACAATCAACATATATTTTATGCATGCATACATCTATCATGAGGTCTTTTCTTTGGTTGTAATGGGGCTAGGGTCAAGGTAGGATGCATATTTGGTCAAGTGAGCTTGAAATTTGAATCTTTGATAAGCTTAAACATCCCACCTAACCTATGACATCCTATACAATATCAAAGCTAAACTAACTACCCATTTCTCACTTTTTCGCATACTCATGCATTTTCTTTTCATTTCACAACACTCATGCATTGATTTTATTGAGCTACACTTTGCTTTGGGGCATTTTTGTCCCCTTTTTATTTCTTCCTTTTTCTTCTTTTTCTTTCTTTTTCTATTCTTTCTTTTTTTCTTTTCCATATTATTTTTCTTTTCTTTTTCTTTCATTTTTCTCATTTTCCTTTTTTTTATATACAAGAACATCAATGTATAAGGTCTATACATTTGATCAATACATGAGCATGTACCCAATTTCCAATATTTTCAATAAAAATACAAAACTACCTTTTATCACCCAATGTCCCAAGGTTTCCACACTTGAATGATACTCACACACACTTGCCTAAGCTAATCAAAGATCCAAATTAAGGACATTTATTGTTTTCCGCTTTAGGCTTGTAATGTGCTAAAATTAAGAACAAGTGGGTTAATCGTAGGCTCAAATTTGGCTAACGATGGAAGATAAAAGGTAAGGCTTTTTGGGTAAGTAAGCTCAATGAAATGATGGCCTCAATCATATAAATGCATGAATACACAAAATAATGGACATAAAGAATCAAACAAATCAAAGATTACAATCATAGAAAGAGAATAATGCACACAAGAAGGAAAATAAGCGGTTATAAGATGTAACCACACCATTAGGCTCAAATCTCACTTGCTTGTGTTCTTAGCTCAAAAACATGATCCACAATATATATAATTCAAGCAAGTTCTATGAAAGGTTTTCACTCAAATCAATTAGTGTGCCCTATAGATAGAAATTTTGAAAAATTTCATTATTTTGACTAAGCTTATTGTGTATACATATGCAAAACTAAGAAAATGCAAGTAAAAATCCTAAAATCCTAGAATGAAATGCAAAAGTGTTGGGATTAGAATTTTGTCACCCAAAATCGCCGACCGGTCGGACGACCTCCCCACACTTAAAACTTTGCACCGTCCTCGGTGCACTCAAAGATGAGTAAGGGGGTACAGCGACTTTCCGAGTTGCTGTGTGTTCTTAGTCTTGCTTCCATGTTTGCTTGTGGTGCATTCGTCATGAAAAACAAAAATATAACACCATAAGATGAGAAGATATAAAAGCAAGGAAGCATACATTGTTGGAATGAGGAACTAATCACTAAAAATGAGTAAGTGGATTAGTGTGACATGAATGACAAATAAGTGTGTGAATTCTAAATTGCGCGGTTTAGAACATGCATTAGCCTAAAAGTTATGTCACAAAAGAAGCATGCACTTTACTCATTCTAGTATGCTTGAGATGCTTTAAGTGAACTTGTAAGGTAAAACAAGCATTAAAGAAGCATGAAAGCATGCAAGCTAAGCCTATAGATGCATATGTTCATGAAATACAATGCATTAAGGTAAATGCACAACATCATCCATCAAGAGGTTGCCTAATCACAGAATAAGGCTCAAATCACATGGTGGCCAAATCATGCAACTCATCACTTGGTATTCTTAAAAGGTAAGCATGAAAAACTCAAAACCAAGTAGCAAAATATAACCTCAATTAAATAGTCCAACAAAGATTATCGAAAAACATTCATGCTAAAATAGCATTTAGGCAATAAGAGGCAACAATGTGTAGTAAACAAGATCAATAAGCCAACACTTATAATGAAAATGGAGAAAATAAAATGAAAACTAAACTAAAGCTATCTAACAAACTAACTAACTAACTAATTAACTAACTAAAATAAATGGTTATCCATGGTGTTTGGAAGTGTTGGATGAGGGGTAGAAGAAGGGAAGAAGAAAGGAGAAGGAAAGAAATGGAAAGAGGAGAAGAAGAGAAATGGATGGAAGAAAGGACATCCACGCGTACGCACGCATGGCGCGCGCGCGTCGATGGCTTATTTCGAGTGTGGCGCGTACGCGTCATGTGCGCGTGCGCGCAAATAGGTTTGTGCCTCAGACCCAATTTCCGCACAGTGCAGGCCTAACTCTCGGGTCAAGGTGTGGGAGGTGGAACTTCTCAGTCCACGCGTACGCGTGCATGGCGCGCTCGCGTGGATGGTCCAAAACGCTTGATGCACGCGTACACACGCAGTGCGCGTACGCGTGGATGGTGCTCTGTTTTTTTTTCAAAAATTTTTGCTATGTTTTTGCACCAATCCAAGCATTCCAAACCTCCAAACAGCTACCAAAATACCATAAAACCTTATTTAACATACTAAACTACCAATTAGACTCATTAAAACAATCAAAACAAGAAATTAAACTAATTCTACCAATATGTACAAAAGAGAAAATGAAAGGATTTTACCATGGTGGAGTGTCTCCCACCTAGCACTTTTGTTTATTGTCCTTAAGTTGGACTTATGGGGAGCTTCTCTCAAGGTGGCTTGTGCTTGTACTCATCTTGGAACTTCCACCAATGCTTGGACTTCCAATAAGCTCCATCATTCAAGATTAATATCTCCAAGCTTTGATGGAGTTCTTCACAAACCATGGGCTCCCAATGTTGATCCTCATGTGTTCCCGGATCCCATATTTTGTCTTCACACCCATCTCCAAGTTGATTATCATTAATCCATGTGGGTGGTGAGCAAGGTGAATTCTCAACAAAGTGACCAAACATCCTTCTAGACCCATGTACTCTAGTTATACACCAACCTTTGCTATCAAGCTTTGGACATGTGACCATAATGAACCTAGGATGATGCTTCCAACCACTAACCATCTCCTTTTTACTCTTAAAGCCACAAATATATCTAAGTTGACCATCCGTTTCAAGCAAACCATATTCAAGGGGAATAATAAAGCTTGAGTATAAGGAATTTACCCACTTGAATGAGAGAGTGGATGGTGGTGGCTTGGGGAGAGGTATTTCCAATGTGCTAGTAAGCTCCACTCCCTTGTTTTCATCCTTGATTGCCTCCACCTTTTCACAAACTTCTTCATTCTCAATCCTTTGTTCATCAACTTCATCTAACTCTTCTCCATCACTCATGTCATAAATGGGAGGTTGAGAGAAATCTACCTCCACATCACTTTTAAATTCATTGGGGGAAGGTTCTTCAAATTCAAAGGATTCTTCACCAAGAAGATTGGATGCATGATCTTCATCACCAAGGGAACTCAATTCTTGCTTCATTCTCTCCAAGTCTTCATATAGAATATGCCTCGGAGGTTGTGCACATTCCTCCTTAACATCAAATTTACTCTTCTTGGAGGGATTTTCTTTGATTTTAGCTTCCCATGGAGGTTCCGCATCTCCTAAGTCTTCAACCACTTCTTCCTTTTCTTCAATAATCATAGGCTTCTCCAATTGTTCTAATACAAAGTGGCATTCCTCATTTTCTACCGGAGTTTCCAATCTCTCCTTCATGCTATGCTCTTTAATTGATTTTCCATATGTGACCATGGGAGTGCTTTGAGTGCTCAAGCATTGGGAGGCTAAAATGCTTACTACCTTGGTCAAGGTAGCCATAAATTCTAATGTCTCCCTTTGCATTTCTCCTTGCCCTTGAAGTATAAGGCTAAGGATTTCATCCATTGAGGATTGGAGTGGATAAGAGGGTTCATTGTCTTGGAGAAAGGGTTCATTATAGGAAGGTGGTTTTTCTTGGTAAGGTTGTGGTGTGTATTGAGGTGGTTCTTGGGAGTAGTAATCTTGGAATTGTGGTTCCATGTATGGCTCATATAGTTCAAAAGGAGGTTGGTATGGTGGGTAAGGATCATGGTCATATGGAGGTGTTTGTTAAAAATAGGCTTGTGAGTGCGGTTGAGGTTCATGTTGAGTATATGACTCAGAGGCATATGGTGGTGGTTCTTGAAAATCACAAGGAGATTCACCATAGCCATTGGATTGATATGCATACAAAAATGGCTTTTCTTCATAGTGCATTGGTGGGGGTTGTTGCCATGAAGATTGATCATATGCGCATTGCTCTTCCCACCTTTGATTGTCCCATCCTTGATACACATTCTCATTATAGTTCTTATCACCTACAACATAATTGCAACTACACTCATAGCCAAAGTGAGAATTCATGATAGTAAGAGATGGCAAAAACAAAAAATAGTAACAAATAAAGAGAACAAACTAAAAACTAACAAAGAAGCAAAAAGCAAACATATTCACAATATTCACATATATACAATAACCAATAACACAACACCATTGCAATTCCCCGGCAACGGCGCCATTTTAATGATTGGATTTTTGACGGCTTAGAATTTCACAAATGAATTCTCGTTGCAAGTATAGTTTCTAAACCAATCACTAATCCTTTCATACAAAAAGTTGTTTGTCACTAAAACAAACCCCTAAAATTTATACACCGAAGTATTCAAACCTCGGGTCGTTCTCCCTAGGAATTACAATAAAGTGTCTTGTTATTGGTTATGAGTTATTTTGGGGTTTTGGATAAGAAGCATGAAAAGTAAATGGCAATGAAAATAAACTAACAACTGTAAAAGGCTCTTGGCAAGGTATGAAAATTAGAAGTCCTATCTTAGTTATCCTTCTCAATTGTGATGAGAATTGTTCATTGCTACCACTTAGTTAACCCTTACTAAATAAAGGAAAATCAAGTGGATAAATTGACTTGAGCCACAAGTCCTAGCCAACTCCCAAGGAAAGACTAGTTTTAGTGAACTCCAAACTAATTAGCAATCTCTCCAATTACTAATCAACAAAGGAATTAGATAACTCAAGTGTCACTAATTACTCTACTTAGGCCAAGAGGAACAAAATCTACAATAAAACTAAAAGAGACATTTCAACAAACACATAAAGTGCAATAGAAGTAAACATTATTAAATGTAAGAATTAAAGGAATCTATAACTACAAAAACAAGAGATTAACAATGGAAGAGCAAAGAAGACACATTTATTATGAATTACCTCTTATTGAATTGGAAGAATGTAGAAGGAACAATACTAGATGTACAACAAAATATAAGAACAACATAAAGGAAATTACAACAAAAGAATAGAAGAAGATGAATGTAGCAGCAAAGAATTGAGAGATAGAAGTAGAAGAAGATGAATTAAAATCTAGATCTAAGAACTAAACCTAATCCTAATCCTAATTCTAGAGAGAAGTGAGAGCTTCTCTCTCTAGAAACTAACTTCTAGAACTACTAAACTATGCTAATGGTAACTAACTTGTCCATCCCTCTTCAATCCTTGGCTTAAATAGGATCAGAAATGAGTTGGATTAGGCCCACAAGGCTTGTAAATTCGCTAGCCACGAGTTTGCATGAAGTGAACCACGTGCACCAATGGCACGTACGCATACAGTGCGCATACGCGTCCTTATACGTATAGCAACTATGGCAAATCTTATATCGTTTCGAAGCCCCGGATGTTAGCTTTCCAACCCAACTAAAACCACATCATTTGGACCTCTGTAGCTCAAGTTATGTTCAATTAAGTGCGAAGAGGTCGGCTTGACAGCTTTTGCATTTCCTTTATTTCTTCATGAGTTCTCCATTTCTACATGCTTTTCCTTCTTTCCCTTGGTCCAATCCTTGCCTCCTAAATCTGAAATCACTTAGCAAACATATCAAGTCATCTAATGGAACCAAGGAGAATTAGATTTAGCTATTTTAAGTCCTAAAAAGCATGTTTTCACTCTTAAGCACAATTAAAGGAGAAGTTATAAAACCATGCTATTTCAATGGATAAATGTGGGTAAAAGGTTATAAAATCCCCTAAATCAAGCACAAGATAAACCCTACAAATGGGATTTATCAACCTCCCCACACTTAAACCAAGCATGTCCTCATGCTTAAACTAAGAATGAAGCAAAGGGTATGGCATGTATTTAATGGAACTAACTAAATGCGCGATGCAATCTACCTATATGCAACTATCTAAATGAATGCAATTGCTTGGTCAAAATAAATCAATTCCCAAGAAGAATATATGCACAAGGGCTAAGGACTAGCAAGTCTAATCCAAAGTTGAATTGGGTTATTAAATATTTTTACAAACTTGCATGAGAAGAGATGATCGTAGGTGGAAACATGTAATTGAGCATCAAACCCTCACCGGATGTATTTGCACTCTATTCGCTCAAGTGTTTAGGATTGATTCTCTCAATTCTCCCCTAATCATGCTTTCTAAGATTTGTTCTTCTTCTAACAATCAACATATATTTTATGCATGCATACATCTATCATGAGGTCTTTTCTTTGGTTGTAATGGGGCTAGGGTCAAGGTAGGATGCATATTTGGTCAAGTGAGCTTGAAATTTGAATCTTTGATAAGCTTAAACATCCCACCTAACCTATGACATCCTATACAATTTCAAAGCTAAACTAACTACCCATTTCTCACTTTTTCGCATACTCATGCAATTTCTTTTCATTTCACAACACTCATGCATTGATTTTATTGAGCTACACTTTGCTTTGGGGCATTTTTGTCCCCTTTTTATTTCTTCCTTTTTCTTCTTTTTCTTTCTTTTTCTATTCTTTTCTTTTTTTTTCTTTTCCATATTATTTTTCTTTTCTTTTTCTTTTGTTTTTCTCATTTTTCTTTTTTTTTATATACAAGAATATCAATGTATAAGGTCTATACATTTGATCAATACATGAGCATGTACCCAATTTCCAATATTTTCAATAAAAATACAAAACTACCTTTTATTCACCCAATGTCCCAAGGTTTCCACACTTGAATGATCCTCACACACACTTGCCTAAGCTAATCAAAGATCCAAATTAAGGACATTTATTATTTTCCGCTTTAGGCTTGTAATGTGCTAAAATTAAGAACAAGTGAGTTAATCGTAAGCTCAAATTTGGCTAACGATGGAAGATAAAAGGTAAGGCTTTTTGGGTAAGTAAGCTCAATGAAATGATGGCCTCAATCATATAAATGCATGAATACACAAAATAATGGACATAAAGAATCAAACAAATCAAAGATTACAATCATAGAAAAAGAATAATGCACACAAGAAGGAAAATAAGTGGTTATAAGATGTAACCACACCATTAGGCTCAAATCTCACTTGCTTGTGTTCTTAGCTCAAAAACATGATCCACAATATATATAATTCAAGCAAGTTGTATGAAAAGTTTTCACTCAAATCAATTGGTGTGCCCTATAGATAGAAATTTTGAAAAATTTCATTATTTTGACTAAGCTTATTGTGTATACATATGCAAAACTAAGAAAATGCAAGTAAAAATCCTAAAATCCTAGAATGAAATGCAAAAGTGTTGGGATTAGAATTTTGTCACCCAAAATCCCCGACCGATCGGACGACCTCCCCACACTTAAAAGTTTGCACCGTCCTCGGTGCACTCAAAGATGAGTAAGGGGGTACGGCGACTTTCCGAGTTGCTGTGTGTTCTTAGTCTTGCTTCCATGTTTGCTTGTGGTGCATTCGTCATGAAAAACAAAAATATAACACCATAAGATGAGAAGATATAAAAGCAAGGAAGCATACATTGTTGGAATGAGGAACTAATCACTAGAAATGAGTAAGTGGATTAGTGTGACATGAATGACAAATAAGTGTGTGAATTCTAAATTGCGCGGTTTAGAACACGCATTAGCCTAAAAGTTATGTCACAAAAGAAGCATGCACTTTACTCATTCTAGTATGCTTGAGATGCTTTAAGTGAACTTGTAAGGTAAAACAAGCATTAAAGAAGCATGAAAGCATGCAAGCTAAGCCTATAGATGCATATGTTCATGAAATACAATGCATTAAGGTAAATGCACAACATCATCCATCAAGAGGTTGCCTAATCACAGAATAAGGCTCAAATCACATGGTGGCCAAATCATGCAACTCATCACTTGGTATTCTTAAAAGGTAAGCATGAAAAACTCAAAACCAAGTAGCAAAATATAACCTCAATTAAATAGTCCAACAAAGATTATCGAAAAACATTCATGCTAAAATAGCATTTAGGCAATAAGAGGCAACAATGTGTAGTAAACAAGATCAATAAGCCAACACTTATAATGAAAATGGAGAAAATAAAATGAAAACTAAACTAAAGCTATCTAACAAACTAACTAACTAACTAATTAAATAACTAAAATAAATGGTTATCCATGGTGTTTGGAAGTGTTGGATGAGGGGTAGAAGAAGGGAAGAAGAAAGGAGAAGGAAAGAAATGGAAAGAGGAGAAGAAGAGAAATGGATGGAAGAAAGGACATCCACGCGTACGCACGCATGGCGCGCGCGCGTCGATGGCTTATTTCGAGAGTGGCGCGTACGCGTCATGTGCGCGTGCGCGCAAATAGGTTTGTGCCTCAGACCCAATTTCCGCACAGTGCAGGCCTAACTCTCGGGTCAAGGTGTGGGAGGTGGAACTTCTCAGTCCACGCGTACGCGTGCATGGCGCGCTCGCGTGGATGGTCCAAAACGCTTGATGCACGCGTACACACGCAGTGCGCGTACGCGTGGATGGTGCTCTGTTTTTTTTTCAAAAATTTTTGCTATGTTTTTGCACCAATCCAAGCATTCCAAACCTCCAAACAGCTACCAAAATACCATAAAACCTTATTTAACATACTAAACTACCAATTAGACTCATTAAAACAATCAAAACAAGAAATTAAACTAATTCTACCAATATGTACAAAAGAGAAAATGAAAGGATTTTACCATGGTGGAGTGTCTCCCACCTAGCACTTTTGTTTATTGTCCTTAAGTTGGACTTATGGGGAGCTTCTCTCAAGGTGGCTTGTGCTTGTACTCATCTTGGAACTTCCACCAATGCTTGGACTTCCAATAAGCTCCATCATTCAAGATTAATATCTCCAAGCTTTGATGGAGTTCTTCACAAACCATGGGCTCCCAATGTTGATCCTCATGTGTTCCCGGATCCCATATTTTGTCTTCACACCCATCTCCAAGTTGATTATCATTAATCCATGTGGGTGGTGAGCAAGGTGAATTCTCAACAAAGTGACCAAACATCCTTCTAGACCCATGTACTCTAGTTATACACCAACCTTTGCTATCAAGCTTTGGACATGTGACCATAATGAACCTAGGATGATGCTTCCAACCACTAACCATCTCCTTTTTACTCTTAAAGCCACAAATATATCTAAGTTGACCATCCGTTTCAAGCAAACCATATTCAAGGGGAATAATAAAGCTTGAGTATAAGGAATTTACCCACTTGAATGAGAGAGTGGATGGTGGTGGCTTGGGGAGAGGTATTTCCAATGTGCTAGTAAGCTCCACTCCCTTGTTTTCATCCTTGATTGCCTCCACCTTTTCACAAACTTCTTCATTCTCAATCCTTTGTTCATCAACTTCATCTAACTCTTCTCCATCACTCATGTCATAAATGGGAGGTTGAGAGAAATCTACCTCCACATCACTTTTAAATTCATTGGGGGAAGGTTCTTCAAATTCAAAGGATTCTTCACCAAGAAGATTGGATGCATGATCTTCATCACCAAGGGAACTCAATTCTTGCTTCATTCTCTCCAAGTCTTCATATAGAATATGCCTCGGAGGTTGTGCACATTCCTCCTTAACATCAAATTTACTCTTCTTGGAGGGATTTTCTTTGATTTTAGCTTCCCATGGAGGTTCCGCATCTCCTAAGTCTTCAACCACTTCTTCCTTTTCTTCAATAATCATAGGCTTCTCCAATTGTTCTAATACAAAGTGGCATTCCTCATTTTCTACCGGAGTTTCCAATCTCTCCTTCATGCTATGCTCTTTAATTGATTATCCACATGTGACCATGGGAGTGCTTTGAGTGCTCAAGCATTGGGAGGCTAAAATGCTTACTACCTCGGTCAAGGTAGCCATAAATTCTAGTGTCTCCCTTTGCATTTCTCCTTGCCCTTGAAGTATAAGGCTAAGGATTTCATCCATTGAGGATTGGAGTGGATAAGAGGGTTCATTGTCTTGGAGAAAGGGTTCATTATAGGAAGGTGGTTCTTCTTGGTAAGGTGGTGGTGTGTATTGAGGTGGTTTTTGGGAGTAGTAATCTTGGAATTGTGGTTCCATGTATGGCTCATATAGTTCAAAAGGAGGTTGGTATGGTGGGTAAGGATCATGGTCATATGGAGGTGTTTGTTGAAAATATGATTGTGAGTGCGGTTGAGGTTCATGTTGAGGATATGACTCATAGGCATATGGTGGTGGTTCTTGAAAATTACAAGGAGATTCACCATAGGCATTGGATTGATATGCATACAAAAATGGCTTTTCTTCATAGTGCATTGGTGGGGGTTGTTGCCATGAAGATTGATCATATGCGCATTGCTCCTCCCACCTTTGATTGTCCCATCCTTGATACACATTCTCATTATAGTTCTTATCACCTACAACATAATTGCAACTACACTCATAGCCAAAGTGAGAATTCATGATAGTAAGAGATGGCAAAAACAAAAAATAGTAACAAATAAAGAGAACAAACTAAAAACTAACAAAGAAGCAAAAAGCAAACATATTCACAATATTCACATATATACAATAACCAATAACACAACACCATTGCAATTCCCCAGCAACGGCGCCATTTTAATGATTGGATTTTTGACGGCTTAGAATTTCACAAATGAATTCTCGTTGCAAGTATAGTTTCTAAACCAATCACTAATCCTTTCATACAAAAAGTTGTTTGTCACTAAAACAAACCCCTAAAATTTATAAACCGAAGTATTCAAACCTCGGGGAGTTCTCCCTAGGAATTACAATAAAGTGTCTTGTTATTGGTTATGAGTTATTTTGGGGTTTTGGATAAGAAGCATGAAAAGTAAATAGCAATGAAAATAAACTAACAACTGTAAAGGGCTCTTGGCAAGGTATGAAAATTAGAAGTCCTATCCTAGTTATCCTTCTCAATTGTGATGAGAATTGTTCATTGCTACCACTTAGTTAACCCTTACTAAATAAAGGAAAGTCAAGTGGATGAATTGACTTGAGCCACAAGTCCTAGCCAACTCCCAAGGAAAGACTAGCTTTAGTACACTCCAAACCAATTAGCAATCTCTCCAATTACCAATCAACAAAGGAATTAGATAACTCAAGTGTCACTAATTACTCTACCTAGGCCAAGAGGAACAAAATCTACACTAAAACTAAAAGAGACATTTCAACAAACACATAAAGTGCAATAGAAGTAAACATTATTAAATGCAAGAATTAAAGGAATCTGTAACTACAAAAACAAGAGATCAACAATGGAAGAGAAAAGAAGACACATTTATTATGAATTACCTCTTATTGAATTGGAAGAATGTAGAAGGAACAATACTAGATCTACAACAAAATATAAGAACAACATAAAGGAAATTACAACAAAAGAATAGAAGAAGATGAATGTAGCAGCAAAGAATTGAGAGATAGAAGTAGAAGAAGATGAATTAAAATCTAGATCTAAGAACTAAACCTAATCCTAATCCTAATCCTAGAGAGAAGTGGGAGCTTCTCTCTCTAGAAACTAACTTCTAGAACTACTAAACTATGCTAATGGTAACTAACTTGTCCATCCCTCTTCAATCCTTGGCTTAAATAGGATCAGAAATGAGTTGGATTGGGCCCACAAGGCTTGTAAATTCGCTAGCCACGAGTTTGCATGAAGTGAACCACGTGCACCAACGGCACGTACGCGTACAGTGTGCGTATGCGTCCTTATACGTATAGAAACTATGACAAATCTTATATCGTTTCGAAGCTCCGAATGTTAGCTTTCCAATCCAACTGGAACCGCATCATTTGGACCTCTGTAGCTCAAGTTATGGTCAATTAAGTGCGAAGAGGTCGGCTTGATAGCTTTTGCATTTCCTTTATTTCTTCATGAGTTCTCCATTTCTACATGCTTTTCCTTCTTTCCCTTGGTCCAATCCTTGCCTCCTAAATCTGAAATCACTTAGCAAACATATCAAGTCATCTAATGGAACCAAGGAGAATTAGATTTAGCTATTTTAAGTCCTAAAAAGCATGTTTTCACTCTTAAGCACAATTAAAGGAGAAGTTATAGAACCATGCTATTTCAATGGATAAATGTGGGTAAAAGGTTATAAAATCCCCTAAATCAAGCACAAGATAAACCCTACAAATGGGATTTATCAGTCCCATGGAAGCTCCATCTACCCCACCTTCTTCTTCCCCATTGATCATATTTGCTCGGGGACGAGCAAAACTCTTAAGTTGTTATTGCAAAAGCTTTGCTTTGTGACTTCTACCACTCTTAAGTATAGAAGAAGAGGATAGAGCAAATCAGAAAGCATGCACATGAGCCTGTGAAGCTGCCTTAACTAAGACAAAGGGGTGACATTGAAGAGATCAAGCACTAGCCACCATCATTCAGGTGGATTCATTCTCTTTACATCCCTTTCCTGCTATTTTTCTATTTTCTATCTGTTTAATATCTGTTCTCTTGTTCTTATTGCATAATCATTTGCATTGATGTATTTAAGTTGTAAAATGTTCCATAGATCTCTCACCTTGCTTAAAAAGAAAATTTTTTGAAAAGAACTGAGAGATACATGAATTTCAAGTTTAAAATAAGAGTAGTTTAATTATGTTGATGTGGTGTCATTTTCTTTTGTTTTCTGAATGTATGATTAAACAGTGCATATTTGAAGTTGTAACTTTAGAATGTTGGCTCTTGAAAAAATAAGAAAAAAAAAAACTTATTGATAATTAGAAAAATCTAAAAATTGATTATTGAAGCAATAAAAAGCAGCAAAAAGAAAAAGAAAAAAGCATGTTGCAAAAGAAAAAAATAATATATGCATGCGAAAAAGAAAGAAAATGACGAAAAGAAAAAGAAAAAAATTAAATAAAAAGTAGAAAAATCCATTACTGCCCAAAAATGCATAAAAATGAGGGTAGATTGAAAAGCCAGAAACCCTTTAAATAAAAAGGCAAGGGTAAAAGGGCCAAAGGCTTTAAGCATCAGTGGTTAGGAAGGCCCAAATGAATAAAATCCTGGTCTAAGTGACTCAACCAAGCTGTCACTAACCATGTGCTTGTGGCGTGAAGGTGTCAAGTGAAAAACTTGAGACTGAGCGGTTAAATTCGTAGTCCAAAGCAAAAAAAGTGTGCTTAAGAACTCTGGACACCTCTATCTGGGGACTCTAGCAAAGCTGAGTCACAATCTAAAAAGGTTCACCCAGTTAAAGTGTCTGTGGCATTATTGTATCCGGTGGTAATACTGAAAAACAAGGTGCTTAGGGTCACGGCCAAGACTCTGAAAGTTGTGTTCAAGAA
Source organism: Arachis hypogaea (assembly GCF_003086295.3). NCBI lineage: Eukaryota > Viridiplantae > Streptophyta > Magnoliopsida > Fabales > Fabaceae > Arachis > Arachis hypogaea. Next base: position 52,929,524 of record NC_092039.1, on the reverse strand, counting down.
TAAAAAATAAGCTTAACTACAAGAGTCAATAATATCATCTGGATTCTAAATTCCTAAAAATGCCAACCATTCTAAGTTTCAATGGATAGTGAGATGCCAAAACGATTCAAAAGCAAAAAGCTACTAAGTCCCGCTCATCTATTTGTAACTAAGCTTTATTTGAAACTTTGAAAGTTATTGTATCTTAATTTTATTTTTATCTTACTGTGTTTTTAGTTTCTTGGGGACAAGCAACGGTTTAAGTTTGGTGTTGTGATGAGCGGATATTTTATACGCTTTTGGCATCATTTTTATATAGTTTTTAGTAGTTTTGTTTAGTTTTTATTGAGTTTTTATAGGTTTTAGTGTTAAATTCACATTTGGATTCTACTATGAGTTTTTATGATTTTTACAATTTCAGGTATTTTCTAGCTGAAATTGAGGAGCTGGAGCAGAAGTCTGATTCAGAGACAGAGAATGCACTGCATATGCTGTCCGGATCTGACCTCCGTGCACTCGGAAGCGATTTTCTGGAGGTACAGAAGTCCAAATAAAGCGCTCTCAATAGATATGGAAAGCAGACTTCTAGAGCTATCCACCAATATATAATAGTCCATACTTTGCTTCGGATTAGAAGGCCCAAAACTGGTGTCCAACGCCAGCTTCCTGCCCCTTCCAGGCGTCCAGCGCCCAAAAGCAGAGACCAGCGTCCAAACGCCCAATGAGGACCCCCCAGCTGATGTTCCAAGCCCAAGAGACCTCATAGCACGTGGATGTCATCAAAGCTCAACCCAAACACTCTCCAAGTGGACCCCAGAAGTTGATTTTAGCACTAAAAAGACTATTTTATCCTTACTAGTTATCTATTTAGTATTTAAAGTGTATTTTACATAATCATTCGAGAACATCTAGATCTCTTTATGCTATTTTCAAGTTTTACTTTGTATTTTACTTTCAGTATGAGTTTCTAAACCTCCTATGTTAAGGGGAGGAATCCTGCTGAACCCTGTTGAAGATTTACTTGATAGATACAAGAAACCTTATCAATGAATTGCTTTGGCCAATCTAGCACAAACTCCTTCCACTCCTTGGTTTAATTTCAATAGAGGGACTGGTAGAAGAACAGGGCATGGAGGCAGGCTTGGCCGTGGTGGAAGATTTGGTGCTCAGCGACCACAGAGCCAATTACGTGGCAAAATTGGCCATATGGTGCAGAACTGCTTTTTTAGATATGATCCTCATTACCAGAATTCAAACAACTCTTCATCCGCTACTCCTCATTACCAAAATTTGACTACCTCAGCACAGTCTATTACACCACTTCTACCACAAGTTCTATACAGTAATTTGTTCCCACCACTACCCTCTTCATTCTTCCACCAACCAAGGACTTATCTTTCTCAAATTTGGCTCTCCCAGACACTGCATGGTACCCTGATTCAGGAGATAGCCACCACCTAACTGCTGATCATGCTAACCTTCTCAATACATCAGAAACTAAGAATTCTCCAGAACAAGTCTTCGTTGGTAATGGCCATGGGATTCCCATTTTACACCATGGTTCATCTCTTCTATATGATAAATGTCGCAATATATGTTTTAAATTGAATACTCTTTTACATGTTCCCAATATCTCTCAAAATTTATTAAGTGTTTTTCAATTTGCAAAGGATAATCATGTCTTTTTTAGTTTTGGCCTGATTTTTATGTGATCCGTGATCAGGTTACTCGGGATTGTCTCCTTCAAGGAATGGATAAAGGAGGAATCTATTATTTTGATCAATTAGTTGTTCCAAGAAATAGAATACTTAAATACACTACTGAGAATTCTAAAGCCTCAGCCCATTCAGAAGTTTCAGAAAATTATGTGCTTTCTTTCAATACTATTGCTGCATGTAAAAATCAGAGTTGGAATGATCTTAATAAAGACATCATGATAAATAAAAATGATTCTAATCTTTCTCTTAATTTTCCTCAGTTTTCTGGCTTTACTTCTGATTCCATGTCTGCTAAGCATGCTTTCTCTTCTACTGTTTTTAATCCTATTATTTCTAATGCTGCATTATGTACTTATTTGCCTAAATCTGCATCCTCGACTATGAATTGTGCACTTAAAACTCACACTCCTGGTAATAACAATCTCATTCACACAAAAGAAACCTCTAGATATCTGCAAACTACTAACAATCCTATTGCATTTACCACTCAAATTAGGCTTATTTTACCTACTGAACTTTGGCATAAGATACTTGGATATAGCAATCTAGGCACTGTTCAAAAAGTCATGTCCCAATGCAATCTTCCTTTCTCCAAGTCTGACTTACCATACCAAGTCTGTGAATTTTACACTATGGCCAAAATGCATCAGTTACCCTTTAAGGATTCTGATTCTATTTATACTAGTTCTTTGAAGCTAGTTTACATTGATATTTGGGGGCCAGCTCCCTTTATCTCAAAGTCTTGTTTTAGATATTATATATGCTTTGTCAATACATGTACAAAATTCTCATCTATTTCTCTTCTTGTTAACAAATCACAGGCCTTTTTTGTTCTTCAAATTTACAAAACACTCATGGAAAATCAAAGTAACATGAAACTAAAAATGATTCAAAGTGATCATGGCATGGAGTTTTTGTCAAAATTCTTTACATCATTCCTTCAAGAGCATGGTATTTCACATCGTCTATCATGCCCCTACACTTACCAACAACAAAGGAGTGTGGAGATAAAGCATAGACATATAACTGAGACTGGTTTATCTCTTTTGGATACTACATCCATGCCCCTAAAATATTGGGATGCTGCCTTCACTACTACATGTTTTCTTATCAATAGGTTACCTATAGCAAAGTTGAATTTTTGTAGTCCTTATGAAGCACTTTTTCCTAACCACCAGATTATATGTCCTTAAGAATTTTTTGTTGTCCTTGCTATCCCTTGCTACGACCATACAACAATAGGAAGTTCAATTTTAAATATGAAATGTGTGTGTTTTTAGGCTATGATTCAAATCATAAAGACTACAAATGTCTCAGTCAGGATGGCAAGACTTTTATTTCTCGAAATGTACTCTTTGATGAACTTATTTTTCCCTTTTAGCAATGGAAAACTTCACCTCCCTCTAAACTGTCCTCACCCTATTCTTCTCATAATGCACCAGCTGGAGTCATTCCTTTGATCAGTCACTCTGGCCTATCTGATTCTTCATCTGCCTCTCTTAGCCAACCTCCTTTTTCACCTGCTACACACTCATCTCATACTGCCAGCCCTCCAACCCTTTCCACTCATCCCTTATTTTCCTTTCCCTCAACTAATGCTAAATCTACATCAGCACTTGAGGCTTGTTCAGGTTCCTCCTTCTCTAGCCCACCTATTGCAACTAATACTCTCCCTATCTCTTGGATAGAGATTCAGCCTTCTCCTACTACACCGCCACCCCTTTCTACCAACACTTATCCCACGACCACTAAACTAAAATTAGGTTCTATACAGCCTAAAAATTGAGTATTCATTGCTAAAACTCCTGATCTATTCACTCAAGTTCCAAAAAATGCTAAACAGGCTCTGACTTGTCCTCATTAGAAACAAGCTATGGACAATGAATTTGCAGTCCTGGCCAAATGTGGGACATGGTCCCTGGTTGATCCTCCATCTAAGGCAACCATTGTTGGGTGCAAGTGGGTATATACCATCAAAAAGAATGCAGAGGATACGATTTTGAGGCATAAAGCAAGATTAGTTGCCAAAGGTTTTCATTAAGTGGAGGGGATTGACTTTGAAGAAACTTTTAGCCCTATAGTAAGGCTAGTGTCAGTGCGAATCATCATCACTATTGCCCTCACCAATAATTGGTGCTTCAGGCAGTGTAACTTTGATAATGAGTTCTTAAATGGAGCGTTACTGAAAATGTATATATGCAACAACCAGCTGAATACAATGAGAGGCAGCCACTCAAAGTTTGCAAGTTGCACAAGGCCATATATGGTCTTAAGTAAGGCCATCTATGGTCTTAAGCAAGCCCAAAGGGCTTGGTATCATACTCTTGCTTCTACCTTACAAACTCTTGGATTTCGGAATACAACTTCTGATGTGGCATTGTTTATAAGAAACACATATTCTGATGTCACTTACATGTTGATATATGTGGATGATATAATTGTTACATTGTCCAATTATGCTGCAATTGATACTTTAATTAAACAGTTAAATTGTATTTTCCCTTTAAAAGATCTTGGTTTGTTTCACTTTTTTTTAGGCCTTGAAGCTCATTATTTGCCTGAGCAGAAATTGTTACTTACTCAAACAAAGTATGCAAAAGATCTGCTACATTATGCAAGAATGCATAATTCCAATCCTATGCCTACACCTATGATGACATCTTCGAAGTTGAGTAAGAATGACTCAGACCTTTATGAAGATCCTAAGGGTTACAGGTCCATCGTAGGAGCTCTGTAGTACCTCACAATTACAAGACCAGATCTAGCTTTTGCCGTGAACAAAGTCTCGCAGTTTATACACTCACCAACCATTCAACATTGGAAAGCAGTCAAGAGGATCCTTTGATACCTTCAAGGTACACTTCAAGAGGGCTTAATTTTTTACAAATACACTGATTATCATATTCTCTCCTTTGCAGATTCAGACTGGGCCTCGTACTTGGATGATCGAAGGTCAACTCCTGGTTACTGTATCTATCTCGACACAAATTTAATAGCTTGGAAGAGTGGCAAGCAGTCAAAGGTTAGCAAGTCTACCACAGAGGTAGAATATAGGGCGATAGCCTCTGCTCAAACGGAGATAATGAGCATCCAGTAGCTGATAAAAGAGTTGGGAGTCCACCAACAAATACCACCAATAATTTACTATGATAATTATAGCACATGTATGCCTGCTGCCAACCCTATTCTGCACAGCAGGTGCACGCATTTGGAGATGGATCTCCATTTTATCAGGGACTTGGTTAATTCTAAAAATCTTTATGTGGTTCATATCTCGGCTCTTGACCAAGAGGCAGACTTATTAACCAAACCACTATCAATTACCATCTTCACTAGGTCTAAAAGCAAACTTCGGATATGGACTCATTCCTCCCTAAGTTTGAGGGGGGTGTTGAGAGTAAGCACACAGAAGCTAGTTTGGCTAGAGTAGTTAGATTAGCTGTATCAGTTAGTTAGCCACAACAGGTGGGAAGTTTGGTTAGAGTAGTTAGATTAGCTGTATCAGTTAGTTAGCCACAAAAGGTGGGAAGTTTGTTAATTCTGTTTTCTCCACCTTAGTGTGTTCATACATTTCTCTTAACACCGTGCTTGATTTACTTCTAAGATGTATATCCGATCTTCATCGTGGTGAATAGGATGATTAGACAATCAGCTTTGTTCATCACATTATGACGAACGTGCCTGACAAACACCCGCGTCTACTTGGGTTCGTGTGAATACGTGGCCGGAAACAACTATATTTATACATCTCCAGACGGCTAATCCACGACTTCGTTGAGGACTTCTCGAGACACTAGTTCAGCCAATTTTCATTGAGATTAGGGTCTCCGTGGTATAGGCTAGAATCTATAGAAGCAGCATTCTCTGATCCAGAAAATTCAACCTTGTCTGTGGCATTTTGAGTAGGATCGCCAAGAGAATGAATTGCTAAAACTTCATCCTCTGTCAGAGTGAATGACCATGGGCAATGGCATTTGATCTGGAGCAGAGGAGATCAATGACCACAGGCAATGGCTTTGATCACATACAGCCTGCTATAGAAGAAGATCATTCACAAGCAAAGAAGACAGTAATACCAAAGTTAATTCAGAAAGGCAAAGCAACTCCAACTCTCAACTCTATCTTTAATTATAACCATTTTACCAATTTCTATTCCAATACTCCTTTAATGCAAATTTGACAACTCTTCCAACAACCTTCTGATCTTCCTGACTAAGACCTACAAGATAATCATAGCTTACTTCAAACTGCAATCTTCATGGGATCGACCCTAACTCGCTCAGGTATTACTTGGACGACCCAGTGCACTTGTTGGTACAACAATACAAAAGTGTGGGGATTCGTACTACCACATAGCTTTGCTAATGCTTCATCGTATATCTTTTATCATTATGTTACTAATGTCATTTATATTAGTAACTCATATATATTATTACTTGTGTTTTAATATATCCAGTTTTCATAATTATCCGTTTAGAACATTTATGACTTGAATCGCTGATTCAGCAGGTTAAATGAGTGACACGTACCCCCCACATGTCATCTAAACTTTAAGCATGCTAAATTCTCATTAATCATCATCATCTTCAGCGGATTCATTAGGAAAGAAAAAAGAAAGAAAGGATGTGAGAGACATGAGAAAGGGAACCATGGAACCTTGACCTTCGGCATTCGATTTCTTGAGTTATGTAATTCCAATAAAAAATCTAATCCGATTAAAGTATTCGTATCTTCTTCCTCTTCACATTGACGTCACTTTTTTCGGGAGAAATCTGATGACAAGTCATCATATACCCATTTTTCAAGCTAATTTCACTTGTTTTATTAGTCTTTATGCACTTTCTTGCATCTTAAGTAAGTAATTTGGAGTGAAAATGCATAACTTCTTTAAATTAAACAACCACCATGAAATTAATGTTAACTCATGAGGTTTAAGCTAATTTTAATAGAATTTTAATTGATTTATAAGCCTTGTGAATTTAGTGATACTTGGAGTGGTTGTTTTGGTTTATTGTAGGTGAAGAAAAGAATAAAAGAGAAAAGCGTGACCTAAGAAAGCGTGACCCAAGGAGAAGAAAATGTGGTCAAAGGAAGGAGAAGTGTGCCGCATGTAAAGAAGGGAGCAAGCATTGCCCTTCACAAGGGCACACTGCCCTCTAGGAGGGCAACATAAGGGAACAAAGCATGAAAGGCAACTCTGCCCTGCCCACTACAAGGGCAGAGCACAAATCTGTGCCTTAGAATCAAGAAGAACAAAACCTTGCCCTGCCCTCCACAAGGGCAGTATCGGGCTCACCAAGGGAAGAAAATCAAAGGAAAATGCCTACCATGCTTGCCACAAGAGTTGAACACGGGACCATGAGGAAGCAAGGAATTAAGCCTCACTTTGGTACCAAGAAAGCCAAGGAAAATGGGTAGCGTGTGTAGCATCCAAGTTTCGAACTCGGGACGTCAAAGTGGAAACACTGCCCTGCCCTCCGCAAGGGCAGGGCAGCATTTTGTTGTGGCACAAATCTGGCGCACCAAGGCACAAATCTGGCAGCACCAAGGCACCAATCTGGCGCACCAAATTTTTCTGCCCTGCCCTCCGCGAGGGCAGGGCAGCATCCTGCGCACCAAGCCTGCACCACGCCCGCACCACGCACGCACCAAGCACCAAATCCTGCCCTGCCCTCCACAAGGGCAGGGCAGCCTCCTGGAAGCTATTATTTTTGGGCCAAAAATTGAATTAAAAATCCAATTTAATTCATTTCTTCACCAAATCAAAAGCCCATCCAAATCCCAAGATCCAAGGATAGAAAGTGTATAAATAGGAGCTAGTTTAATGTAATTAAAAACTTTTTCACTTGACTTTTGAATTTTGCACTTTCTTTGAGCTTTGAATTTTTGCAACTTTTCTTGAGAGACTGAACCGAGATTTCAGAGAATTGGGGAGGAGAATTGATCTCTCTTCTTCCTCGTTCTTGCTTGGGCATTTTAAATTTCCTTGTTTTGAGTTTTGGGTGTTAAGAATTGAGGAAATTCTGTCTCAATCTCCACTCAAGATCTCTTTAATTTCTTGTCTGCATAATTGAATTCATTTACATTCCCTTTACTGCTTCTTCTTCAATTTCTTGTCAATTGCTTTGAGAACTTGGATCTAGGAAGGCAATTGAGATCTAGGCTCTGCTACCTAGTCTCTGGAGTCCTGAGATCCCAATTTCCTTTTAGTTCTTCTGTGAACCCTTGCTGCACTTAATTTCTTAACTGTTTGAGTCCTAATTGCTTCTAATTCAATTTCTGCTCTATTAACTGTGGCAATTCTATTCCTCTTTGTTTAGATTCTGCAATCCCAGTCCTTAAATCCCTTTTACATTCAAGCAATTTACATTTCTCGCCATTTAAGTTACCGCAATTTACATTTCTTGCACTTTAAGTTTCAGTCATTTAATTTCTTGTCCTTTAAGATTCAGTCTATTTTACTTTCCTGTCCTTTAATTTACTGCAATTCTCCCCTCTCCCTTTACATTCCAAGCAATTTAGCTTCTGTTAAATACAACCCACTCAACCAAAACTTAATTCGCTTGACTAAATCAACCACTAAACTAAAATTGCTCAATCCTTCAATCCCTGTGGGATCGACCTCACTCATGTGAGTTATTATTACTTGATGCGACCCGGTACACTTGCCGGTGAGTTTTGTGTTGGATCGTTTTCCACACATCAAGTTTTTGGCGCCGTTGCCGGGGATTGAAATAGATTGACAATGATTAAGTGAAGTAGAGATCTAGATCAAGCACTTTTTCTTTTCTGTTATTTTAATTTTGACTAACACACTAACTGTTTGAATTTTTGCTTAAACTAACTAAAACTTCATTCTAGCTACAAATTGAAGTTTCATAGGTTTTCTAGATCTGTGTGTTTATTGTTGTGTGTTTGTATGTCAGGTACAGGAAGATCTTCCCCTGTCCTCTCTGAAATTGACCAAAGAACTCTTCGAAGAATAAGAAGAGCTGAAAGAGGGAAGAACGTTATTGGAGAGGAAGAATCTGAGGAGGAATTCCAAGAAATGGAAGGAGATCCATCAAATCTTAATCAACCAGGAGGAGGGGCCAACAATAACCAACAGCAAAGAAGAGTCCTGGCTTCATATACATTTGCAAATGCTAGACACTGTGGAAGTAGCATTCTTACTCCTAATGTCAATGCAAACAATTTTGAACTAAAGCCACAACTCATCACTTTGGTTCAAAACAACTGTTCTTTTGGAGGAGGACCTTTGGAGGACCCAAATCAACATTTATCTACCTTCTTGAGAATCTGTGACACTGTGAAAACCAATGGTGTGCCTCCTGACAGCTACAAGTTGTTGCTCTTTCCATTTTCTCTCAGAGATAAAGCCACTCAATGGCTAGAGATCTTTCCAAAAGAAAGCATCAACACTTAGGATGACTTGGTAAGCAAGTTTCTTGCCAAATTTTATCCCCCTCAAAGGATCCTAAGATTGAAGACTGAGGTGCAGACGTTCACTCAAATGGAGGCTGAAAATTTATATGAAGCATGGGAAAGATATAAGGCACTATTGAGGAAATATCCACCAGAGATGTTCACTGAGTGGGATAAGCTACAGAATTTCTATGAGGGGCTCACTCTTAAGGCTCAAGAAGCACTTGATCATTCAGCTGGAGGCTCTTTACAACTCATGAAAACTACTGAGGAAGCTCAAAACCTCATTGATATGGTGGCCAATAACCAATATTTCTTTGCTCATCAAAGACAACGCCAACCATCACAAAGAAGAGGAGTAATGGAGTTGGAAGGAGTGGATTCAATTCTAGCTCAGAACAAGATAATACAGCAGCAGATTCAACAACAGTTTGAGCAAATGGCCAAAAGGATTGATGGCTTGCAAGTTGCATCAGTGAGTGCCACAAGCCAACCACCAACTACTTGGGGGCAAAGTGAAGAAACTCAAGAGGAGCAACAGCAAGAGCAAGTCCAGTACATGCACAACCAAAATCCTGGAACAAATGAAGTCTATGGTGATACTTACAATCCATCTTGGAAGAACCATCCCAACCTCAGATGGGGAGACAACCATAATCAAAACCAACAACCATGGCAAAGAAACTCAAGTCAGAACAATTGGAAAAGCACAAACCACAACCCCCAGCCAAACACTAACCAAAATACATACAGAAAACCACAAAATAACTACCCCAACTCTAACCATTATCCACCCAATAACCACCCAACAAATCAAAATACCTATCATCATCCATCAACACCCCAAAACCAACCAATCTCACAAGACTCTCAGAGGATCACTAATCTAGAGATGCTCATGGAGAAAATAATGAAGAACCAAGAATTGACAACAAAGAACCAAGAAGCTTCCATGAAGAACTTAGAAAGGCAAATTGGGCAAATCTCCAAACAGATTTCTATTGAAAAACCATCAAGCTCACTACCAAGTGACACCATTCCCAACCCAAAGGAAGAATGCAAGGTCGTGCAACTAAGAAGTGGAAAAGTGTTGGTGGATAGCAACCAAGGAGTAACCAAGAAACTTATGGAGAATGACAAAGAGCCAACAAAGAATGATGAAGCTAACAACAAGGACATAATAAGCAAGAATGTCCCAGAAAAACTCATAGAGGAAAACAACGAACCACAGAATCTAAAGAAAGGAAAGCAGATCATGGAAGAACAAAATCCAAAACAACATCAAGTGGAGAAGAGCTCAACACCACCACTACCATATCCACAGAGATTCCACAAAGAGACAAAGGATCGGCATTTCCACAAATTTCTTGAGACTTTCAAGAAGCTGGAAATCAACATACCTTTAGCTGAGGCATTGGAGCAAATGCCTCTGTATGCCAAGTTCTTGAAGGAGCTCATCAACAAGAAGAGAAGTTGGAATGAAAAGGAGACTGTAATGCTTAGTGAAGAATGCAGTGCACTCATTAAAAAGGGACTCCCTCCCAAGCTTGAAGATCCTGGAGGTTTCTTCCTACCCTGCACTATTGGAAACCTATTCATCAACAAGGGAATGTGTGATTTAGGAGCAAGCATAAATATAATCCCATCTTCTTTAGTGAAAAAGCTTGGCATAGAGGAGGTGAAACCAATACAGATGTCCTTGGAGTTGGTGGACCAATCAGTAGTATACCCTAAAGGGCTGATTGAGAACCTTTTAGTTAAGGTTGACAAGTTCATCTATCCTGCGGATTTTGTGATCCTGGATTCTTCAGAAAATGGAAATGACTCCATAATACTTGGTCGACCATTTTTTGCCACTGCTAGAGCCATTGTGGATATAGAGCAGGGAGAGTTAACCCTCAGGATGCATGAGGAGAGCATCACCTTGAAAGTCTTTCCAGAATTACAAAGGAATGAAGAAACAAGCAAAATAAGTGGTGATTTTCTTCCAAAGCAAGCAACCGACAAGGCAGTAGAACAGAAAAACAAGCAGTTGCAAGAAGAAAAAGGAATTCAAAAGGAAGCAGGGGTGATAAACAAGAAGGAAGGTATCACAACCCAAGTCACTGTCAACAAAGAGGTGGAACCAAGCAAGAAATAAGAGATGCAAAAGCAAGAACTGAAGCCATTACCTTCTCATCTCAAATATGCATTTCTTGGCACTTCAGAGAGCTTTCCAGTGATCATTAATTCTTCCTTGACAAAGAAAGAAGAAGGAGAGCTTCTTGATGTTCTCAGAGCTCACAAGGATGCCTTAGGATGGACCATTGATGACCTGAAAGGCATCAGTCCTACAATATGTATGCATAAGATTCTTTTGGAGGACAATTCCAAAGCAGTAATTCAACCTCAAAGAAGACTAAATCCTGCAATGAAGGAAGTCGTCCAGAAGGAAGTAATGAAACTATGGAATGCAGGAATCATATATCCTATTTTCGATAGCTCATGGATAAGCCCAGTCCAAGTGGTACCAAAGAAGGGTGGGATGACAGTCATTACTAATGAGAGGAGTGAACTCATTCCCACAAGAACTGTGACAGGGTGGAGGATGTGTATTGACTATAGAAGGTTGAATGATGCCACACGCAAAGATCACTTCCCACTTCCTTTCATTGATCAGATGCTTGAAAGGTTGGCTGGCCATGCTTATTATTGCTTCCTGGATGGCTATTCTGGGTATAATCAGATAGTGGTAGATCCAAAGGACCAAGAAAAGACTTCATTCACATGCCCAGTTGGAGTTTTTGCTTATAGAAGAATGCCATTCGGATTATGCAATGCCCCAGCCACTTTTCAAAGGTGTATGCTCTCCATTTTCTCAGATATGGTTGAAAAAATTTTAGAGGTTTTCATGGATGACTTCTCTGTTTTTGGTGATAATTTCAATACCTGCCTAAACCATCTAACTCTTGTCTTGAAACGGTGCCAAGAAACTAATTTAGTTTTGAACTGGGAGAAGTGCCATTTCATGGTGCCTGAGGGGATTGTTCTTGGTCATAAAGTTTCAAGAAAAGGGATAGAGGTTGACAAGGCAAAAGTGGAAGTAATAGAAAAGCTCCCTCCACCAACTAATGTGAAATCTGTTAGAAGTTTCTTGGGGCACGCAGGATTTTATAGAAGGTTTATCAAAGATTTTTCTAAAATAGCCAAACCTTTGAGTAACCTGTTAATGATTGATAAACCTTTTGTTTTTGATAAAAATTGCCAGCATGCTTTTGAAACTTTAAAACATAAACTCACAACAGCACCAATTATCACACCCCCAGATTGGAACTTACCGTTTGAACTCATGTGTTATGCAAGTGATATTGCAATTGGTGCTGTACTTGGATAGAAGAAGGGAAACTTGCATCATGTCATATATTATGCAAGTAAAGTATTGAACGAGGCTCAAAAAAATTATACTACAACAGAGAAGGAATTGTTAGCTGTAGTCTATACATTTGATAAGTTTAGATCGTACTTGATAGGATCTAAAATTGTGGTTTATACTGATCATGCCGCTCTCAAGTATTTGATGTCAAAGCAGGATGCTAAACCAAGACTTATCAGGTGGATTCTACTCCTACAAGAATTTGACATTGAGGTAAGGGACAAGAAAGGCACTGAAAACTTAGTTGCTGATTATTTGTCAAGGCTGCCACAAGAAACAATTCAAAAGGCCTCACTACCTGTGAATGAAAGCTTCCCAGATGAACATCTTATGCTGATCCAACAAACACCATGGTTCGCTGATATAGCAAACTACAAAGTAAGGAGAAAGATACCTCAAGAATTCACCAAGCAACAAGTGAAGAAACTAATCAATGAAGCAAGGAAGTTCTTATGGGATGAACCCTATCTGTTCAAAAGGTGCTCTGATGGAATAATCAGGAGATGTATTCCTGAGAGTGAAATAAGAGATATATTATGGCATTGCCATGGCTCAGCTTATGGTGGACACTTTGGTCCAGAAAGAACAGCAGCAAAGATATTACAAAGTGGTTTCTATTGGCCAACCATCTTCAAAGATGCCAGGGAGTTTGTCCACCAATGTAATGAATGCCAGAGAGCAGGAGGATTAACAAGAAGGAATGAGATGCCACAGAACCTCATTTTGGAAGTAGAATTGTTTGATCTATGGGGCATTGATTTCATGGGACCCTTTCCCCCTTCTTATTCGTTCAGAAATATCTTAGTAGCAGTGGAGTATGTTTCAAAATGGGTGGAAGCCATAGCCACAACTACCTGTGATGCACAAATTGTCCTTCAATTCCTAAAAAAGCACATCTTTACTAGATATGGAGTACCCAAAGGTCTCATCAGTGATGGTGGTGGTCATTTTTGTAACAAACAAATGGAGAAACTTCTCCACAAATATGGAGTTATTCATAAGGTAGCCACACCATATCACCCTCAGACTAATGGGCAGGCGGAATTAGCAAACAGGGAACTGAAGAAAATCCTAGAAAAAACAGTAGGTAGCACAAGAAAGGATTGGGCTAGGAAGTTGGAAGATGCACTTTGGGCGTATAGAACAGCTTTCAAAACTCCTATTGGGAAGTCCCCATTTCAGCTGTTATATGGCAAATTTTGTCATCTCCCTGTAGAGCTTGAGCACAAAGCCTTTTGGGCTACTAAACTTCTAAACCTGGATTCTGAAGCAGCAGGGGAGAAAAGGTTATTGCAGCTAAATGAGCTAGATGAGTTTAGGCTAGAAGCCTATGAAAATACCAAGATATACAAGGAAAAAGCCAAGAGATGGCATGACAGGAAGATTTTGAAGAAAGAATTCAAACCTGGACAACAAGTGCTCTTGTACAACTCACGACTCAAGATATTCCCTGGCAAGCTTAAGTCTAAGTGGACTGGTCCATACTTGGTAACTAAGGTCTTTCCTTATGGGAGTATTGAATTGCTAGATGAAGCAACAAAGAGTCGGTTTACAGCAAATGGTCATAGAGCAAAACTATACCTAGGGGGACAATGGAACAAAGAAAAAGAGGTTCAGAACCTAAATTCTCCTTGAAGTAAAAATGGAGGAATGTCAAGCTAGTGACAATAAAAGAGCGCTTGTTGGGAGGCAACCCAACCTGAGGTAGTTTTTCTTTTTATAGCTTTTTCAATAAAAATGTTGAATAATTGATATGCATTGCAAGGAGTTAAGTTTGGTGTTGCACACCAAAACAATTTAAGGGAGAATGAAATATTCTAAGTTTGGTGTTCCACCAAAAATATCATTTAAAAACACATTCTCACCTCTTGCATGATGCTAGCTCCAAGCAACCAAACACATTATTCGACTATTTAATTGCTTTCTAGCTTTAATTTCATTAACCTTTAGCAAGGACACAAGGTTTCACATATGGTTAAAATTGTTGCATAAGAGGCAGTGGCAAACAATTAAGTTTGGTGTTCCCACACCAAAATCAATCCAGGAACCACACTCAGTTTATGCATACTAACCATATAATTAAGGGCTTGAGAAGCAAGAAACTTTGAGAATTATGCAGGACATGAGTCAACAATTGAAGACATTATGCATCTTAACTCAAAGAGAACACAACAGAAGGAAGAATCAAAGGGCTGCAACTTCAAAGGTTGTATCTAAACTTAATCCTTGCTGCTGTGAAATGTTTTGAATCTGGAAACCATTGTATGTCTTGCTAAAGTGTTTATCTAGTTGCAAGTGAAATTGTTTGTTAAAAATGCTAAATCTGCATAATGCTTGTTATCCATCACTTAGCTAAATTTTGTTTTGTTTCCCACATGCTTGAATAAAAGAGAATTGTTTGAATTGAAAAGTGAAATATCCAATGTTGCATAAGTAAGAATGGAAGTTAATGGTGGTATATGTGTTTGATTAAATGCATAACTCATGAAATAATTGTTGCATAATATCATTCTCATTCAAGTGTGAGTTAGCTTGCTGTTGTAAAGACTCTCATCAATAAAGAAAAAGCCCTTGAGAACAAAAACAGAAAGAAAAGGAAGAAGAAAAAGCCAAAATGGCAAGAAAAACAAAGAATAAAGGTTGGACACCAATAGCTTGGACCCTAGGACATATGCCTGTGATGTTCTTGTACTGAGATATGCTTGGATGAGTAAATTCTAAGGGGTATTTTAAAACCCGGTCACTTAGATCAACTGATTTGGGATGGCCAATTGAAAGTCCACAATAAAGAGCAACTTAGATACAGAACATTTAATTATCCAAAGAGATGTTGGGCATCAATGATCCTAGGAAGAATTAGTGAGCCATGTGTCTGTGGTGGAAAGATGTTGAGCAAAAGATAAAAAAAAATAAAGCCAAAGGCTACTACTGCAACATTTGATACCAAACCTCCAAAAGAATAATAAGCTTGTTAAGCATTATAAGAAAGAAAAGTTAGCAAGGGAGTAATTAAAAAGTAAGTCTTATAACAGCAAGTTTAGCAAGCCTTTGAGGAAAGATGTATATTATGTAACAACAACAATAATTGAGTTATCATTGTCTGCATAAAGATCCCATAAATCAAGTTCTGCTATATGCCTAATAAGGATATGTGTTCTTTTCTTATTCATTTCAATTGCTCTTAAATTTGATGCTTGCTTGGGGACAAGCAAGATTTAAGTTTGGTGTTGTGATGACAAGTCATCATATACCCATTTTTCAAGCTAATTTCACTTGTTTTATTAGTCTTTATGCACTTTCTTGCATCTTAAGTAAGTAATTTGGAGTGAAAATGCATAACTTCTTTAAATCAAACAACCACCATGAAATTAATGTTAACTCATGAGGTTTAAGCTAATTTTAATAGAATTTTAATTGATTTATAAGCCTTGTGAATTTAGTGATACTTGGAGTGGTTGTTTTGGTTTATTGTAGGTGAAGAAAAGAATAAAAGAGAAAAGCGTGGCCTAAGAAAGCGTGACCCAAGGAGAAGAAAACGTGGTTAAAGGAAGGAGAAGTGTGCCGCATGTAAAGAAGGGAGCAAGCATTGCCCTTCACAAGGGCACACTGCCCTCTAGGAGGGCAACATAAGGGAACAAAGCATGAAAGGCAACTCTGCCCTGCCCACTACAAGGGCAGAGCACAAATCTGTGCCTTGGAATCAAGAAGAACAAAACCTTGCCCTGCCCTCCACAAGGGCAGTATCGGGCTCACCAAGGGAAGAAAATCAAAGGAAAATGCCTACCATGCTTGCCACAAGAGTTGAACACGGGACCATGAGGAAGCAAGGAATTAAGCCTCACTTTGGTACCAAGAAAGCCAAGGAAAATGGGTAGCGTGTGTAGCATCCAAGTTTCGAACTCGGGACGTCAAAGTGGAAACACTGCCCTGCCCTCCGCGAGGGCAGGGCAGCATTTTGTTGTGGCACAAATCTGGCGCACCAAGGCACAAATCTGGCAGCACCAAGGCACCAATCTGGCGCACCAAGGCACCAATCTGGCGCACCAAATTTTTCTGCCCTGCCCTAAGCCCGCACCACGCCCGCACCACGCACGCACCAAGCACCAAATCCTGCCCTGCCCTCTACAAGGGCAGGGCAGCCTCCTGGAAGCTATTATTTTTGGGCCAAAAATTGAATTAAAAATCCAATTTAATTCATTTCTTCACCAAATCAAAAGCCCATCCAAATCCCAAGATCCAAGGATAGAAAGTGTATAAATAGGAGCTAGTTTAATGTAATTAAAAACTTTTTCACTTGACTTTTGAATTTTGCACTTTCTTTGAGCTTTGAATTTTTGCAACTTTTCTTGAGAGACTGAACCGAGATTTCAGAGAATTGGGGAGGAGAATTGATCTCTCTTCTTCCTCGTTCTTGCTTGGGCATTTTAAATTTCCTTGTTTTGAGTTTTGGGTGTTAAGAATTGAGGAAATTCTGTCTCAATCTCCACTCAAGATCTCTTTAATTTCTTGTCTGCATAATTGAATTCATTTACATTCCCTTTACTGCTTCTTCTTCAATTTCTTGTCAATTGCTTTGAGAACTTGGATCTAGGAAGGCAATTGAGATCTAGGCTCTGCTACCTAGTCTCTGGAGTCCTGAGATCCCAATTTCCTTTTAGTTCTTCTGTGAACCCTTGCTGCACTTAATTTCTTAACTGTTTGAGTCCTAATTGCTTCTAATTCAATTTCTGCTCTATTAACTGTGGCAATTCTATTCCTCTTTGTTTAGATTCTGCAATCCCAGTCCTCAAATCCCTTTTACATTCAAGCAATTTACATTTCTCGCCATTTAAGTTACCGCAATTTACATTTCTTGCACTTTAAGTTTCAGTCATTTAATTTCTTGTCCTTTAAGATTCAGTCTATTTTACTTTCCTGTCTTTTAATTTACTGCAATTCTCCCCTCTCCCTTTACATTCCAAGCAATTTAGCTTCTGTTAAATACAACCCACTCAACCAAAACTTAATTCGCTTGACTAAATCAACCACTAAACTAAAATTGCTCAATCCTTCAATCCCTGTGGGATCAACCTCACTCATGTGAGTTATTATTACTTGATGCGACCCGGTACACTTGCCGGTGAGTTTTGTGTTGGATCGTTTTCCACACATCAAAATCAACGGTGGTGCCGCTGTCCCTCCATGCAAGGTTCGGCCAAGTGGAAGCTCAAGAGGTGGAGTAGCCGATTTTGACATTTTCATCTTCAATTTCTCATTCAGGAGATTTTTCTAGAGCTTCGGTTATTGTGATTTTGTATGGAGGTAGGGTTTCATAATTTTATAATAATTAAATGTGAATTTGATAAGTGAATGTTGGTTTGAGTGATTATTGTTTGAGTTTGATTGAGTTTATGTTGAATTATTCTTGTTTACTTGAGATTTTGATTCGGCTATGTATGAACAGCCAGCTGGGGTGTTTTGATTATTTTGGAGCTGTTGTGATATGGTCTTTCGAGATAAAGTTGATGAGGTTTGATGGCCACGAGACTGAATTAAAAGCTGTGAAAAATAAGTCACCAAAACTGTTGAAAAACTAGTTAAAAATCAAGTAATTTTGATGAACTTTTGATGAGTTTGATTATGTTCTTTGAAAAATGCAAAACCCTCATATTTTGACTATTTTTTGGCCAAAATATAATTAAGAAAGAGTTTTAGGACTGAAAGTTAAATAAAAGAAAGTATGTGAGTTAAAATAGAATTTTTAGAAGAGTTTAGTGATTAAAGTGTAATTTCTAAAAGTTTGGGGATCTAAATAAATTTTCAAAAGTTTTAAGAATTATATTAGCTAATTTTGAATTATTAAAGAAAATGATTTGATTTTGAAAGAGGTTGGATTTTGAGTTGGTTTGATTTTGAAAGAGATTTAATATTAGGATTGGTTCGATTTTGTAAATAATTTTGCTATTGGAAATGGTTTGGATAGGACCCGAGAAGGGTGGCAAGGTCTGACTTTTAGGGGAGGTGCTACCAAAATTCTTAGAAGAATTTTGAGAAATTTTATTTTGGTTAATTTGGATTGAAGAATTGTTTTATTTGATTTTGATATATTTAAGAGAAGAATGAATTATGTTTGAGTTTAAATGATTTGGTTTTGAAATAAATGATTTGGTTTTGAAATGAGATTGGTTGTCGCTCCCCTAAAAGCCTAGAGGCCTTGCTGAGGAATTTAACTAACAAATGATTATTATTTTGTCTTTTGAAAGAAGAGTTGAGTTTGGAAAGAAGAATTGGTTTTAAGTGAAATAGTTTTGAAGATTTTGGAGAATGTCACAAATAGGAGATTTAAGATTTGAATTACCGGATAAGATGCAGTGGCATTGTCCATTTGCTCCAGAAAAGGGGTGAGGAAGAAGAATGATGAAAAGTGATTTTGATTATGAAATTGAATGATTATGATAAATGAGACATGATTGAGGATGATTGATGATAAGTATGTCTGTGTTTTCTCTCTGATTATAAGGGTGACAAGGTACCTATTCTCTCTAATGGTGACAGGGCACATAATCCCTCTAATGATAACAGAATACATAATCCCTCTAATAGTGACTGGGCACATATTCCCTCTAATGGTATTAATTCACAACAGAGAGACAGTGTCCGGATTAGCTACTGGACATGTTGGGTTTGGTTATATAACCGACAAATGAGCTCATTAGCCATAGAACAAGTATGCATCATACTTGTTTGCGCATATTTATTTGTGAGTGTGTTTCATATGATTGTGGATGTGCTACATGATTGTTTGATTTCTGTGTTCTTTATTTGTTAAGTCTAAATGTATTCTATTTCTCGTTACTGTTGCACCCCGACCCTATTAAGAACTCTCCAGTTATTACCCCCTATTTTCTCCCCCTTTCAGCTACAAGTGCGAAGGTTCGATGCGGAGCTGCAAGAGCACAGAAGCATATGTTCAAAAGTTGAATTGTTAGAATTTATTTTTCCCTCGCCTTGTTAATTAGAGTTTTTTTTCAGAGGGATAGGTTTTGTAATTAATTTTTTATGTGTTACTATAATGTATTATTAATATTAAGTATAATTAAATGTGTTAATTGTTCTTGTTGAAAAAGTTTTAAATTTTTAGTGAAATTATTAATAGTTTTACGTGTACAGGCTCATACCTTATTATTAAATATAAGAAAGTCGTCATAATACCCCCGCTATCAGAGTGGCGCACCCGGAAGCATGACGTTCTAATAGTAAAGGTGTTACAGTATCCACATTGACGCTTCCTCCAGCGACAGATGCCACGGCCCCGGAGTCCAACCATGCAAGTGCGGCAGCAGTTAATGCCCTTCCACCACTTCCCATCATACGGTTGAAGATTTGGCCTGATGGCGGCACGGGGTAAGTATCATATAGAGTCTCATGTATTTTCTATTTATGGTTATCTCTGAAAGTGCCTGAAAATTGATTCTAGTTTAGCAGATTTTAGGTTTGAATGCTGGTTAGCGTTTTTAAGTTTCTATGATTATGATTAATTTTGTTGCTGAAATTAAGGGAAAATTGATTCATGTCAAGTAGATTTAGGTTGATTTAGTTACCTGGTTAGTGTTTTCTATTTCAATAATTATGGTTGTTACTGAAAGTTCCTGAAAATTGATTCCTGTTAAGTGAATTTAGGTTGATTTAGTTGGCTTGATGATGTTCGTCAGGAGCAGTACCGCCGGACGACCTGGCTTTAGACCAGACATTAAGAAGGCTCTATTTGTTCATTGGGAACCGATGAAGGATTCTGGCATTGGTGTTTCACCAGCAGAGCTAACAGGGCCTTGGTCAGATCATCCAAGTATACTAGCGTCTAAGCGACCTTCATGAAGACCAAGTCCAGGTTGGTATATAGAGTGACTTTAATTTTGTTAATAACTTAGTTATATTCTCCTACATATCATTAATAGGCTTCCTAATCATATTGTTTCAATGTAACATGTGTAGTCAAACTCGTTGGGTCGCGAGGTGACGTTGGTAGAGACGTTCAAGTACACCCACACGTTAAAGAAGAACAAAGAAACATTTGTTGATCAGCGGTCTCAGGACCGTTATGCGAGTAAACATACTTCTGATTATCTTCTACTATAAAATTATTAGAGATTAAATGTATATCTATTGTACTAATCACAATAACTGATGTTACTTACACAGGAGTCCTACACACAGAGATTAGAGGCTGCGACTCTATAGTCTCAGCAAGGTGGGGAGGATGCCACCGATGGCTCTACAGCTTCAGTCATCAATCCCCATGCGGTTTGGCGCGAGACCCCCTTAGTGCCGTACAAGAATCGCGTATACGGGATAGAGTCTTTCTCCGCCAATAGCCTTCGCACATCCACGTTCAGGCCGTCGTCAGGTTCCGCCACCAATCGAGCTGTCGAGGCTGAAGAAGGCGTAGATTTGAGACTGCAGGTGCGGGAGTTCCAACACATCCTTCAATTGTAGGCTCAAGAGCTTAATGATTATCGGGAGAGGTATCAGAAAATCCTGAACTACGTGACATCTACGAATGAGTTCAGGCTGGAGTGGAGGGAGTCGCTAGAGCAAATGCAGCATATGGAGATTCAGATGGAGGTGTATCAGGCCTAAATGCATGTGACTGGTATTGACCTTGCTAGTGGCAGATAGACATCAAGGCCTTCTGCGCTGTCGACTTAGGGCCACGAAACTGACAACCACAACGACTACTATTACTATCTAGATATGTAATTATTAGAAAAAAATAAAAACCTAATTAAAATTTTAATAGAACTATAGAAACTAATAAAGTAATTAAACCTGTAAAATATATAAATGTAAGTTAAATTAATCGTTTTGTTAAGTTTCTCTAAGTGTCACTGATCATTGTTGATGTATGGTAAATTTGGTCACATGTCACGTTTACTTATTGATGACACATCAACAAGTTAGAAAGACCAATTTAACTTAGAATTATTTAAAAACCAAAATGAAGTATTAAATCTTTGTAGAACTAAATTAATTTATGCGTGATTTTTTAGAAATGAATTTAATCATTAATTCATTAACTTTTTTTAAAAAAAAGCCAAAACACCAAAAAATATTAAAAGAAATAATTGAAAAAATATATAATCATATTCAATCGTTGCTTGACGAAAATTGAAATGTGTCGCTTAATTATATATTCAGGGAAAGAAAGAATAATATAAATACATTAGCAAAATTTGATCACACTCATTTTTTTTAGTTGTTTTATGATTTTTTGTTTCCACTATAATTTTGCTCTAGTTCTTTTCGGATTTTAGGAGAATTGCCTTTCCTAATGCTATTTTTTTAATTGCTTTTTTTCACCACTTGTATATATATATATATATATATATATATATATATGATTTATAGGTGCATGAAATATGATTGCACTCCTAAAGCTTTTTTCCACACACTGAGATTCCCTTACGTTCTTTGTATGGTGTCACTTTTTCATGTTTTATACTGTGTCGCTATCATGGAAGCAAACACGCTCCAGCCTCGATAATGGCCTCTGTAACTTTACCCAAAAATATTAATCAATTAAATGTTTCATCAATATATATATATATATATATATATATATATATATATATATATATATATATAACTGTACTTGTAAGAATGAAAAAGAAACGAAGCTTTTATTTCGGTAGATAGAAAAAAAATAAGGAAGAAGAAAAGAACATCGAAGCTGAGAGTTGAAAATTCAGAACAATTAATAAGCTGATAGCAATACAATTAGGAAAGGTTAGAAGCATGGATGTATGTAAAATATAATTTCTTTTCAAGAAAAAAAGCATGACAAACAAAAAATAAAAACAAATAATTCTCCAATATTTGAAATGACGGTTCTTCAACAAGAGTTTTTCAAGATTCACACACTCAAATTTATTAGTAAAACTCACTCAAAATTTAATTAAAAATGTTATTTGTATACTAAAATTAATAACTAAAATCAACCACTAATGTATTTGTGTATAAATACAGATATAGTTTAATTTATTTTTAATATATATTTTATACTAGTGACTGAATTTAGTTGCTAATTTTAATATACATGTACTATTACTCAAACTTAATATACTATTTTGTTTGTTAGTTGAAACTAGAATTTATACATGCTGTAATGTCTAATCCTAAGGTGCGAAAAGAAAAGTTTAGTATTAGAAAAAGAATAGAAAGGACTACGAGAAAGGTGACTCATCAATATTTTCCCACATGAGATTTTTTTTTTTCTTTGGTTGCACAATATATATATATATATATATATATATATTCGAATTATTTGTAATAACATGCTCTGTCCTTAGTCCTTACATTTTGTATGGATTGCAGTTACAATACTTCTAGGTTGATTCTAGCTAGCCATTGAATGATTTGGACAGTGTTATAGGAAGAAATGACTACGAGCCAAATGCAACACATTCTCCTGTTTCAAGATGCTGCAACTTATGATTGTCGAACCGTACGAGATATTCTTATTTAATTAGATTCTCTCAAACGAATAAGAGATTTGCAGAATGATATATATAGAGTATAAAAGTTAATTTTTATTTTGGTAATTTAATTAAGTGAATTCTACTCACTTTTTTAAATAATATATAATTTATTTTTCATGATGTGTTAATTTTTAATTAAATGATATTTTAATTTAATACTAACTATACTACTAACTTAAATTACTTCATTTAATTATAGTTAATATCTTAATTATAATAGAATTGTTTTATAATTAAATTATTATTTAAAATAAATAATTATATAATTTTTTCAAATATTAATAATTAAACCATTTTTTTAATTATTCTTTCTGAAAAAAAAATTCTATTCCATTATCACTGCCGTCATAACAAGCAAGCCAACGTCATCGTTGTCTTTATAAATTAAATTATTTATTTTAGAAATTAAATTGCTGAAAAAATAGAGAGTGATCATTAATAAGTATATTTCGATAAACTATAATTCATGTACAAATATATTGACAAAAATTAGCATACATCATAAAAATTATTACAGAATGTCAAAGTTATTATCAGTAATTACAAGTTTAAAAGTTTCGTCATTTTGACAAAAAAGAGACTCATCAATCTAATATGTCCACACCATAGTTTAAAAATTAAATCCAAATGACTCACTCAATTTTCTACTTAATTTTTCGATATATTAAGAGAGAAACTTACTCAACCTCACTTGTTCATATTATGATTTTATCACAAAATTAAAAAATATTTTGACACTCCTCTAGTCATTCTATATTATGACTATAATAATTTATGAGTTATTTATAACTTCTTATGCGGTTAAAATATAAAAACTCTAAACCCATAAACATAAATCCTAATTTAGTAACTAAATAAATAAAATTAAAATACTTCAAATTAAATTAAACATTTAAAAAAAATCATCTAATAACTTTTAAATAATTCTTGAACTTTTTATATTACACACATTTAGAGCATGTATCATCTAACTTTATAGTTGGTCATTAGGTAACTTTTAGTTAGAGGTTCTTAATTTGTTATTTCTGTTCTAGTAGTTTGGCAATCGATGCCTCTTCGATCTTCACTTTCTATACAGTTAAAGATTGACATTGCATGAACATGATTCTTTTATTAGTTGTTGTCATCCTCCTTATGATTCTGCTCCTTCTCTGAAAAATCAGGCTCCTGAAAATCATGTGAAACCCAGAAATAGAGGCAAAAAAGAGAGATCAAAGTGATATTGTTTGGATGATTGTTCCAATGATTTTAAACGATTTTTTGTTACTGGAAATGCGTGAAATTACATTAAGTACTTTTATAATATGGGAGTCACTTAGATAAAAACACCTAAAATATTTTTTTAAAATATTTTTTAGTAATTAAAATTAATATATATAATCGTTTAAATCATGTTATTTTTATTAAAATTAGCCTAGAAAATTGATTTAACCGAAAAAATAATGAATCAAATCTTGAACTGGTCTAAATTAATATTATTTTTTTATAAAAAATAACTACAATACTCTTATTTTTCCTTTCAATATCCACCCGCCCTATCACACGTTAGGTTATAATTGATTATTTAATTTTCTTATACATTAATTATAATAAAGACTAATAAAATAATATTTTTTAATTAGCATTAATATTAATTTATTTCGTTTTAAGGGACTCAACTAAACCTTCATCATTGTATAGCAATAAATCTCGCTTCATTTGTTAGTACGTAATGATATTAGCAATAAATCACTTATCATGTGTTGGTATGTAATGATATTAGGTTAAAAATAATATTCTTTTCTTCTCTTTTCTATTGTTCTTCCTTAATTCATCGTCATCATCATTCATGTCTTCTTTTTTTAAATCAATATGATTTGTTTAACTTATTTTATTGTTCAACCTCATCAATTGTCTATCTTATTTTGTGTTACATCATAATTTATTTAATTTTTCTGTTCCATATTACAGTTTTTTTATTGACATACAGTCACTCATATTGATGTTGTCACGTTTCTGGAGAATATAATCAATCTCATCTTTTACTGAATGTAGATAAATTTGTAATATTTGATTTTGATATTTTAAAATTTTTTATATGAGCTGTGTTTTAAAATTATGATTTTTATTTAAAAAAATTGGATAATTATAAATATAATAGAAAAGAATATAAATGAAGGATTTTTGGATGTAACAGCACAAATTTTGATCATTATAATGAAAGAAAAAATATATCAAGTTATTGTGGAATGTGATAGCAAGCTCGGTCGTTAAAATGGGCTAAATTTATTGGGTCAGTTTGTTTATATATTTAAATGGATAGGTTTTATCTCTAAAATTAAATCCATTTAAATTTTGAGATAAACGGGTTGAATCCGATTAATTCAAAGAAAATGATGAGTTAAATAAATTAGTAGTCTGCAGACTAAATAGATGTCTCGTTTATTTTTTTACATTTTTTTAAAAAAATAGTACTTTTAGTCGATATTTTTCTTGATCCGACTCAAAAATCTAACCCATCAACTAAAAAATTATTTTTTAAAGATTTTTTACCTAAAAATATTTTTTATCAAAATATTTTTTAAAAAATAAAATAAAAGAATAAACAGGACCCGTTTAATCTATTGGGTTGACCATAAACGATCCAAACTAAAGAATTATAATCTACGAATGAAGTAAATTTAAACAAATCCAATTTAAACAAATCCAAAATAAATAGGCTGGACTAACCCATTTGACAGCTTAACTGAGAGTGTTATTTAAAATATATTTTTTTTATTATTGATGAATTATTATTACCTAGTAGTTCTCTTATCAAAATGTAGCAATTATAGTCACCATGATGACGATAAACATACTAAAATTCACATAGTGTGTCCATATATATAAAATATTAGGTTTACATAAAAAAATTTAACTATCAAATTAATCATTATATAATTATGTATAAATAAATATTATTTCAAACGTTTTTTATGTAATTTTTTGTATTTTAATTAGGGATGATAATAAAATAAATTGATAAAGACGAATTTTTATATTAACCGATTTTCGCTCACCCTATTTTATTTTATTTAAACTCTGTCTCATTATTATTTATGGATATAAAATTCTATCCCAAATTCACTCAGCTAGTTACTCACCTCATTCCTACTTTTATATATATAGCCACTTAGATAAAATAATGTCCCTTTTTAAAAGTTTTTTTAAATTAAAATTTAACACATATAACCAGTTAAATTATGTTATTTTTATTAAAATTAGACTGAACAAATTAGTTTGGTCAAAAAATTAATAAATTAAATTTTAAATTGGTACAAATTAATATTTTTTTAATAAAAAATAACTATAATATTCTTATTATAAAAAATAACTAAAATACTCTTATTTTATATATATTAATTAATTTTAAAAATTTTAAATTTTAACTTTACGACGAAAAAGAAAAAAAAAGTTAGAATTTAAGATTCTCAAAATATATATAATAAGAATATTTTAGTTATTTTCTACAATAGGAGTATTGTAATAATTTTTTATAAAAAATAATATTAATTTAGACTGATTTAAAATTTGATTAACTATTTTTTGATTAAATTAATTTGTTTGACCTAATTTTAACAAAAATAATTCGATTTAATCGATTATATATGTTAAATTTTAATTAATAAAAAGCATCTTTAAAAAAATGTTTTAAACATCTTTTTGTCGGAATGGTTCCGATATAATATATATATATATATATATATATATATATATATATATATATGGGAATAGATATACATAAATTTTAATCTTGTCCTACCTCAATCCGAATAGAAACTCATTCTGTGCAAAATCTATCTAGATCAAATTGAGACGAGTGGGATACCCATGAATACGAGCTGTATTGTGAGGCCTAATTTCAACATGTATTCATTGAGTCTTTTCCAAAAATCTGATATAAAATGCTCTATATCAGAAACTTTGTCCCTCAATTGAGCTTCATTTAAATGGTGAAAAGATAAATAATCAAGCAGAGAAAAAATAGAGGGTTTGATTGATTTTTATATTTAAGATGAAGCAAAAGAATAATAAAAAATCTTGGTTTCACAATTTTTTTATTTTCAAAATAAAAGTACGAAAAATGAACACGATAACAGATCGAACTCAAAAGTTTTCAACACCAGATTTAATACTCCGTTATTCCCCACCACACGATCCATTGCTAGCATGCAACATTTAGCTTTATGCACCTCCCATCCTGGGTTACCCTTAACTATAGCGGGCGGTTACTTCCTAACTCAACTTCTCATTGGTCCCCCACCCTAAACCCAGCCCAATATTGCTCAATGCTCATCAATAATCACTCACTTTAATTTCCAAAACAATATCATAAATTACCATCAGATATATACGAATTTTATTTCTATATAATATGTATTTTTGTATATTTTTATATCTATTTGTATATTATTAAAAATAATTTTTTTTCCTGTTTCCTTTCTTATCAATCATTTTTAGTATAACAATAAAAAAGTATATAAATAAATATTCAGAAAATAAAATATAATATTTCTTCGTTAAAAAATACGTGACTTTATTGCTTTATTTTATACGCACACATATGGCTACATCTTCTTCTACATCCTATTATCTACGTATGAGTGTAATTTGAGTGATGACTACCCCCTTTCTCTCTCTACCTGCGTCACTGCCTATATATACTCTTCCCAACCTACACCTTTATCTTTGTAAATTCACTGTCTCAGACTTCACATTCTCTCTCTAAAATTCCTTCAGCAAAATCAGCAGAGAGAACAGATCACTGAACCAACCCCAACCCTCCTAAACCACTTACTACTAGTTAGTTATCTAACGGTTTCTTCATTTCTTTCTTTCTGTTTCAATTTTTATTCCTATTTTACCCTCCAGGCTCTCCCTAATTTCCAAGCTCATGCCATTCCACCATTAACCAAACTCTCTCTCAAAACTTAATCAAAAAGAAGAAAGACAAAAAGAAAAGAAAAGATGATAAGCTGGAAGGACCTATACAGCGTCTTAACAGCGGTGGTTCCGCTGTACGTGGCGATGATCCTCGCGTACGGTTCCGTCCGGTGGTGGAAGATTTTCTCGCCGGACCAGTGCTCCGGGATCAACCGTTTTGTCGCGATCTTCGCCGTGCCGCTGCTTTCTTTCCACTTCATATCCTCCAACAACCCTTACGAGATGAACTTCCGGTTCATCGCCGCCGACACGCTACAGAAGGTGATGATGCTCTTTGCCTTGGCCATATGGACCAACTTCACCGCCAACGGAAGCCTCGAGTGGATGATCACCATCTTCTCCCTCTCCACATTGCCCAACACTCTTGTCATGGGGATCCCACTCCTCATCGCCATGTACGGCGACTACTCCGGCCAACTCATGGTTCAGGTGGTGGTGCTCCAGTGTATCATATGGTACACTCTCTTACTCTTTCTCTTCGAGTACCGCGGAGCCAAGCTGCTTATTATGGAGCAGTTTCCGGAAACCGCGGCTTCTATTGTGTCCTTTAAGGTGGACTCCGACGTGGTTTCGCTCGACGGTAGAGATTTTCTTGAGACCGATGCGGAGGTTGGTGATGACGGTAAGCTTCATGTTACTGTGAGGAAGTCTAACGCGTCGCGAAGGTCGTTCATGATGACGCCGCGTCCGTCGAACCTAACCGGCGCCGAGATTTACAGCCTTAGCAGTTCCCGGAATCCGACGCCGCGAGGGTCCAACTTCAACCACGCAGATTTTTACTCCATGATGGGGTACCACCCGCCGAGGCATTCTAACTTTGGTGCTAATGACTTATACTCCGCTCAGTCCACTTCGCGGGGGCCTACGCCGCGTCCCTCCAACTTCGAAGAGAACATGAGCTCCCCGAGGTTCGGGTTTTACCCGGCGCAGACAGTTCCCGCTTCGTACCCAGCTCCCAATCCAGAATTCGCTGCCAGCTTGAGCAGCAAGAGCGTCAAGAATTCACAAGTGCCACCAGTGGCAGCTCCGCCTCCTCCCCCACAGGTTCAGCCTCAGCCACAGCCACAGGGGCAGCAGTTGGTTCAGGCTCAACCTGGTAGCGGCGGTGCTGCTGCTGGTGCTAAAGCGAGCCATGATGCAAAGGAGCTCCACATGTTTGTGTGGAGCTCCAGCGCTTCGCCGGTTTCAGAAACTGGCGGGCTTCACGTGTTTGGCAGCGCGGATTTTGGAGCGTCCGATCAGTCTGGTCGCTCCGATCAAGGCGCGAAGGAGATCAGGATGCTGGTTGCTGACGAGCACCCTCAAAATGGGGAATCCAACAAAGGTATATTTGCTTCCTTTTTCTTTTTTAAAGTTTGTTTATGTAATTTGACAAGGGAGGAGAATCATACATATTGATGGGTTGACAGTGGAAGGTGAGTTTGGTGGGGAAGAGTTGAAGTTCCCAACAGGGAAAGTAGATGGGGAGCAAGGAGAGGAAGAAGGGGAGAAAGAGGGTCCCGGAGGGCTGAACAAACTGGGGTCGAGTTCGCCGGCGGAGTTGCACCCAAAGGCAACCGGAGCGGCGGGGGTTGGAGTGTCAAAACACATGCCTCCAGCGAGTGTGATGACGCGCCTGATACTGATCATGGTGTGGAGGAAGCTTATCCGTAATCCCAACACTTACTCCAGCCTCATTGGTGTCATTTGGTCCCTGGTGGCCTTTAGGTAAATATCGACTTCTTACTGTGGTAATTGCTTTTATAGTTTGAAGATACTAGCTAGGTTAGTTAGTTAAGACTTTGATTATGATTAATTAATTGATTGATTGCAGGTGGCATGTGCATATGCCAAAAATAATAGAGAAATCAATCTCCATACTGTCTGATGCTGGTCTTGGAATGGCTATGTTCAGCTTGGGTGAGTGGTCACAGTTCCTCCACAAATTTGCCACTCCTTCAATGATTCTTAGCGTAGCTTCTTTTCTTCATTGACTATTTCCATTTTCCCCTTTTTTACAAAGACAAACATGGCTATAGTGATTCCCATTTCCAGCGGTACATACACGTAGCCAGATCTAGTTTTGAGTGGTTACGCTTAATTAATTTTATTCGCATGTTGTAGTTTCTTTAGGCAAGTAGTAAGTAGATCAAAAATGATAACCAACGCAATAAAATGGGTATGTGTATGTGTGTGAATCTATGAAAAGTATGGATTTGGGGGAAAGCGAGTTTAAGCAAGGGACAACCGTCCATTATGGTGAAGTTTGTTACCGCAAAGCAACAACAGCATATATAAGCAGATCATGTTCATCACCCGACATGTGGGGTCGTGTATTGAACGACGTCGCTTTGCGGTCCAGGGTGGTGCTGGTGACTGCTGCCATTTTCCTCTTCTTTTTATATATATATATATATATATATTATTTCTTTCTGGGACCAAATTAGGCATAGGTAGTTGAATCGGACGAATCATGCACTACCCATAAATATGTTTTAATCTTCACTCACTGTTAAATCTAAAAATGGATTTGTAGGTCTGTTTATGGCACTTCAACCCAAGATAATTGCGTGTGGTAACTCGGTAGCGACTTTTGCTATGGCGGTTCGCTTCCTCACTGGCCCAGCGGTTATGGCAGCAGCTTCCATCGCTGTTGGCCTCCGTGGCACCCTCTTACGTGTTGCTATCGTTCAGGTAATTATTTTACCTACCAATAATTTATGCTACTTTTTCAATTTTTCTGTGTCTAAATCTTTGAGAAAATTATTATTACATTCATGTCTTTTCATGTGATGTCTATGTCTATGTGTTGTTCCTCTCCGATCATTAATTATTGATGCCATCATTTTAGAGAATTTGAATGCTTTTGGAGCCAACTACGTATCTTGTAATTAAGAGTTTAATGTTTTTTTTACGTACACTGATTTGTATATAATATATTATAACAGTTTTGGTTATTATTATTTGAACATAGGCTGCACTTCCACAAGGGATTGTTCCCTTTGTTTTTGCCAAGGAGTACAATGTCCATCCAGCCATTCTAAGCACAGCGTAAGCAATTTTCAATTCAATATAATTCAAACTTTCTTATATGATTTTTAATTTTTAACTTTAATTCTTATATATTGTATGAATTTAAATGTAGGGTTATATTTGGGATGTTGATAGCACTGCCAATTACTCTAGTCTACTACATACTCCTTGGTTTGTAAAAAAATAATGGAGTGACCCTTAATTTTTCAACCTTTTTATTCTTTGGGAGTTAGCAATGGACGTGCATGAAAGGAAATAATGATTCTGCATTTCTGGTGTATGTTGTTAGCAACCATGAGGATTTTCTGGGGAGCAGCTAAGACTAGGAAGAAAAAAATGACGCAAGAATCACAAAATTTAAACGGTGGTGAGATCCTTTCATCAGGTTTTTTTCCAAAATTTTGGGAACATATAAAAATAAATAAAAATGAAAAAAGTTGACCTATTTGGCCCCCATATCTTCTTGAATCTAGTAGTGCCTCCCCCTATTTGAGTAAAAAAAAAAAAAAAAACTGACGCAATTTTCAAGAACAACACCTCATAAGAAGGAACAAAGTCCACCATATGGGAGACAATTGCAGAGGAAAACAGGGGAAATCTAGCATCGGCAGAGTCAAATGATATCTAGGAATGGCTCCCTCTCCTATCCAGAAATTGTAAATTTTTTCATTATTATTATTTTAATTTAGAAAATTCCGTTTCGGTCATCAAGTAGCACAGATGGTTTTCTTAGCAATTGGTTAGAGGAAATGAATATATTATATATAAGAGGAGAAGACTTTTTCTACAAAGTTTTGTTTACTTTAATTTTGTTATATGCTGTTAATTAATTATTTAATTGTTATATTTATTGGTATTTTTGTCTTTGATCGTCCGCGGATCCGGCAGCTATATATGCGTTTGTTCGCTATGTTTGTGATACGTAACTTGATTAGCAATTTTTTATTCCGAGAAAGTGAACAAAGAAAAAAGAAAAAGAGAAGAGTTGGGCTTCTTTATTTAATCTTGTAGTGTAAAGAGAAGCATAGTGTGAGAAAAAATAAAGCTGGAACTAGGAGTCTTGAGAGTGAAATATGAACTTCCAAATTCTACTGAGGGGGGAGTACATAGTTTTCATGTGAAGCTGAACATGGCATGAAAATTATCGTAAAGTAATATTTTTATAATTATGGTCATAAATTAATTGAAAAAAAACCCCGAAATTATTTCGTAAAATACGAGTTTCATAAGAAAGC
Organism: Arachis hypogaea; assembly: GCF_003086295.3. NCBI lineage: Eukaryota > Viridiplantae > Streptophyta > Magnoliopsida > Fabales > Fabaceae > Arachis > Arachis hypogaea. The sequence goes on along the minus strand of NC_092039.1, from coordinate 52,897,267 downwards.
ATTCTTCACATATTATTTTAGAATGTTACTTTTAATCTTGATAAATGAATAAATGAATTTATCCTTTTTTTTTTTAAAGTTAAAACTAGGAGTGTACTATAAATTAAATTTTTGAAAAAGTAAAAAGAAAGTAGGGAAAGGGAGAAGTCAAAAGCACAAAGCTTACTTTTTATTGTTTGTGCTTTTTGGTTATTGATGTGGCCACAACCCTAACTAGCTAGTAGCTAGTATAAGTCATAGTGAGAAGGCTTTAAAAGAGAGGTAAGGTAAGGTAAGGTAAAGTAGGGTGGGCATGGATGGAAGAAGAGGAGGTGGGTTGGTCAGCACTCGACTTTTTTTTTACCAAAAATGATGGCGCCTTCAACCTCTCATTAGTCTCATCACACTCTCACATATCTCCTTCAATCATCCCCTAATAAAGGCTCCTTCAATTATGTATGTTCATTGTTCTCATGGTGACAGTTGTATTAGGAAAACAACAAAAACACACGCATCGCTATCTCAAACCTTGGATGGTGCATATTGAGGAGCCTACTCCTCTCTCTTCTTCTACCTCTTAATTATAACATCAAATTACAGAAACATAGACTTTTAGGCTTAACACTATTCCACCTTCAACAAATAGTAATAATCAGCAATTGATGGTTGTTTTTTTCCGTTATGATTAAGATCAAGGAATAAAGTCATTTGTGTTTGGTGATTCGGTGGTGTTGGAGATTGACATAGGACTATTTTTTCCAAAAATTTTAAGTTAATAATATATAGAAGGTATATGAATGATTATATTTTTAATATATTCTTTAAAAAAATATTTTTTTGGACTTGTTTAAATTATTTTGTATATGCTTTCTTTTTTATTTGTATTATGTTCAAAAATTTTTTGAATTTTAACAATAATCAAACTCTAAACTTTTCAATTATAGAAACTCTCATCTTATATTATAAAATTACTTTTTTTAAAGTTTAAGTTAACAGAAAAAGATATATAAATGATTATATCTTTAACAGAGATAATAATCTAATTATCTTATTTAATTTAATATTTATATATATAACATTTATAATATTATATTTATTATATTTAATATTATCTAATTATTTCAGTTGTAATGAATTTAATTTTGATGCACTGTCAGTATAAAATAGTTTTATACATATATTTAATTATGTAATGTTACATCTATAAAAATAACTACTTTTCATATTAACTGTTTAAATGGTAAAAAAAATAAATATAATTGTATGACTAATTAAAATTAAACTTGCTAAGAAATATAAAAAATTAATTTTAGATTAATTTTTTATTTTCTTTCAAATATTTTTATTGGTGATTATACCACTTGATTGTAAAGGAGAACGATCATTATTAATTACTAATTGTACTATTGTCTCCAAACTAAATTTAATTTCTTAACACTGTTCTAAGAACTTTTTTCGGTTGACATGTGAATGACATATTTTATGCATGTACCTTTTTTTCTAGTTACTCGGGAAGTTGCTATTATTTACAATATAAGTGAAAAGTTTGATTGGGTAAACAATAATGATATTAAGTTTAATTAGCACAAGTACGTTCACTTCACCACCTATTATTTGTCAACTTACATGAACAACGTTGTGAAGGATAATAAATGCTGCATGTGAATATTATGGGACTAATGTTTATTTTATGTGACTACATATGTTACAACTTGATCTAGAGACAACATTCTCAACCATTCCAAGTGACATTTTTCCTAAGCTTCATGTGAATCATATGATAATAATGTTACAAATTTTTAAATTTAACTAATTCTTATCACAAAATCACTTATAGAAGCTTATTTTTGTAAATTAATTTTATTAACATTTTGAATCTAAAAAATGCATGTTTATTTTATTATTTATTTTTTTGCGATAAATCAACTCACCGTATAGGATGTGACACAATGTATAATTCATAAACTTCGAACTTCTAATACTTATTTAAGTGACATCAACCGATCCAAATTAGATATATGCATTTGATCTTTGATTAGACAAAAAAGAAAATGGAAATACGAATATTACCCTGATTTTCTGGGATTTGGGCCTCTATCATTTGCTACCCATATTACAACAGTTTTGTTTCTTTGCGAAGCCCAGCCAAATCTGAATTTTCTTTCTTATGTTTTCGTAGATGCAAATAAAATCTTAACTTTTCTTCACGTCAATCATTTCTGCCTCGGCGCCTCCCATTTTTCTCGTTTCCTTTTTGCTTTTTTACCTTTTGGGATGTATCAGCCGCAAAAGGAAATTTCAGTGATAGCATTTCCCGAATAATAATCATAATATTAATGTTACAATTTAAGAGATGAGATATATATTATGAGAGGTTATTAACACAATTAATAGTGGTAGCAAACTACCAATTTAGTAACACTAAAATGATTAATTTTTGTTTGAACCGTATATGACAGATAAAAATAATACTAAATGAATTCCTTAATGTCATCAAAGAATAAATGAAGAAGAAGCAATATTAATTGGTTGGGGAAAATTTGCAGTTTAGTAAGGTGTGTCAGTGAGTAAACAGGGGACACACGGACAACAAACAAGCGTTGAAGTTCCCCAATTCATCATCCCCATAACTTGAGAACACCCATAAACCATTCTTTCACAAGTAACGAAATCCACATAAAGCTTAAACCTAAATGACTATGATTCTAACTCTAATTAAATACATTCATACTAGTTGTACATTAAAACTAACTATTAAAAATAATTATTAATATAAAATATATATTAAAAATAAATTAAATAATACATATATTTATATACAAATACATAATAATTATTTTTATAATTAACTTTAGTGTATAAATAATATTTTGATTAACATTTATAAATGGGTGTTGATATTAATTTATGTGTTTTTATAAAATGTTTTTTCTATCTTGTATTTTAATAACATATTTTATTAACAGTATTATATTTTATTAACAATTACTGAAAAAGATAAGTTTTCATATTTTTAAAGTATTCTCTTCAAATACAAGATAGTTAAATTGATTATAAAATTAATTTTGATTAAAAATAGATTAATTTATATCAACATAATTTGTGTTTGATTTTTTTTTAAATGTAATTTTGATAGAATGAATGTTGTTTGAATATCACAATTAAAATTGTGTTTGAGTGTATAATTATAATTTTTGACGTTTAAAACAATTTTTGCTACTAGTGCTAAAAGAAATTACTACGGCGGCTCAAAATGCATTCTTTAAGATATAAATTAAGAGGAGTGTTAGGAGTTTCTAGTTTTTGTAATTTGTAGCTATTAATTAGTTATTATTAGTATTTTTAATAACGCAATATTATATCCAATGATGTGGGATTATTTATTTATTTTTTTTTGCTAGTTAAGTGTTGGCCTCTAAAGACTTTCTCATAAAATAATCCATAAGATATTCAACGAGTATCATATTTTTTAAATTCGAAAAAAATCCAGTAAAAATCTTTTCGTGTCTAACGAAATACACAAAATATATATATAAAATGAGTATAAAATACTTATTAAAATATATGCCATCTATCATAATTCTAAATTTGTTGGATAAATTAAAGATTAATTTGATCGTTAAAGTCTCTTTACAAATTATCACCATAATAAGACCGGAGATTATGAAGTACAAATAACAATATTTAGACATAACTAAAAAGTCCAAGAAGGAGGACATACCAAAATCTACTCACAAATTAATACTAGTTCATTTTTTACTTTCACTTTTTTGAAGCAGATGCAACTACCAAATTAATTGACAATAAAAGAAGGTAATTAATAAGTATGGTAGTAGCTCCGTTATTTAGTTACTTGTAGATTGTGAAATGCATAGGAAGAAGGAACGGCAAACGGGACCTTGACGCAAAGACCAACATGCTTTGCCAAGAAAGAAACCATCGTTGGTGATTAGTAATTAGTGCTTAATTTACACCCTCACATGCCCATGTTGCTTCTTAACCAAACACCAAATCATGCAATCTCTGCATTCGTGTGCCCACTTCCACACTTCTCAATAACTCTCAAACCTCTCACACTCAACTCACACGCATGCATGCATGCATGTGTGCTTCACCTCCAACCATCAAATTCAAATAATTTAATGAAAAATATATTCATTTTATTTTTTTTATAGGATTTCTAACCAATGAAAATATATAGACTCATGGCCATTCATTATTATTTGTCGCTCCTGAATTTTGGCCCAAAAAACGCATCATCTATTTCTAAGCACTATATAGTATATACGATCGAATTTGCTTTGCGTCTATCTTTCGCAGCATTAATTTCGAAAGGGACTTTGGCTTTGTGATCCACTCGTAATATAAACCCCTTGTAACGGGGTTGACTACTCTACTCAATTGATTCAGTGGTGATCCATAAAAGGATTTTTCTTTTGGTATTAAGTTTATACTTTAATTTATTATATCCACAATATATATATATCAACAAATCTTAATTTCTTATGTATACAGATGTTGTTGTGTCTACAACTTTGTCGTTAGTATTTTTTTTTTCATATCTTCAAGTGTGAATGTGTTTTTTTTTATTAAGGTATCTTCTAGTTTAATAGACTAAAGATTAATCCTAATTTAAATTGCACACAAGGCTTTGATTTAGTGATAAAATTTTTTGCCTTGTAACAGATGCACTTGAGTTCAAGACTTGGCCTTTAAAAAACCGGCAAATAGCCGTGATTTTAAAAAACCGTTGCTTGATGGATCATGACGGCGGTTGACGCAGCAGAAAAGAGAGAGGCCGCTAATAATTTGATATTTTGCGTCAGTTATAACTATGTTGCGATTATTACAGCGGCGATAATGAAAGATAATCTATTACTGGCAGTTTTTTTAACCGCCACAAAATATATTTAACTCGAATTTTTTTTAAACATTACCTTATAAAATCTAATTAAGTTCTCACTATTTTTGTTGAAAAATATGTTTAAAATACTGTTACTTAATGTGTTACTTACATTTTTTTATTTGTTTGACATAAAAAATAATTAATCAATTAAAAAAGATATTTTGATTAATCATGTGAAGAAATTTATAAATTAGATTTTTTTTTCATTTATTATCAGTGTCTTTTAAGTTTACATTCAAGCATAAATGTTAAAGAAAAAAATAAGTCTATGTTTGAATTTATAAAATCAAAACAAAGTTTAATAGAGCATAAAGATCGAAATTCTTAAAGTTGACAAACATGTAACGAGTTAAAATTTCTCTTCAACGTCGTATTGACCTGGCAAAAAATATTCTGTAAAAAATCTACCGCATTCACGTGATAAAAGATCTGATAAGTCATCTCCAAATAGGGGTGGCAACACTATCCGAACCCGCGGGTACCCACCCCGCCCCTACCCGTTCGGGACGGGTAATTACCCGCACCTGCACTGGGGCGAGTTTTAGCGGGGCAGGTTCTTGGGCGGGGAGGGTCGGGGTCGGGTTTAGGTTAACCCGCCCCTACCCGCCCCGGTATATATAATAGATATATAATATATATATTTTTAATATATAATATATGTAATATATATAAAATAATTAGTAAAATTAATAATATTGTATCATATTTAAATTTTTACTTTAATTTATGTTATGAATGTAAATAATGGTTATATAATTTTTAAAATTTTATTTTATTTTTTGAATTTAATAATTATTAGGGCGGGTAGGGGCGGGACGGATACCCGCAGGGACGGGTTAGGGTTTAACATTTTACTACCCGGGAGTAGAAGTGGGGCGGGTTCGATGCGGGTTTTTGTTGAGTGGGGCGGGGTCGGGTAAAGCAAAAACCCGCTCCGTTGCCACCCCTATCTCCAAACCATAATTTTGTTCAGATTGAAGTAATAAAGTCCCTTTTTGCAGCATATACATCATCTTGTCTTTGTTAGGTATCTAAAGTTTTATTATCTTCTTCGGAACCTTATTGAGATTAATCTGCTTGAAGATGTTAATTCCAACAGAGGAGATACCATCTAAATGATCTTCTGAATCAGTCTTTGTCCCATCTAGACTATCATCAACTATTTCACTTGAATATTCAGTTAACACTGAAAATATCAATATGCATACAACAATCTAAGTCTACTCAAAAGAAAATGAGAACTCCTAAGTCATTAAATGGTAATTAAGAAAAATAGGTATGTTAATATGGTATGAGAACTTTAAAATTAAACAAAAATAAACAACAATTACCATTTTTCTTATTGATAGTTTGGGCATATTTCTTAGAAAAATCTCTGTAATGTGTAATTCTATATATTTCATTTTCTCTTTTGAAGCAATATCTAACTCAATAATATGGTTGTTTGTAAAATGCATCTACATCATAAAAAATATATAGTTTATAGTCTTTTTTGTAAAACATACTATTTCTCTATGATGTACTTTTTATATCAGATATTTATTTTTTAACCTTTAGCAAGTATGTCTTCGGAGGTCCTACTAGATGCACATCTCACAAAACATACTCAAATTTCTCTTTGTACATTGATCCCCATTCATGACATTTTTACAAATTTGAATGTTAACCCAACAAATATTATTGCAGCAAATTTGTTAGCATATACCAACTTAAAATATATATTATTCAAATATAGTTTAACATAAGTTTTTAAAGGTATGCCTAAGGGACAAACCTACATAATAACTTTGTTCGCCATTTTCAAGTATTGGTTAGAATAAGATTGTCCTGATATTGCCTCCAACCAACACCTAACAATCACTTTACGAAATGATATGTCTCTAACAACAGAAATTACATGTTCCAATGAAGAGAATGGAAAGTTCATAGCCATTTTTTTAGCGAATGTTGTGCTTGCACAGCATAATGAAAATTCTTCCATTTTTATTTGTCATATTACACCATTATTTTATGTTGACTAATATTGATTAGTCATAACAATATTGAAATTGGTAATGATGTACTCGATATCATGATTATCATCACCGCAAAATTAAGAACAACAACAATGATGACATTAATACTTTATTGTAAACTAACTTTTGCTAACAAAAAACGTTGAAAGAAACGAAAAACCGCTTTTATTTATGAAAACTAACAATTCAGTAAAGATTTAGTTGAAATACGAAAATACAGATCGTAATGTAACCAATAAACTATGTATATCATTAAAACTATTAAACTTATTAATTACACAAAGATAGATCTTCCATAAATAATGTTCATTTTTTTCATATTTTCACTATGTAACATCATGAAAATTCTCAGAAATATTATCTATTGGGTTTTTTTATTATCATCCCTTGTCAACTGTAAATCTCCAATGTCACTTGCTGCTAACATGTTCAACCTGATTGTAGAACAATGCTATATAATCAGTAAATATTATTATATTATTATTTTTTGCTAGTATTTAATGAGCAATAATTTGCATCTATATTTATAGAGATTTTACACACAAAAATATATAATTTACACACATAATTTAATATAATTTGTACCCACATTTTTAAAATTTATAATTTACACACATAAATTAATAAAATTTATTTATTAAAAATAATTTAGTATTTATGCTCATCAAATAATAATAAATAATGATAAAAATATTAAAAATGGTTAACCTATAAATTTTTTTCTCTTTAAGTTATACTTCTTAATTACACACACTATTTAAAAAATAAGATACCTAAAAGTATAAAAAGAGTCAGGTAGCTAGTATTAATAATCTTAATTAATAATTATTTGTTAGAGATATAATTATTTTTTCTATCATCTTAAAGTTTTGAAGAAAGTGATTTTCTAACATAGTATCTGAATTTTTATAATTTAAAGATCTAGAGTTTCATTTTAATAAAAAATTAATATAAGACAAATAAAAAAAATCTATACAAAAAATTCACATAAATTTTAAAAAAATTATTGTATAAAAAGATATATTAGAAATATAATCATTTATATTCATATATCTCTTTTTATTAGCTTAAATTTTTTATAGGAGTGGTTTTAAGAAAATTTTTAATTTATACTAATATTGTATACTAAGATAATTTCGGTTCTGCTAAGAACTAATTAGGAGGTAGTCAACTAGAGCAACCTAGTTAAAAAATAAAAGGCCTGTTATAAAAAAGAAAAAATAACTATTTACTATTATAATTTTTCGAATTTCAAAATTAAAAATACAAAAGATTGACTTGAGTTGACTTATATTATAGTTAGTTCGATAGATTTTTTATTTAATAATAATCATGATGTATATATCTTTATTTATAAATTTAAATTTTTAGAATAAATGATTCATATATACAATTAATTAGTTGTTGATACTTTGTTTTCATAAAAATGGCGCAGTTATGCAAGTTTAATACTAATGTAAGGTGTTAAATGTTGTGATAAGGGATGAGTTGGATGCCCATTTTCAAAGAACCTCTCTTTATCAAGGATGACTTAATTAAATGAAGGTTGAAAATGAATACATTTTACATGTATAAATAGAAGGCATCATCTGATGCATTTCACACAACACACAATCAATAATAACAACTTTCTCTCTCTCTTTTATATTCTCTCTCCTTACAAGTATTTTAAGTACTCTTTTCTCTTACTTTTATATTTAATATTAGTAAATATATTAATCATCTCTATTATATTGAGATAGTAATTCTAGTAAATATTACTACTTGGGTTATCTAATTATATTTTCATATTTTATTTGTTACTTTTTCCTTATTTATTTAGTTATTTTATAATACGTTATCAGCACGAGACTCTGATCAAATCTTTAGAAAGACTCAGGTAATATTTTCATTATGTCGAAACTCTCTCATCTTGAATTCAATGCTCTTGATATATCTGGAAATAATTATTTATCATGGATATTAGATGCTGAAATCCATCTTGATTCAATGGATCTTGGAGATACCATTAAGGCTGAAAATAATGCATCCCAGAAGGATAAAGCCAAAGCCATGATTTTTCTTTGTCGTCATCTTGACGAGGGATTGAAAAATGAATATCTCACATTAAAAGATCCTGCAGATCTTTGGAAAGACCTCGAAGAAAGGTATAATCATCAGAAAACGGTGATACTTCCTCAGGCCCGATATGAATGGACGCACTTGCGTCTACAAGATTTTAAATCTATAAATGAATATAATTCTGCAATGTTTCGAATCACCTCACAAATGAAATTATGTGGGGAAAAGATAACTGATCATGATATGTTGGAGAAAACTTTCTCAACCTTCCATGCCTCGAATGTGCTCCTGCAGCAGCAGTATCGAGAAAAAGGGTTTAAAAAATATTCTGATTTAATTTATTGCTTTCTTGTTGCTGAACGCAACAATGAGTTACTTTTAAGGAATCATGAAGCACGCCTAGTTGGTGCCGCCCCATTTTCTGAAGTAAATGCGGCAATTAACCCCAGAAAAGGTAAATGGCAAGATTTTGATAATAAGAAAAATTATGGAAGGAAAAAGAAATTATGTTCACAAGAAAGATCTCACCAGAAGTGGGATAAATAAAGAAATAATGGGCAAAGTATATCAATTGAGGATAAATGCTTCCGTTGTGGTGGAAAGAGTCATTGGTCACGTACCTGTCGTACCCCAAGGCACCTAGTTGATCTTTATCAAGCATCCTTGAAAAAGGATGACAAAGGAAAGGAAACAAATTTTGTTTCAAATGATGAAAATTCCACCACTCATTATGATGTATCTAATTTCTTTAAGGATTCTGAAGGAAATATTGACTATTTGATCAATGATGGAATAGTTTGATATATATATGTGTGTTTGCTAAGTATTCATATGAATAATTTTAATGTGCATGTACTTCTACTCATTTTATTATTATTATCATTTGTTTTTGAAGAAAAATGGCAAGGACATATTCTGAAGATATTTGCCTTGCGGATAGTGCAAGTTCGCACACTATTCTTAAAAGTGATATATATTTTACCCATCTTGTGCCAAAAGAAGAATATGTTAATACTATTATTGGCTCAGGCAATGTGATAGAAGGCTCCGGAAGAGCTATAATTTTTTTTCCTGGAGGAACAAAATTTATAATAAATAATGCACTATTATCTACTAAGTCTCTAAGGAACTTGTTGAGTTTCAAAGATATTCGCCGAAATGGATATCATATTGAAATAATGAATGAGGAAAATCATGAGTATTTATGTATCACAACTCATGATTTAAATAAAAAGATTATATTAGAAAAGTTACCCCCTTTTATCTGGCTTGTATTATACCAAGATTAGTGCAATTGAATCACATGCCATTGTAAACCAGAAGTTTACCAGCCCAAATGAATTCATAACTTGGCATGATAGATTGGGTCATCCGAAAACAACCATGATGAGGAGAATTATTGAAAACTCTCATGGACATTCACTAAAGAACCAGAAGATTCTTAAATCTAGTGAATTTTGTTGTGCTGCATGTTCTCAAGAGAAGTTAATTTTAAAGTCATCACTAGTAAAGATTGGATTTGAGTCCCCTGAATTCCTAGAAAGGATTCAAGGTGATATATGTAGACCTATTTATCCACCATGTGGATCTTTTAGATATTTTATAGTGTTGATAGACGCATCTTCGAGATGGTCACATGTGTGCTTATTATCATCTCGCAACCTGGCGTTTGCGAGATTACTGGCTCAAATTATTCGATTAAAAGCACAATTTCCAGAAAATCTAATCAAAGCAATTCGCCTTGATAATGCTGGTGAATTTACTTCCGAAGCTTTTGATGCTTATTGTATAGCTAATGGAATAAGTGTTGAACATCCAGTAGCTTATATTCACACACAAAATGAGTTAGCAGAATCACTTATTAAGCGCCTTCAATTAATTGCTAGACCCTTACTTATGAGAACAAATCTCCCAACTTCGGTTTTGGGGCATGCTGTTTTACATGTCGCAGCACTTACTCGTTTGAGGCCAACGAGTTACCATCAGTTCTCTCCTATGCAATTAGCTCTTGGCCAGCAGCCAAATGTTTTCCATTTAAGAATATTTGGGTGTGCGATATATGTTCCCATTGCACCACCTAATCGCACCAAAATGGGACCCCAAAGAAAATTGGGGATATATGTTGGATATGATTCTCCCTCTATAGTGAGGTATCTTGAGATACAAACTGGAGATGTATTTAAAGCCCGGTTTGCGAATTGTCATCTTGATGAATCAAAATTTCCAACATTAGGGGGAGAGAATAAGATTCCTGAAAAGGAACTTAATTGGAATGCATCATCGTTGATGCATTTAGATCCTCGATCAGGGCAATGTGAACTAGAAGTTCAAAAGATTATACATTTGCAAAGAATAGCAAATGAATTTCCTGACGTATTTTTCGATACGAAGAGGATAACCAAATCTTATATACCAGTGAAAAATGCCCCAATTCGAATTGATGTCCCAGTAGGACAAGTAGCCATTGAGGCAAATTCACACCAGAAGCGTGGCAGGACAGAAAATGCCCCAATTCGAATTGATGTCCCAGTAGGACAAGTAGCCACTGAAGCAAATTCACGCCAGAAGCGTGGCAGGCCTGTCGGTTCCAAAGATAAAAATCTTCGAAAGCGAAAAGAGGTAAATACTATTCCTGTTGAAAAAGACATAGTAGAGACACCTGCAGTTGTCCAAAATTCTGATATAATGTTAACGCCAGAAGACGTTCAGGTACCTGAAAATTGTGAAAATGACGAGATCTCGATAAATTATGTCTTTACAGGAGAGAAATGGGACCGAAATAAGACAATTGTCAATGAAATATTTGCATATAATGTGGCATTAAATATCATGCATGAAAGTAAGGATCTTGAGCCAAGATCAGTCAAAGAATGTCGACAAAGGAATGATTGGCCAAAATGGAAAGAAGCCATGAAGGCTGAATTAGACTCACTTGCAAAACGTGAAGTCTTTGGACCTGTAGTCCGTACACCTGAAGATGTAAAACCTGTTGGATACCGATGGGTATTTGTGAGAAAACAAAATGAGAAAAATGAAGTTGTGCGCTATAAAGTCCGACTTGTGGCACAAGGTTTTTCACAAAGGCCCGGTATAGATTATGAAGAAACGTATTCCCCTGTAGTGGATGCGATAACATTGCGTTATTTGGTCAGTTTATCTGCATATCATAAACTACATATGCATTTAATGGATGTGGTAATAGCCTATTTATACGGCTCATTAGATAGGGATATCTATATGAAAGTCCCTAAAGGATTAAAGATATCTAAACCATCCAATGAATATTCGCAAGGGTTATACTCAGTCAAATTGCAAAGATCTTTATATGGCCTAAAGCAATCTGGACGAATGTGGTATAATCGTCTTACTGAGTATCTAGCCAAAAATGGATTCAAGAATGATGATATCTGTCCATGTGTTTTCATAAAGAAAACCGCATCTGGATTCATTATAATTGCTGTGTAAGTTGATGATTTAAATATCATTGGGACTCCTGAAGAGATTCCAACAATTATAAAAACTCTGAAAGAAGAGTTTGAGATGAAAGATATTGGAAGGACTAAATTTTGTCTCGACCTGCAGATCGAGCATACAAAAAATGGGATCTTTATTCATCAAGCGACATACACAGAGAAGATCTTGAAAAGATTTTATATGGATAAATCACATCCATTAAGTACCCCAATGATCGTAAGATCTTTGGATGTGGAGAAGGATCAATTCCGTCCTAACGAAGAGAATGAAGATATCCTTGGTCCTGCAGTACCATATCTTAGTGCAATTGGAGCGCTATTGTATCTTGCTAATAATACGCAACCTGACATATCATTCGCGGTGAATTTACTAGCAAGGTATAGTTCCTCTCCAACCAGAAGACATTGGAGTGGAATCAAGCAAATCTTTCGATATCTTCATGGAACGGTTGATATGGGATTGCTTTATCCCTATGGATCTAAGTCACAACTAGTTGGCTATGCAGATGCTGGCTACTTGTCTGATCTACATAAAGGGAGATCTCAAACAGGATATCTGTTTACATATGGTGGAATAACTATATTATGGAGGTCCCCGAAACAAACGATAGCAGCAACCTCCTCCAATCATGCTGAAATACTGGCGATTCATGAAGCTAGTCGCGAGTGTTTTTGGCTGAGGAGTCTGATTCAATATATTTTGTCATCATGTGGACTGATTGATCATAAGATAGCTCCAACTGTCCTGTTTGAAGATAATACAGCATGCATTGCTCAACTTAAAGGTGGATATATCAAAGGTGATAGAACAAAGCATATTTCTCCCAAATTCTTCTTCACTCATGATCTTCAAAATCAATGGACAATTGATATCCAACAGATCCGCTCAAGTGATAATCTGGCAGATTTATTCACAAAGTCACTCCCAAAATCTTCTTTTGAAAGATTGGTACATCAGATTGGGATGCGCCGATTTCGAGATATAAAATAATGTCGGCAAGAGGGGGAAACTGTACTCTTTTTTTCTTGGTCAGGTTTTTTTCCCATTGGGTTTTTCTTGACAAGGTTTTTAATGAGGCAGTCCCCATTACTAAAGGATATTGTACTCTTTTTCCTTCACTAAGGTTTTTTTTCACTGGGTTTTTTTTAGGAAGGTTTTAACGAGGCAATAATCCTAAATGGTCATCCAATGGGGAGTGTTGTGATAAGGGATGAGTTGGATGCCCATTTTCAAAGAACCTCTCTTTACCAAGGATGACTTAATTAAATGAAGGTTGAAAATGAATACATTTTACATGTATAAATAGAAGGCATCATCTGATGCATTTCACACAACACACAATCAATAATAACAATGTTCTCTCTCTCTTTTATATTCTCTCTCCTTACAAGTATTTTAAGTACTCTTTTTTCTTACTTTTATATTTAATATTAGTAAATATATTAATCATCTCTATTATATTGAGATAGTAATTCTAGTAAATATTACTACTTGAGTTATCTAATTATATTTCCATATTCATTTGTTACTTCTTCCTTATTTATTTAGTTATTTTATAACATTAAAGATGCCAATTTATTATTTTTTAAAGGGACAAAACGCAAACAATATGGAGGGTTACGTTAAATACATGCTTAATATCAATGATGCTAAGAATAGAACAATGATGGTGATTTATCAGAGTTGATACATATATCTATAGCTGAATATAATCTAACCATATCAGCACATTCAAGTACTTTATAGTGCCAACACCAGCCAAGTCATTATCCCTTTTTCTTTTCTTTAAGGACAACTTATATCCCATTCAATTTCTATGACGACAAAGGAGTACAAACATGCATATTAGGTATAGTGAAATTCAAGCAATACTAGACACTTATTTAATTCATATATATATATATATATATATATATATATATATATATATATATATGTGTGTGTGTAGTTATATTAATATGTTCCTTGTGACGTATTCTGATTTTAATATTTTTTTTTCATCTGGGAATGATATGAAAGATTCTAGCAAAGGAGAGATATCTATCTTTACTTCTTTAGTATATTATTGTGTATATATATCTCTTTCTTGTTGTCCACTTCTTTTAACTATAATTATAATAGTAAATTCTATAATATAATATATAATGTCAATAATTAATTAAGCTATGGAGCATATATATTCTCGCTACATTGGCCTGTTTAGGATGCTTCGCAAAAGACATAGAGGTCCCTCTCACAGTCACTCTGACTTTTCTGACTTTAGCTACTTGTCACCAATTGCTATTTTCCAACTTTAATTTTAATTTAAATACATATAATAATAAATTAATAATCAAGGGATGTTGGACAAAGCAAGTGGTGTCGTTTTTCAGTCCTTTTCCAAAAATTTTCTTCTTTAATTCCCCTATCCTTATAGTTATATCCATGTAGTAGTTTCATGGTATAGTATATGTAGATTCTCGGTAACAAATCGTGCCTATTAATTAAGTTCAATAAAGGACAAGTTTTCCTAGAGAAAAAAAAATAATTAATGTAAATGAGTGAATTTTCGCGTGAAGATAATTTGAGATTTTTGTTTAAAACTATTAAAACTATTAGACAGTATGATATATTTGATTAAACTGTTTTATATTATTGTGTATTCACATTTTAATTATCATCTTTATAAAAAAAATTTAAATATTATCATATGAATATTTATTTAAATTTTTTATTTATGTTTTATATATTAAACTTGTTGATTAGCAAGTGCGAGAAAAAGCTCACATAAAAAAATAAGAAAAAGTAAAAGGTTTTTAAGATGAGAAATTCATAAATTTTTAATGTCTTAAATTTTTGTATAGATGTAATATCTTTTAATTTTGTGTTATTTACTTATTTACTTAATTTATCTCTAAAAGTCTTTTTGGTATTCAAAATTTTTTTAAAATAATCTGACAAAACTGAAATAATAAAGGTATTAGAGATATATTTTATTTTTCTTATAAGATAAAACAAAAATATATAAAATATTTTCTTAAAAAATAAAAAAACTAGTTAATTTGGTTTTATAATGAGAGAAAAATTCAACGAACAAAAAAGAGATGGAGTGTTATTTCTACCT
The DNA here is from genome assembly GCF_003086295.3 of Arachis hypogaea. Taxonomy (NCBI): domain Eukaryota; kingdom Viridiplantae; phylum Streptophyta; class Magnoliopsida; order Fabales; family Fabaceae; genus Arachis; species Arachis hypogaea. The sequence goes on along the minus strand of NC_092039.1, from coordinate 52,881,729 downwards.
ACCATTTAATTATTAAGGATTTAAATTACATACATCTTAATAATAAGTTCGTTATCTTTTTTAAATATTTAATTCTCATCTATCACCTTATAACTCAATTTTTATTGTGCATTATGAGTTATAATTCAATTTTATTTGTCTTCATTCTAAGTTTATAATCATCATTCTAACTTAATGACCAACGGTCATAATATTAACTCTATTTATCAATTCTGTGCCTATAAAGACACTAAAATTGTATTTGTTTTTGAAAACAGAGTAAGACAAGATACTAAGAATAAGACATAAAGAACATAGACATAAAATTTAGTATTCTTGTATTCTATTTAGTAATAAAGTAAAACAAATTATGAAAATCTAATTTATTCTCATTTTTTTTCATTCAAAAATTTTGAAAAGAAAAATATAATAATGAAAAGTATAATTATAAGAAATTAACAAAAATAATGAAAGAAAAATAAAAAATAAAATATGTCACTTGTTAGTATTTTTGTGTCCTTCCTGTCAGGATAGACACAAAATACACTAATTCAGTATATCTGGATACGATGTCTGATTTCTGTCCATGTCTTATCTGCCAAACACGATTTTGTGTCTTGTCCCTGTCTCGATGTCCCATCTCTATAAACAAACGCAGCCTAATTTTTATATCTCAAAAGAGACTCACATGATAAGTTTTTCATGTTTAACATTCTATAATCATAGAATTCATATACCTCTTAAACACTTACTGACTTGAGTATCAGAGTGTCTTTTGCAGGTACCCTGTAACACCCTACCATTCATATTCTTATGCTCGAGTCATAAATCAATGATAAAAAGGTGGTACGACTCAAGAGGGAGTTATGATACATATATATAATTAGAAGAGATTATTAAACGAGAAGTTTGAAAAGGAATTAAAGAAAATCGCGAGCGCAAACACATATCGAAACTATAACGCGTTCAGAAAAGTAGGATAAAAATTAAAACTTAAAGAAGGAATAGAGTAAAGACAATATATATATATATATATATATATATATATATATATATATATATATATATATATATATATATATATATATATATATATCACTCTACCACACAGAACTTTACATTTAGGACATAAATTAGAGGTAACGAGACACTACAACCTCTAAACAAAAATATGTAAATGGATATATACGAAGAATATTTTAGCAAGGAGTCTTGAAAGGAAAAGTTAAATGAAACACCAGCAGAAAAGCGCACCACTCTCGATCGGATCAACACATAAAGGTAGATAAGATTAAATAGAAAGGATAATATATATGTAAGATCAGAGTTCCAAAAATACAATTAACAAGCTCTAGGCTCAACAGTCAAGGCCAGCCAGAGTAAACATACATAAATATATACAACCCCAAAGACATCCCAAAATATAAGTCAAACACTTGTTTCTCCAAGTCGACCTCTAAGAGGGACAAGATACAAAATATATAAGGTGGAGAATCTATATACGTATATACACATAAACAAAAAACAAACACTAAAGTCCCAAATAGTTCTTCGCTTCCAAGAGTCTCCCGAATGCTCAACAAGGTGCCTCTTGACCTGCATCTGAAAACAACCGAATATGTATGGGATGAGAACCAGAGATTCTTAGCATGGCAAAGGTGTCTGCAAAGTTAATATAAAAGGTCCCGAAAAAGCCAGAGATAATCCTAGAACTGCGGCACTCAGATTTAAACTTAAAATCCAACAAAACCAGAAATTAGGTAAATGATGATTGGATTTTTGATGGTATAGAATTTCACAAATGAATTCTCGTTGCAAGTATAGTTTTCAAACCAATCAAAAATCCTTTCATACAAAAAATTGTTTGTCACAAGTAACAAACCCCTAATTTTATAAACCGAAGTATTCAAACCTCGGGTTGTTCTCCCTAGGAATTACAATAAAGTGCCTTGTTATTGGTTAGAAATGTGTTTTGGGGTTTTGGATAAAAAGCATGAAAAGTAAATGGCAATGAAAATAAACTAACAACTATAAAAGGCTCTTGGCAAGGTATGAAAATTAGAAGTCCTATCTTAGTTATCCTTCTCAATTGTGATGAGAATTGTTCATTGCTACCACTTAGTTAACCCTTACTAAATAAAGGAAAGTCAAGTGGATGAATTGACTTGAGCCACAAGTCCTACCCAACTCCCAAGAAAAGACTAGCTTTAGTGCACTCCAAACCAATTAGCAATCTCTCCAATTACCAATCAACAAAGGAATTAGATAACTCAAGTGTCACTAATTACTCTACCTAGGCCAAGAGGAACAAAATATATACTATATCTAGAAGAGGCATTTCAACAAACACATAAAAGGCAATAAAAGCAAACAACATAAATTGCAAGAATTAAAGAGAGATCTAACTACAAAGGCAAGAGATCAACAATAGAAAAGCAAAGAAGAACAATTATTATGAATTACCTCTTATTGAATTAAAAGAAAATGGAAGGAACAATAGTAGATCTACAACAAAGTATAAGAACAACATAAAGGAAATTACAATAAAAGAATGGAAGAAGAATGAATGTAACAACAAGGAATTGAGAAGATAGAAGTAGAAGAAGATGAATTAAAATCTAGATCTAAGAACTAAACCTAATCCTAATCCTAATCCTAGAGAGAAGTGAGAGCTTCTCTCTCTAGAAACTACTTCTAAAACTAATCCTAATGAGTGAAAATGAACTAATCTCCCTTTGCTCTTCAATCCTTGGTTTTAAATAGCATCTTTGGCGCCAAAGTTGGTTGGGATTGGGCCCCACCACCCTTGAGAATTCGTTGGTCACGTTTTCATTAAAAAATCATAAACCAGCACCGACGCGTACGCGCACAGCACGCGTACGCGTCCATGGGGTAATTCGCAAGGTGCGCGCGCGTCCATGGGCGAGTTCAACTTCTTTGACTTTTCATGATTTCTCCACTTTGCATGCTTTCCTCTTCACTCCTTTGATCCATTCCTAGCATTTTCAATCTGAAATCACTAACAAACATATCAAGGCATCTAGTGGAATCAAAGGTGAATTAAATTTAGCTACTTTAAGGTCTAGAAAGCATGTTTTCACATATAAGCACAAATAAGGAGACAATCACAAAACTATGCTAATTCATTGAATAAATGAGGGTAAAAGATATTAAAATCTCTTAAAATTAATGTAAGATAAACCGTCAAAACGGGGTTTATCAGTAAACTATCTAAGATATTCAAGTTCTAATCTAACGTTATCCTAACATTTCACTTTTTGTCTCCTCCAACCCTTTGAATCACCGATGGAACTACCCTCAGCGTCACCTTTGCCTGTAACAACCCGAATTTTTATGGAACACGATGTTTTTTGAAAAATGTTTTCAGAAATTAGTTTTATTTTGATGAATCAATTCTGAGTTTCGAAGTAAAATAAATGATAATATAATTTTTTTATTATGTTATTAATTTATTTTACATGATATAATTATAATAGAACCTAAATATAATAATATTATTATTATCAAATCCGATATTTGTCGATATAAGCAATTATCAGTATTTTTTGATGAGTTTAGAGTTGCTAATGTTTAATCAAATATCAATTATCCTTAAGTTACTAATGTCATTTATATTAATAACTCATATATATTTAGCCATATATATATATTATTTATGTTTTAATATATTTGATTTTTATAATTATTCGTTTAAAATATTTATAACTTATACCACTGATTCAGCAGTTTCAAAACTTGACACCTAGCCAATAAATATCCTTAATCATCTAATGTCATCATCTTTTGAATTGTTCCATTCATTGGCCGAAGCCATTAAGGGACAAAGGAAAAAAAAAATTGGAAACGTGACTTAATGCATATATACATATATATAACTTGATACCTAATAATGCCTTAACTACCACAAATCTTCATTCATTACCATCAGCCCTTAATCATCTTTCTTTTTTTCTTCATTCATCACCGTATGAACTTGAAAAAAAAAAAGAGACCGAGAATTCTCTTGAAGAATCGTGACCTTCTATCAATTTTTGGCTTCAATTTTTTGTGATTCGTAATTCTAATAAAAAATCTAATTTGATAAAAGTATTCGTATCTTTTCTTTTTATACTTTGGCATCACTTTTATTTGATAAAAATTGACGATGATGTAAATACTTTTTTCTTGAATTCGGCCAATTAGAATGCTAAGAGACATAGACGATTTTTTGACGTTTTCTCCTTTAGCAGCTTGGTAAAAAAATTTCTCCAAAATTTTCGTTATTTTAATTTTGTACGGAGGTAGAATTTTGATAAATTCTTACAAGTTAAATTTGTATTGGATAAGTGAATTGATGATGTGATTGATTATTGGTTAGATTTGATTGAATTCATGTTAAAATTTTTGTAATATGTTGATATTTGTGATAAGTTTGAGGTTCGGTCAATTTAAGTACAGCCAAAAATCATATTATTTTGATGAATTTGGGACTAGGATTATTTTAGAAATCAAATGAAATTTTGTGTAATTAATGGACCGAGAGATTAAATTAAAAAGATATTTTTGGTTTAAAGAATTGTATTTGTTACCATGATAATATTATTAATTTGTGAATAAAATTGTGTTTTGATAAAAATTGATGTTGATTTTATAAATAAATAAGTTTAGAAGTATTTTGAGTAAAAAGTAAGTGTTTAGAGACTAACGGGTATTTTTATAAAAATTCAGAGTTATTTTAAGAAATATTAATAAACAAAGAGCTAATTAGTAGTTTTCTAAACATGTTAGGTTAAACTTAAAGTAAATAAAAGTTTGAGGTTTAAAACACAATAAAAATTTTGAAGTAAAGCTTAAAAGGGGTTAAGTCTTTAAGAAACTCATAAATACTATTTATTACTTAAATTATTTTATTTGTGTTAAAAGAAAATTACTATTATTGTTATTAATTTATTAAAAATATTATTTAATAAAAATAATATTATTATTGATATTATGAATAATAAGATAGAATAGAATAAAAAGAGAATATTTTTTTTAAAAAATTTAGAGTTACAAAGTTAACTTAAGAATCTTATGATTCTCTTTCCATAAAATACTTAGTGGATAGTGAGAGAATAGTGTGAAGATAGTTTGAATTATTAAGGATAAATAAGTAAAAGAGTGAAAAAAAAGAGAAGATAAATCGGCACGTGTGGTTATGAAAAGGTTACGAGAGGGTGACAATAGTATGGTTATGGTGCCGAAAGATAAATATTAACAAACCGTGGGCTTTGTATGTGAATGATTGTGCGGGGACGCCCGTAAATATGGAATTGCTTCTAGGAGAAGGAGTCACATGCTTCAGCTGGAGAATTAGCGCCTGCAAGTACTTGCAGAGGTCAAGTTCGACATACTTCAGCTGGACAATCAGCGCCTGCAAGAAGTAGAAACTTGTAGAGGTTATGTCATTGGAATGTCTCATCCACCATGCAAGTTGGATTGTGTTGGATGTGGGTCGAAACCGACAAATGAACTCATTACCTTCAATAGGATTAGGCATGCATCATCCTTGTTGCTCATTTGCATTTTACTTGATAATGTTAAATTGTTTGTGATTGTCTTCTTGTATTTGTGCATTCCTTAATGTTATTATGAATTATGGTGACTGGTTATTTCGCTGTGATTCTTGTATATTTGGTTGTGAATTAATTGAACTATGATAATCCTGACTTAACTAACTACCTCCGACCCTACTAAGAACTCCGCAATTCTTACCCCTTTCTTCCTTTTCCCATAAGATGGAGACAAGCATTCTGTTCTATGAAATGGACCTTCTTTACATATATGAGGATCTTGTACAACATAAGTTTTACGTAATAGTTGTAGAGATTAGGATCCATATGTACGTTCTGTGCGACCACCTTCCATCATCCGATTAACACTCCACTCTTTAACCCCGATATGACTTATGAGTTCCCATTGTATTGGCTTCATTTCGATGCTCCGTTCTATTCATTCCATGATGGACCTGTACCTTATCAACACTCTAATAAGCCTAAGGATCAGGTGGTCCCTGAACCTGAGCCTATAGAAGAGCATGTACCAGAGCCTATATCTGAGTGGGATATTCTTGTAGAGCAGATCTCAGTGTCTTCGTCTGAGCCTTCCTCTAAGGAGCTGCACACCATCTCTATTGGTGGATCGACTAGTGTAGACCAGAGTAGTAGTACAAGTGCCACGACCCCTGTTAAGATTATTGAGATTTCTGATGATGAGGATGAGGATTCTAAGGAGTGTTCAGATGTGATTGAGATCTCCTCTGAAGACGACAGTTGATGCTTGGGAGATGAGGATGTGGCTTTTGAGAGTTTTATATTAGTCTAGCTTTTATGTTTAGTATATCACTTTTGATTAGAATCATTGAGACAGTAGGATGTATATAGTTGACTAGTTTAGTTTTTGGATGCCAGCTTAGAGGCTTCCTATGTAAACTAGGCCCAAGATCATTGATTATGTATATAGTAATAAGATATGAAGGGTTGTATACTAACTTATAACCTGTATGACAATATATATATATTATTCATATCTTCGATGTTTGCATTATTTTATCGTACTTATTTATTATTAGTTTTTCGAAAAAATCGACCTCGTGCTAATACGATTCTAGGCTTAGTAATAAATATTTAGTTAATTTTTAGGAAAGCAAGTTAGTGACGCTTGATTTTCAATATGATCATGACGCACTGAAATTGCATCGTTACAATTTGGTATCAGAGCAGTTCATTCCTATTAAAGACTGGAGAAATAGACTGAATCATGCTTCATTGCATACTTGAATTTGTGTCTCATGCATATAGGATATCCTTGTGATATGGATTGCATGATTGTCACTGTGTATCTATTTTTAGAGACTAATCACACTTTGCCTGAAATGTTAAGACTGATCACCTTAATATTGAATGTTGGGTGTGAACAGGATCTTAATTCTTACACAGGGATAAGGATATGGTAGGCGTGGAGTAAACCTTATAGATGATCCAATTAGGGATGCAAATGCTTTTATAGCTGCGGTAAACACCATGGCTGAGGCTCTACATGAAACCGCAACTACTACAACATGAGCAATTAACCGTTAGGAGAGAAGAATGGAAATCATAATCGAGGACGTAATGGTGAGCGCAGTGGAGACTATATTGGTAATAATGGCATTGGAAATCATGATAACCCTATATCGCTGGCAACTTTTCTGAAAGTAAATCTGCCCCAAGTTTAGAGGAACGCTGATGGCTACTGAAGCTGATAAATGGTTCCATTGTATTGAAAAGTCGCTACGAGCGCAACATATACCAGAAGGACAACATGTGGAGTTTACAACCTATATACTAGAGGGAGAAGCTGAACACTAGTGGCATGGGATGCAACGCTTGATGAGACAGAAGGTGGAAGAGATTGTTTGGAAAACTTTTAAGGAAGAATTTTACAAAAAATATTTTCCTAAATCCTTTTACGATGCTAAAGAGATGGAATTGATGCAATTGCAACAAGGGAATATGTCAGTGACAGAGTATACCAAAAAATTTGAGAATTTGTGCCGATTCTCTAAGATCTGTTAAGAAAATTCAGATGATTTTGAAGAATGAAAGTTTTTGAAGTACGAAGGAGTACTTCGCGATAAGCTAATGCATTCACTAGTACCACTGGAAATACGAAATTTTGTAGAGCTTGTCAATAAGAGTTAGCTGATAGAAGACTGTGAAAATAAGATGGCAGCATCAAGGATGAGTCATCCAAGATTACCACCAAAAGACCTTAATAATTTCCATAAGCATGCTGTATAGTGGACGGTTAATTTTAAGGCACCAAGAGTGCCTATACGAGAAAATCAACAAGTTAGAAACTTTCCTACGCACTCTATTGCTAGGAATGGAAACAAACAAAGACAGAATGCTGGTAAGCAATATCAGCAGATTCAGGAAGGTTTGACATGTAAGTAGTGTGGAAGAGATCACATTGGTAGGCCTTGTTATTTTGGAATGAAAGTCTGCTACAACTGCGATGAACCGGGGCATATAGTGAGTATTTGTCCGAAGAAGTCGGTACAAGGAGTAGATAGACCGTAACAGTCAGGAAGAGTATTTACAATGATTACTGAAGATGCTTGTATTCGGACTTCCTGACCCAAGGTCAATTTTTGTCAAGACTCTTTTCGTAACTACACTTTACAATTCTGGTGTTTCGCACTCTTTTATTTCTTTAACTATTGTGTGCGAGTTGGGATTGGATTTCTCAAAGTTGAATTTTGATTTGCATGTTTATACACCTACATCCCAAAATGTTCTGAGTAGCCTAGTGTGCCGACAAGTAGAGTTTGATATAGGAAGTAGAACCATATTTTTCATGATTGTTTTGAGAAAACTGATATTACATTGTCTAATAATTTTGCATACTAGACATGTGTCATCCCGTTCTTTTCAAACTCTGTGAAAGTTATTTATAACAAGAGAGAGTGTGAGGGGTATGTTCTGTTGCCGACTAGCTCGAGTGGCAGCGAACAAAATTTGGAATGAATTCGAATAGTGAAGGGAATTTCTGACTTCTTTTTTGAAGGCATACCAGAGTTTCTTCTTCAGTAAGAGATAAAGTTAGGCATTAATTTGATACTTAGAATTGAACCGATCTCGATAGCACCTTATAAGATGTCACCATTGGAACTAGCAGAACTGAAGAAGCAGTTAGATGAGCTACTTGAGGAAAAGTTTTATTCGCCCAAGTGTGTTACCATGGGGAGCTCTTCATGAAGCATTTGAAATAGAGCTGCACATGAGTACAATATATCATTCTCAAACAGATGGACAATTAGAGCAGACAATCCAAATCTTGGAAGATATGTTGAGATCTTGCTTGATAGATCATAAAAAAAACTGGGATAAGTATCTGCCTTTGATTGAGTTCGTCTACAACAACATCTTTCGATAAAGTATTGGAATGGCTCCATATGAAGCTCTCTACGGACGAAGGTGTCAATCGCCATTAAGTTGGTACGACGGAGGGAAAACTAGTATAGTGGGACCAGACGTGGTACAGGAACAACTAAGCAGATTAAGAAGATCCACAGGAGGATTCAATCAACGCAAAGCTGACAGAAGAATTATGCTGATAATAGAAGTAAATCTTTGGAGTTTAATGAGAGTGACCTTGTTTTTCTGAAAGTAACCCCTATCGCAGGAATAGGTCGAGCTCCTAGAACCAAAAATTTTAACCCTCGATATATAGGACCTTTCTAGATACTCAAAAGAGTTGCTCCGATAGCTTACTAGATAGCTCTTCCCCTTCTTTGTCAAATCTTCATAATGTCTTCCATATCTCACAACTAAAGAGGTATAATCCCGACGAAAGCTATGTTTTGCAATAAAAAATAATGCAACTTCGAAGCAACTTGACACATATTGCCAAACCAGTTTGAAAAGTAGTCACAAGCAACAAGCATTTACAAGGTAAAATAGTTTCTTTAGTCAAAGTAGTTTGGGAACGAGATGAGAAAATAGAACACACTTGAGAACTAGAAGATAAAATAAGGGCTAATTATCCAAATCTATTTACAGGTAAAAAAAATTTTGAGGACAAATTTTTTTTAGGAGGGTAGGATGTAACAACTCGAATTTTTATGCTAACACGATATTTTTCAAAAAATATTATTTTCAGCAATTAGTTTTATGTCGATGAATCAATTTTGAGTTTCGAAGTAAAATAAATGATAATATAATTTTATTAATATGTTATTAATTTATTTTATATGCTATAATTATAATAGAGTCTAAATAATAATATTATTATTATCAAGTCTGATATTTTTTGATATAAATAATTATCGATATTTTTTAATAAACTTAGAGTTGCTAATGATTCATCAAATATCATTTATCTTTAAATTACTAATGTTATTTATATTGACAACTCATATGAATTTAACTTTATATATATTATTATTTGTGTTTTAATATATTCAATTTTTATAATTATTTATTAAAAATATTTATAATTGGTGACTCAGCAGTTTCAGAACTTAACACCTGGCCATTAAGTATCCTTCATCATCTTTTGAATTGTTCCATTCATTAGCCGAAGCCATTAAGGGAACAAAAGAAAAGAAATTGGAAAGGTGGCTTAATGCATATATATATATATATATATATATATATATAAATAACTTAACACCTAATAATGCCTTAACCACTACGAATCTTCATTCATTACCTTTAATCATCTTCCTTTTCTCTTCGTTCATCACCGAATGAACTTGAAACAAAAAAGAGAGAGACCGAGAGTGCTCTTGAAGAACCGTGACCTTCCATCAATTTTCGGTTTTGATTTTTTATGATTTGTAATTTTTATAAAAAAAAATCTAATTCGATAAAAGTGTTCGTATCTTCTGCTTTTATATGTTGGCGTCACTTTTATTCGGTAGAAATTGTCGATAATGTAGTCTTTTTCTTTCTTGCGTTCGACCAATTGAAGTTCTATGAGGTATAGACGATTTTTGACGTTTTTTCTTATAACAGTTCAGTCAAAAAGTTTCTCTAAAATTTCTGTTGTTTGGATTTTGTACGAAAGTAGAATTTTAATAATTTTTCACCGATTAAATTTGTATTGGATAAATAAATTAATATTATGATTGATTGTTGGTTGGATTTAATTGAATTCATGTTGAAATATTTGTGATATATTGATATTTGTGATCAGTTTGAGGTTCAGTCAGTTTAAGTACAGTCAAGGATCGAATTATTTTGATGAATTCGGATCTAGAATTATTTTGGGAATCAAATAAAATTTTGTGTAATTAAAGGGCTGAGAGATTAAATTAAAAGCTGTGAAGAATCGATAACGGTAAAATTAAAAAATAGATTTAAAGTTATATATATATATATATATATTTGAACTAATTATAAAAAGAGATTTTTGGGTTTAAAAAACGGTATTTATTATCATGATAATATTAATTTGAGAATGAAATTGTGTTTTTGATAGAAAATTGAGGTTAATTTTATAAATAAATAAGTTTAGAGGCATTTTGAGTTAAAAGTAAGTATTTAGAGATTAGCAAAAATTTTTATAAAAACTCAGAGTTATTTTATAAATATTAATAAACAAATAGTTAATTAATAATTTTCTAAAAATGCTGGGTTAAAATTAAAGTGATTAAGAGTTTGAGGTTTAAAACATAATTAATAAAAATTTAGAAGTAAAGCTTAAAAGGAGTTAAGTATTTAAGGAAGTCATAAAAACTACTTATTACTTAAATTATTTTATTTATATTAAAAAGAGTCATTATTATTGTTATTAATATGGTAAGAATATTATTTAGAAAAGATATTATTATTGATATTATTAATGGTAAGATAAAAGAGAATAAAAAGAGAATATCCTTTTTAAAAGATTTAAAGTCACAAAATTAACTTTAAAATCTTATGATTCTCTTTCAATAAAATACTTAGTGGATGGTTAGAGAACAGTGTGAAGATAGTTTAAACTATTAAGGATAAATAAGTAAAAGATTGAAAAAAGAGAAGAAAAATCTGCACGTGTGGTTAAGGAAAGGTCACAAGAAGGTGACAATAGTATAGTTATGGTGCCGAAGGATAAATGTTAACAAGCCGTGGGCTTTATATGTAAATGATTGTGCGGGGATGCCTATAAATATGGAATGGCTTCCAGGAGAAGGGGTCACATGCTTCAGCTGGAGAATCAGTACCTGCAAATACTTGCAGAGGTCATCTTCGACATACTTCAGAGGTTATATTGCTGAAATTCCTTATCCGACTTGCGAGTTGGATTGCATCAGGTGCAGGTCGAAACTGACAAATGAGCTCATTTCCTGTAATAGGACTAGGCATGCATCATCCTTGCTGTGCATTTGTATTTTACTTGATAATGTGAAATTGTTTGTGATTATCTTCTTGTGTTTGTGCATTCCTTAATGGTATTTTGAATTGTTGTGACTAGCTATTTTCCTGTGATTCTTGTAGATTTGACTGTGAATTAATTGAACTGTGGTTATCCTATCTTAACTAACTACCCCCGACCCTACTAAGAATCCCCAATTCTTCTCCTTCCTTTCCTTTCCCATTAGATGATGACGGACATTCTGTTCTATGAGATGGACCCTCCTTACATATATGAGGATCTTATACAACATAGATTTTACGTAGTAGCTATAGAGATTAGAACTCATATGTACGTTCTGCATGACCGCCCTTTCCATCATCTGATTAACATTCCGTTCTTTAACCATGATATGCTTTATGAGTTTCCGTTGCATTGGCTTCATCCTGATGTTCCATTTCACCCGTTTCATGACGGACCTGTATCTCATCAGCACCCTGATCAGCTTGAGGATCAGGTGGTCCCTAAACCTGAGCCTATGGAGGAGTATGTACCAGAGCCTATACCTGAGTGGAATATTCTTGTAGAGCAGATCTCAATGTCCTCGTCTGAGCCTTTCTCTAAGGAGCTGCACACCACCTCTGTTAGTAGACTGACGAGTGTGGTCTAGAACAGTAGTACAAGTGCCAAAACCCCTCCTGAGATTATTGAGATTTTTGATAATAAGGATAATGATTCTAAGGAGTATTCATGTGTGATTAAGATCTCCTTTGATGACGACAGTTGATGCTTGGGAGCTGAGTATGTGGCTTTTGGGAGTTTTGTGTTAGCCTAGTTTGTGTTTAGTCTTTCACTTTTTATTAGACTCACTGAGAGAGTAGGATGTATATAGACTATTACTAGGCTAGTTTTCGGGTGCCAACTTAGAAGCTTCCTATATGGACCAGGCCGCAGAGTGTTGATTATGTATATAGTAATAAGATATGAAGAGTTGTACGCTAACTTATGACCTGTATGACAATATATATATATATATATATATATATATATATATATATATATATATATATATATATATATATATATATATATATAGTATGCATGATGTATATTATCTCTATCTTTGATGTTTGCATTATGTTATCCTACTTATTTAATTATTAGTTTTTTTTCCAAAAAATCGATCTCGTGCTAATACGATTACAAGCTTAATAATAAATATTTAGTTAATTTTTAGGAAAGCAAGTTAGTGACGCTTGATTTTCAGTATGATCATGATGCACTGGAAATTGGATCGTTACACAGCCAGCATGAGGGATCTCTCAGTTGCAAAGACATACAAGTCAAGCTAAAAAAAACACAGATAGGATGCGATTACAGCAAATAGGACAAATAGCAGATAAGCATGGCTAATTAATTAAGCAAACCAAAATAATGCACACTCAAGTAAAATACACAAATGCATATGATGTATGCCTGCTCTATGGCCGATGAGTCTCATCTGTCGGTTATATAGCCAACCCGACATGTCCGGTATCTACCCCGAACATTGTTTCTCCGTTGTGCTCAATTATCTTAGTACATCGGCTCACCATTAGAGGGATAGTGCCCTGTCACCATTATAGGGAATATGTTCCTTGTTACCATTAGAAGGAATATGTGCCTTGTCAACATTAGAGAGAATATGTGCCCTGCCACCATTAGAGAAAATATGTGCCATGTCACCATCAGAAGGAATATGTGCCCTATTACCATGCAACCAGGGAGAAATTATAGACATATGGTGCACGAAAATTACACTCACACTATGTAATTCCGCACAACTAACCAGCAAGTGCACTGGGTCGTCCAAGTAATACCTTACATGAGTAAGGGTCGAATCCCACGGAGATTGTTGGCTTGAAGCAAGTTATGGTTATCTTATTATTCTTAGTCAGGATACCAATAGGGTTCTTTAGTTTCAATTGTAAAAAGTGAAAGGGCATAAAATAAGTAATTGTTACGCAATAATGAAGAATATGTTGGAGTTTTGGAGATGCTTTGTCTTCTGAATCCCTGCAACATACTGCTTTCTTACTTTCAAACATGCAAGGCTCCTTCCATGGCAAGCTGTATGTAGGGCGTCACCGTTGTCAATGGCTACTTCCCATCCTCTCAGTGAAAATGGTCCAAATGCTCTGTCATAGCACGGCTAATCATCTGTCGGTTCTCGATCATGTCGGAATATGATCCATTGATCCTTTTGCGTCTGTCACTACGCCCAACACTCGCGAGTTTAAAGCTCGTCACAATCATCCAATTCCTGAATCCTACTCGGAATACCACAGACAAGGTTTAGACTTTCCGGATTCTCAAGGATGCTGCCAATGGATTCTAGCTTATACCACGAAGACTCTGATTAAAGAATCCAAGAGATATTCATTCAATCGAAGGTAGAATGGAGGTGGTTGTCAGGTATGCGTTCATAGGTTGAGAATGGTGATGAGTGTCACGGTTCATCACCTTCTTCATATTGAAGTGCAAATGAACATCTTAGATAGGAACAAGCTTGTTTGAATAGAAAACAGAAATAATTGCATTAATTCATCGAGACGCTGCAGAGCTCCTCACCCCCAACAATGGAGTTTAGAGACTCATGCCGTCAAAAAGTACAAAGTTCAGATCTAAAATGTCATGAGATGCAAAATAAATCTCTAAAAGTTGTTTAAATACTAAACTAGTAACCTAGGTTTACAGAAAATGAGTAAACTAAGATAGATAGTGCAGAAATCTACTTCTGGGGCCCACTTGGTGTGTACTAGGGCTGAGACTTGAGCTTCTCACGTGCCTGAGCTGTTTCTGGAGTTAAACGTCAGGTTGTAACCTGTTTTTGGCGTTCAACTCCAACTTGTAACCTGTTTCTGGCGTTCAACACCAGAATGCAACATGGAACTGGCGTTAAACACCAGTTTATGTCGTTTATCTTCATGCAAAGTATAGACTATTATATATTTCTGGAAAGCCCTGGATGTCTACTTTCCAACCCAATTGAGAGCGCGCCAATTGGACTTCTGTATCTTTAAAAAATCTATTCCGAGTGCAGGGAGGTCAGAATCCAACAGCATCAGCAGTACTTTTTTAGCCTGAATCAGATTTTTGCTCAGCTCCCTCAATTTCAGCCAGAAAATACCTGGAATCATAGAAAAACACACAAACTCATAGTAAAGTCCAGAAATATGAATTTTGCCTAAAAACTAATAAAAATATACTAAAAACTAACTAAAACATACTAAAAATTATATGAAATTACCCCCCAAAAAGCGTATAAAATATCCGCTCATCACAACATCAAACTTAAACTGTTGCTTGTCCTCAAGTAACTAGATAAATAAAATAGGATAAAAAGAAATCAAGAAGCAATAGTATCTCAGAGTTTTAAGTGAAGCTCATATTCTAATTAGATGAGCGGGACTAGTAGCTTTTTGCTTCCGAATAGTTTTGGCATATCACTTTATCCTTTGAAATTCAGAATGATTGGCATCCATAGAAACTCAGAATTCAAATAGTATTATTGATTCTCCTAGTTTAGTATGTTGATTCTTGAACACAGCTACTTTATGAGTCTTGGCTGTGGCCCTAAGCACTTTGTTTTCCAGTATTACTACCGGATACATAAATGCCACAGACACATAACTGGATGAACCTTTTCAAATTGTGACTTAGCTCTGCTCAAGTCCCCAATTAGTGGTGTCTAGAGTTCTTAAGCACACTCTTTTCTTTGGATTATGACTTTAACTACTCAGTCTCAAGCTTCTCACTTGGACCTGCATGCCACAAGCACATGGTTAGGGACAGCTTGATCTAGCCGCTTAGGCCTGAATTTACTTCCTTGGGCCCTCCTATCCATTGATGTTCAAAGCCTTGGATCCTTTTCACCTTTGCCTTTTGGTTTAAAGGGATATTGGCTTTTTCTACCTCTTTTGCATTTTTTTACTACTTTTTCTTGCTTCAAGAATCAATTTCATGATTTTTCAGATCAGCAATAATATTTCTCTTGTACATCATTCTTTCAGGAGCCAACAATTTTAACATTCATAAAATTCAATATAAAAAATATGCACTGTTCAGGCATTCATTCAGAAGACAAAAAGTATTGCCACCACATATAAATAATTATAATTTTCCTTATTAAGAACTCGAAAAAAATATTGCCTCTTTATTCTAAAATTCTAATATTTTATTCATGTTTGATGATGATGAGAAAAATAAATTATAGCTTAATTGGAGATAAAATCAAAATAGATATACTAATTACTACTACTCATATATAATTTCTAAGGTAAATTCCTATAAGAACAACTATCACAGAGTTAAAGCTAAGATTAAGACTCAACAACCTTTATTTTGGGAAGTGGATGCTCCTTTAATCTGTGGGGTGCTTGGCTCTTCAAGAGATAGCTTTTGACGCTTCAGTTGCCTCAGTTCATGCCCTTGCTCCTCTTGTTCCTTAAGCAGTTTGCAAAGCACGCTATTTTGATTTTGCTGTTCTTCCTTTAATTGCTCCATAGCTTCTTGCAACTTGGTGACAGATGCTTCAAGACGCTCCCAGTATTCAATTTGAGGGATTTTCGGGAGGAACTCCTGTGCTCTCCTCTTAATGGGGTCGTCCTGCACCTGTTGTCCTTCCATTGACTTTTTGGTGATTGGTCGCTCAACTGAGATATACTCGGTTACTCCCATCTTCACCCTAACATCTTTACATAGCATAGAGATTAAGCTTGGATAAGCCAATTTGGCATCTTTAGAGTTCTTGTTTGCAATTGTGTAAAGTTCACAAGAAATCAGCTGATGAACTTCCACTTCTTTTCCTAACATAATGCAATGGATCATTACTGCTCTTTTGATGGTGACTTCAGAGCGGTTGCTAGTGGGCAGTATAGAACGCTCAATGAAGTCCAGCTAGCCTCTGGCGACTGGTTTGAGATCTTCTCTCTTGAGTTGATTTGGAACAGCCTTTGTGCTGGTTGTCCACTTGGTTCCAGGGAGGCATATGTCCTCTAGAATTTCGTCCAAGCCCTTATGTGTTCTCATCATTCTCCTATTAAAGGAGTCGGGGTCATCTTTCAGCTGAGGTAGCTTGAAGATCTTTATGATTTTGTCAAGATGAAGGTGAACAATCTTTCCTCTGACCAGAGTTCAATAGTCATAGAAGGTGGCTCCAGCTAATCTCTGCCTATCTATTTGCCATATATTAGAGTAGAATTCCTGAACCATGTTCCTTCCCACCTTTGTCTCAGCATTAGCTAGGATTTTCCAGCTCCTGTTTCGAATTTGCTCTTGGATCTTCGGATATTCGTCTTCTT
Source organism: Arachis hypogaea (assembly GCF_003086295.3). Lineage (NCBI taxonomy): Eukaryota > Viridiplantae > Streptophyta > Magnoliopsida > Fabales > Fabaceae > Arachis > Arachis hypogaea. The sequence goes on along the minus strand of NC_092039.1, from coordinate 52,864,546 downwards.
TCAAATCGAATTTAACTGCCGGGATCACTGACCTTAGACCCATTATTTTGTAGTAATGGTCTGAATGTTCTTTGGTTAAGAACTTCCCTTGATTCCAAAGTGGTTTTGGAATATTCTCTTTCTTGCCTCTTGGAGGGGTTTGTTTTCCCTTAGGATCCATGATCTTAGTGGGTATGGCTTAGTGATCATGGATAAACACACCAAACTTAGAGGTTTGCTTGTCCTCAAGCAAAAGAAAGGAAAGGAGAGGGATAGAAGGAGAACTAATTTCGAATGGTGGAAGAGAGGAGGGAGGCCGAATGTGGATTTAAAGGGAGGGAGGGTGAGTTTTCGAAAATTTTGAAAAAGATAAGATAGAAGATATGATTTGTGAAAGATAAGTATGATAGGAAAAAGATGTAATTTAAAATTGAAAAGTTATGAAAGATATTTGAAAAAGATAAATCTGAATTTTTGTTTTAAAAAAAAGATTTGAGATGAATTTGAAAAGATAATTGAGTTTTGAAAAAAATTTGAAAAGAAGTTGGATGGGATTTGAAAAGGATTTGCGTTTATAAATTAAGATACATTTGATATCTTTGAAAAAGGGTTTGAAAAATTAGGATTAAAATTTTTGGAATTGAAAGATGAGAATTTGTAACATGTTTATGCAAGAAATCATGAATTGAAACATGAAAAATGAAAAAAATTTGAGTTGAAAATGAATTCACCACCTCCCCACAATCCTGGCCTTAAACGCCCAAACAATGCATGTTTTGGGCGTTTAACGCCCATTTGTAGCTTCTGGCTGGGGTTAAACGCCAGGAACTCCTTTGTCACTGGGCGTTTTTCTGAACGCCCAGGACGTTGTAAATCTGGCGTTTAACGCCCAGAAGATGCTTCTTTCTGGCGTTTAACGCCCAGATGGCTATCTCTACTGGCGTGGAACGCCCAGTAGATGCTTCTTTTGGGCGTTCAACGCCCAAAACAGCTCTTACTGGTTTTCTCACACTAGTGACCTTCTTTTTGCTGTTTTATCCTCTGAATCCTTCTGTGATTCTGTAAACTCATGCAATTGCCATTTTACCTTGAAGAAAATTAATATGAACCTATAAAAATCAATTAATTGAAAAATAAGCTTTGTTAATGGCTGGGTTGCCTCCCAGCAAGCGCTTCTTTATTGTCTTTAGTTGGACTATTACTAAGCTTTAATCATGTCTCCGTTTTGAGCATTCTTGCTCAAAATTGTTTTCAAGATTATGTTTGACTCTCTGTCCATTAACAATGAACTTTTTTGTTAGAATCATTATCCTGAAGCTCTACGTATCCATATGGTGACACACTTGTAATCACATATGGTCCTCTCCATCGGGATTTCAATTTTCCGGGGAATAATCTGAGCCTAGAATTAAACAGCAGAACTTTCTGTCCTGGCTCAAAGACTCTGAATGACAACTTTTTATCATGCCATCTTTTTGCTTTCTCTTTGTAAATTTTTGTATTTTCGAAAGCATTGAGTCTGAATTCCTCTAGCTCATTTAACTGGAGCAATCATTTTTCTTCAGCTAACTTGGCATCAAGGTTTAGGAATCTGGTTGCCCAATAGGCCTTATGCTCCAGTTCCACTGGCAAGTGGCAGACTTTTTCATACACAAGCTAGTATGGAGAAGTTCCTATAGGAGTCTTGAATGTTGTTCTGTATGCCCACAGAGCATCATCCAAGCTTCTTGCCCAATCCCTTCTACGGTTTATCACAGTCCGTTCCAGGATTTTATTAAATTCTCTATTAGAGACTTCAGCTTGCCCATTTGTCTGTGGATGATATGGAGTAGCTACCCTGTGGCTAACTCCATATCGAACCAAAGCAGAGTAAAGCTGTTTATTGCAGAAATGAGTGCCCCCATCACTGATTATTACTCTAGGGATACCAAATCTGCTGAAGATGTGTTTCTGGAGGAATTTCAACACTGTCTTAGTGTCATTAGTAGGTGTTGCAATAGCTTTCACCCATTTGGATACACAATCCACTGCCACCAGAATATAAGTGTTTGAGTATGATAGTGGGAAAGGCCCCATGAAGTCAATACCCCATACATCAAACAACTCAATCTCCAAGATTCCTTGTTGAGGCATGGCATAACTGTGAGGCAGATTGCCAGATCTTTGGCAACTATCACAATTAAGTACAAACACTCGGGAGTCTTTATAGAGAGTAGGCCAGTAGAAGCCACATTGGAGGACTCTTGTGGCTGTTCACTCACTTCCAAAATGTCCTCCATACTGTGATCCATGGCAGTGCCAGAGGATCTATTGTGCTTCTTCTTTAGGCACACATCTATGGATTACCTCGTCTGCAGATCTCTTGAAGAGATATGGTTCATCCTAAAGATAGTATTTTGCATCCGTGATCAATTTCTTTGATTGCTGCCTACTGTACTATTTGGGTATGAATCTCACTACCTTGTAGTTTGCAATGTCTGCATACTATGGTACTTCCTGGATGGCAAAGAGTTGCTCATCCGGAAAGTTTTTAGAGATCTCAGTAAGAGGGAGAGACGCCCCTTTCTACTGGTTCTATTCGGGACAGGTGATCTGCTACTTAGTTCTCTGTCCCTTTTCTGTCTCTTATTTCTATATCAAACTCTTGCAGAAGCAACACCCATCTGATGAGTCTGGGTTTTGAATCCTGCTTTGTGAGTAGATATTTAAGAGCAGCATGGTCAGTGTACACAATCACTTCTGATCCTACTAAATAAGATCTGAACTTGTCAATGGCGTAAACCACTGCAAGTAACTCTTTTTCTGTGGTTGTGTAGTTCTTCTGTGCGTCATTTAAAACATGATTGGCATAGTAAATAATGTGCAGAAGCTTGTCATGCCTTTGTCCCAACACTGCACCAATGGCATGGTCATTGGCATCACACATCAGTTCAAATGGTAATGTCCAGTCTGGTGCAGAGATGACTGGTGCTATGACCAGCTTAGCTTTTAGAGTCTCAAACGCCTGCAGACACTCCTTATCAAAGATAAATGTCATGTCAGTAGCTAGCATATTACTCAGAGGTTTGGCAATTTTTGAAAAATCTTTTATAAACCTCCTATAGAATCCTGCATGCCCCCAGAAAGCTTCTGATTGCCTTAACATTGGCAGGTGGTGGTAATTTTTTAATTACCTCTACCTTAGCTTGATCCACCTCTATTCCCTTGCTCAAAATTTTGTGCCCAAGGACAATTTCTTCAGTCACCAGAAAGTGACGTTTTTCCCAATTTAAAACCAGGTTAGTCTCTTGGCACCTCTTTAGAACAAGTGCTAGATGGTCAAGACAGGAACTGAATGAGACTCCAAATACTGAAAAGTCATCCATCAAGACTTCCAGAAAATTTTCAACCATATCAGAGAAAATAGAGAGCATGCACCTTTGAAAGGTTGCAGGTGTATTGCACAGGCCAAATGACATCCTTCTGTATGCCAATACGCCGGATGGACATGTGAATGCTGTTTTCTCTTGATCTTGGGGATCTACTACAATTTGATTATAACCTGAATATCCATCCAAGAAGCAGTAATATTCATGACCTGCTAGTCTTTCTAGCATTTGGTCTATGAATGGTAAAGGAAAATGATCCTTTCTGGTAGCTGTATTGAGCCTTCTATAATCAATACACATACGCCACCCTGTAACTGTCTTTGTTTGAACCAGTTCATTTTTTTCATTATGAACCACTGTCATACCACTCTTCTTAGGGACAACTTGGACAGGACTTACCCAGGGGCTATCAGAAATGGGATAAATAATCCCAGCCTCTAGTAATTTAGTGACCTCCTTCTGTACCGCCTCCTTTATGGTTGGAGTCAGCCGCCTCTATGGTTGAACCACTGGCTTAGCATCACCCTTCAATAGGATCTTGTGCATGCATCTGGCTGGGCTAATGCCCTTAAGATCACTGATGGACCACCCAAGAGCTGTCTTGTGTGTCCTTAGCACTTGAATTAATGCTTCCTCTTTCTGTGGCTCTAAGGTAGAACTTATGATTACAAGAAAGGTATCACCTTCTCCTAGAAATACATATTTTAGGGATGGTGGTAATGGTTTGAGCTCAGGTTTGGGAGGTTTCTCCTCTTCCTGAGAGATTTTCAGAGGTTCTATTATTCTCTCTGGTTCCTCCAAATCAGGCTGAGCATCTTTAAAGATATCCTCTAGCTCTGATTCGAGACTCTCAGTCATATTGACCTCTTTTACCAGAGAGTCAATAATATTAATGCTCATACAGTCGTTTGGGGTGTCTGGATGGTGCATAGCTTTGACAACATTCAACTTAAACTCGTCCTCATTGACTCTCAGGGTTACTTCCCCTTTTTAGACGTCAATGAGGGTTCGTCCAGTTGCTAGGAAAGGTCTTCCTAGAATGAGAGTTGCACTCTTGTGCTCCTCCATTTCCAGCACCACAATGTCAGTAGGATGGCAAATGGCCCAACCTTGACAATCATGTCTTCAATCACGCCTGATGGGTATTTAATGGAGCCATCAGCAAGTTGGAGACATATCCGGGTTGGTTTGACTTCTTCGGTCAAACCAAGCTTTCTGATAGTGGATGCAGGTATTAGGTTGATACTTGCCCCAAGATCACATAAAGCTTGCTTGGTACAAGTACCCTCTAATGTGCATGGTATTATAAAGCTTCCGTGATCTTTAAGCTTTTCTGGTAAGCTTTTCAGAATGACTACACTGCATTCTTCAGTAAGGTAAACTTTTTCAGTTTCTCTCTAATCCTTCTTATGACTTAAGATCTCTTTCATGAACTTAGCATAAAAGGGTATTTGCTCAAGTGCCTCTGCAAATGGAATCTTTATTTCAAGAGTCCTGAGATAGTCTACAAAGCGGGCAAATTACTTATCATGTTTCGCTTGGCGGAGTTTCTGAGGATAAGGCATTTTGGCTTTGTATTCCTCAACCTTAGTTGCTGCAGGTTTACTGCCTACAGATGTGGTTTGAGAAGCCTTTTTAGAGGAGTTGCTATCAGCACTTGTATGTGTCTGATCCCTCACTAGCGTTTGAATGCCAGGGTTGGAAGCTGGAGTGGCGTTAGACGCCAACTCCTTAACTGTTCCTGGCGTCTGAATGCCAGAATTGAGCTTCTTTTGGGCGTTTAATGCCAACTCCCTGCCTGTTTCTGGCGTTTGAACGCCAGAACTAAGCATGGGTTGGGCGTTTGACGCTAGCTCTCTATCCTTTTCTGGAGTTTGAGCGCCAGAATTATTCCTCTCTAGGGTCTTACTGTCCTCAGAGAGATTTTGGGTAGCAGTTTGTTCATTTCTTGGCTTCCTGCTGCCTTGAAGTGAGGTATTTAACGTTTTCCCACTTCTTAATTGAACTGCTTGGCACTCTTCTGTTATTTGTTTTGATAGCTTCTGTTCTATTTGCTTCAGCTGCACTTTTATATTCATATTAGCCATTCTTGTCTCTTGTAGTATCTCCTTGAATTCAGCTAGCTGTTTTGTTAGAAAATCTAATTGCTGATTGAATTCAGTAACTTGTTCTGCAGGACTTAGTTCAGCAGTTACTGTTTTAGCCTCTTCTTTCATGGAAGGTTCACTGCTTAGGTACAGATGCTGATTTCTGGCAACTGTATCAATGAGCTCTTGAGCTTCTTCAATTGTCTTTCTCATGTGTATAGATCCAACAGCTGAGTGGTATAGAGAAATCTGAGCTTTCTCTATAAGCCCATAATAGAAGATGTCTAACTGCACCCACTCTAAAAATATTTCAGAGGGGCATTTTCTTAGCATCTCTCTGTATCTCTCCCAAGCATCATAAAGAAACTCATTATCTCCCTGTTTAAAGCCTTGGATACTCAGCCTTAGCTGTGTCATCCGTTTTGGAGGGAAATATTGATTCAGGAATTTTTCTGATAGCTGTTTCCATGTCCTTATACTAGCCTTAGGTTGGTCATTTAACCACCTCTTAGCTTGGTCTTTTACAGCAAATGAAAATAGTAACAATCTGTAGACATCCTGATCTACTTCCTTATCATGTACTGTGTCAGCAATTTGTAAAAACTGTACCAGAAATTCTGTAGGTTCATCCTGTAGAAGGTCGAAATACTAGCAACTTTACTGCACCATGATATTGAGCTGAGGATTCAACTCAAAACTACTGACTCCGATGGAGGATATATGATGAGCGGATAATTTATACGCTTTTTGGCATTGTTTTTAGTATGTTTTTAGTATGTTTTAGTTAGTTTTTATTATATTTTTATTAGTTTTTAGTTAAAATTCACTTTTCTGGACTTTACTATGAGTTTGTGTATTTTTCTGTGATTTCAGGTATTTTCTGGCTGAAATTGAGGGACCTGAGCAAAAATCTGATTCAGAGGCTGAAAAGGACTGCAGATGCTGTTGGATTCTGACCTCCCTGCACTCAAAGTAAATTTTCTGGAGCTGCAGAAGCCCAATTGGCGCGCTCTTAATTGCGTTGGAAATTAGACATCCTGGGCTTTCCAGCAATATATAATAGTCCATACTTTGCCCGAGATTTGATGGCCCAAACCGGCGTTCCAATTCAGCTCAAGACTGCCCGGCGTTTAACGCCGGAACTGGCATAGAAGTCGGAGTTAAACGCCCAAACTGGCACAAAAGCTGGCGTTTAACTCCAAGAAAAGTCTCTACACATAAAAGCTTCATTGCTCAGCCCAAGCACACACCAAGTGGGCCCGAAAGTAGATTTTTATGTCATTTACTCATCTTTGTAAACCCTAAGCTACTAGTTCTCTACAAATAGGACCTGTTGCTATTGTATTAGACATATTGGTTCTTCTAGTTCCCTCTCTGGGGCCGAAGCCAATGATCACAATTATCACTTATGTATTTTCAACGGTGGAGTTTCTACACACCATAGATTAAGGTGTGGAGCTCTGCTGTACCTCGAGTATTAATGCAATTACTATTGTTCTTTTATTCAATTCAGCTTATTCTTGTTCTAAGATATCACTTGTTCCTCAACTTGATGAATGTGATGATCCATGACACTCATCATCATTCTCACCTCTGAACGTGTGCCTGACAACCACCTCCGTTCTACCTTAGATTGAGTGGATATCTCTTGGATCCCTTAATCGAAATCTTCGTGGTATAAGCTAGAATTGATGGCGGCATTCAAGAGAATCCGGAAGGTCTAAACCTTGTCTGTGGTATTCTGAGTAGGATTCGAGGATTGAATGACTGTGACGAGCTTCAAATTCCTGAAGGCTGCACGTTAGTGACAGACACAAAAGAATCATTGGATTTTATTCCAACCTGATTGAGAACCGACAGATGATTAGCCATGCTGTGACAGAGCGCGTTGAACATTTTCACTGAGAGGACGGGACTGTAGCTGATGAGCGGATAATTTTTACGCTTTTTGGCATTGTTTTTAGTATGTTTTAGTATATTTTAGATAGTTTTTATTATATTTTTATTAGTTTTTAGTCAAAATTCACTTTTCTGGACTTTACTATGAGTTTGTGTGTTTTTCTGAGATTTCAGGTATTTTCTGGCTGAAATTGAGGGTCCTGAGCAAAAATCTGATTCAGAGGCTGAAAAGGACTGCAGATGCTGTTAGATTCTGACCTCCCTACACTCGAAGTGGATTTTCTGGAGCTACAGAAGCCCAATTGGCGCGGTCTCAATGGCGTTGGAAAGTAGACATCCAGGGCTTTCCAGCAATGTATAATAGTCCATACTTTGCCCGAGATTTGATGGCCTAAACCGGCGTTGCAAATCAGCTTCAGAATTCCCAGCGTTTAACGCCGGAACTGGCATAAAAATTGGAGTTAAATGCCCAAACTGGCATAAAAGCTGGCGTTTAACTCCAAAAAAAACTCTACAGATGAAAGCTTCAATGCTCAGCCCAAGCACACACTAAGTGGACCCCGGAAGTGGATTTTTACGTCATTTACTCATTTCTGTATACCCTAGGTTACTAGTTCACTATTAATAGGACCTTTTGATATTGTATCTGGACCTAATGACACTTTACACGTTTCTCATTGTATCTTCTACAGCATGAGTCTCTAAACCCCATGGTTGGGGGTGAGGAGCTCTGCTGTGTCTTGATGGATTAATGCAATTACTACTGTTTTTCATTCAATCACGCTTGCTTCTATTCTAAGAATTCACTTGTTCTTCAACTTGATGAATGTGATGATCCGTGACACTCATCATCATTCTCGCTTATGAACGTGTGCCTGACAACCACTTCCGTTCTACTTTAGATTGAGTGAATATCTCTTGGATTCTTTAATCAGAATCTTCGTGGTATAAGCTAGAATTGATGGCGGCATTCAAGAGAATCTGGAAGGTCTAAACCTTGTCTGTGGTATTCTGAGTAGGATTCAAGGATTGAATGACTGTGACGAGCTTCAAACTCTTGAGGGCTGGGCGTTAGTCACAGACACAAAAGAATCACTGGATTCTATTCCGACCTGATTGAGAACCGACAGATGAATAGCCGTGCTGTGACAGAGTGCGTTGGACATTTTCACTGAGAGGATGGGAGGTAGCCATTGACAACAGTGAAACCCTACATACAGCTTGCCATGGAATGAGCCTTGCGTGCATGAAGAAGAAGATAGTAGGAAAGCAGAGATTCAGAAGATAGAGCATCTCCAAAACCTCAACCTGTTCTCCATTACTGCAAAACAAGTACTTATTTCATGTTCTTTTACTTTTTACAATCAACCCTGATAATTATTGATATCCTGACTAAGAGTTACAAGATAACCATAACATGCTTCAAGCCGACAATCTCCGTGGGATCGACCCTTACTCACGTAAGGTATTACTTGGACGACCTAGTGCACTTGCTGGTTAGTTGTGCGGGATTGCAAAAGTGTGATTGCAATTTCGTGCACCAAGTTTTTGGCGCCGTTGCCGGGGATTGTTCGAGTTTAGACAACTGACGGTTTATCTTGTTGCTTAGATTAGGACTGTTTTATTTTATTTTTTTGTTGGTTTAGAGTCTTTTATTTGAGTTTAGTTTCATATTTTAAGTTTGGTGTCAATTGCATGCTTTTGTTTTCTTTTATTTTTCGAATTTGCATATCCTTAGTCCTTTCTTGATCCTTAAAAATTCTAAGTTTGGTGTCTTCTTTGTGTTTTCCCTTAAGTTTTCCAAAATTTGTGTCTGATTTTCTAAAAATTTTATGTTTGGTATCATTTTGTTGTTTTTCTCTTTCCTCATTTCAAAAAAATCAAATCTTTTTCAAAATAATTTTCAATCATATCTTTTCAATTGCTAATTGCAAAATCTTTTTTATTAACTAATTGATTTAGTTTTCAATTTGCTTTGATCTTATTTTCTTTTAGTTTTCGAAAATTTATTTTATTTTCCTTTTGTTTTATTTTATTTTTTTGGTCAAAAAAATATTTTACTTTACTTGTGAATTCATATCATAATCCCTTTCTCCATCATGAACCTTAGTGGAATTGAATAGTCCAGAAGGACTCTGGGGTCATATGCTAACCCCATTACAGCTGCATATGGGAGTAGCATCTGTATACCTCCCATTAAAGCAAGCAGCTTTGAGCTAAATCCTCAACTCATTATCATGGTGCAGCAAAGTTGCCAGTATTCCGGTCTTCCACAGGAAGAACCTACTGAGTTTCTGGCACAATTCTTACAAATTGCTGACACAGTACGTGATAAAGAGGTGGATCAGGATGTCTACAGACTATTACTGTTTTCATTTGCTGTAAAAGATCAAGCTAAGAGGTGGTTGAATAACCAACCTACAGTAAGCATAAAGACATGGAAACAGTTATCAGACAAATTCCTGAATCAATTTTACCCTCCAAAAAGGATGACACAGCTAAGGCTGGACATCCAAGGCTTTAAACAAGAGGATAATGAATCCCTTTATAATGCCTGGGAGAGGTATAGAGGTATGCTAAGAAAATGCCCCTCTGAAATGTTTTCAGAGTGGGTACAGTTAGACATCTTCTACTATGGGCTTACAGAAAAAGCTCAGATGTCTCTAGACCATTCATCTGGTGGATCTATACATATGAGGAAGACGATTGAAGAGGCTCAAGAGCTTATAGATACTGTTGCTAGAAATCAATATTTGTACTCTAACAATGAGTTCTCTACAAAAGAAGAAGTTATGGCAGTGGCCACTGATCCTAATCCTCAAGAACAGATGGTTGAGCTTAATTAGCAATTACACCTGATGACAAAACAGTTAGCAGAATTTAAAGAGATGCTCCAAGAAACTAAAATTGCTAACAAGAACATAGAATCACAGTTGAATCAGGCAAAACAGCAGTTATCTAAACAGATAACAGAAGAATGCCAAGCAGTTCAACTGAGGAGTGGAAAGACATTGAATAACACTGCTCAAAGTAGCAAGAAGCCAATAAAGGAACAATTGACAGAGGATAACCAAACCACTGTCCAAAATCCCTCTGAGGACAGTAAGAGCCCAGAGAGGAATACTCTTGGCGTCCAAACGCCGGAAAGGGGGGAAAAGCTGGCGTTAAACGCCCATTCCCTGCCCAGTTCTGGTGTTCAAACGCCAAAAAAGGGGGAAAAGTTGGCGTTAAACGCCCAATCTTCACCCAATCTTGGCGTTCAAACGCCAATGGGGAATCAGACACCTGAGAGTGCTGAAAAAGTGTTTCTCACTGAAGAATGCAGTGCAGTCATTATGATACCATGCACATTAGAAGGTGCTTGCACCAAGACAGCCCTGTGTGACCTTGGAGCAAGAATCAATCTAATACCTGCATCAACTATTAGAAAGCTTGGGTTGACTGAAGAAGTCAAACCAACCTGGATATGCCTCCAACTTGCTGATGGCTCCATTAAATATCCATCAGGCATAATTGAGGACATGATTGTCAAGGTTGGGCCATTCGCCTTTCCAACTGACTTTGTAGTGCTGGAAATGGAGGAGCACAAGAGTGTAACTCTCATTCTAGGAAGACCTTTCCTAGCAACTGGATGAACTCTCATTGATGTACAAAAAGGGGAAGTAACCCTGAGAGTCAATGAGGATGAGTTCAAGTTGAATGCTGTAAAAGCTATGCAGCATCCAGACACACCAAATGACTGCATGGGCGCTGACATTATTGACTCTTTGGTGGAAGAGATCAATATGACTGAAAGTCTAGAATCAGAGTTAGAGGACATCTTCAAGGATGTTCAGCCTGATCAAGAAGAACCAGAGGAAACAAAAGAATTTTTGAAAATTTCTCAAGAGGAGGATAAGCCTCCCAAACCTGAGCTCAAACCACTACCACCATCCCTGAAGTATGCATTTCTGGGAGAGGGTGACACTTTTCCAGTGATCATAAGCTCTGCTTTAAATCCACAGGAAGAAGAAGCACTGATTTAAGTGCTAAGGACACACAAGACAGCTCTTGGGTGGTCCATAAGTGATCTTAAGGGCATTAGCCCAGCAAGATGCATGCACAAGATCCTATTGGAGGATAATGCCAAACTAGTGGTTCAACCACAAAGGCGGCTAAATCCAGCCATGAAGGAGGTGGTGCAGAAAGAGGTCACTAAATTACTAGAGGCTGGAATTATTTATCCTATTTCTGATAGCCCCTGGGTGAGCCCTATCCAGGTTATCCCCAAGAAGGGAGGCATGACAGTGGTTCATAATGAAAAAAATGAACTGGTTCCTACAAGAACAGTTACAGGGTGGCGTATGTGTATTGACTACAGAAGGCTCAATACAGCCACCAGAAATGATCATTTTCCTTTACCATTCATAGACCAAATGCTAGAAAGACTAGCTGGTCATGATTATTACTGCTTTTTGGATGGCTATTCAGGATACAACCAAATTGTAGTAGATCCTCAAGACCAAGAGAAAACAGCATTCACCTGCCCTTCTGGCGTGTTTTCCTACAGGAGGATGCCTTTTGGTCTATGTAATGCTCCTGCAACCTTTCAGAGATGCATGCTATCCGTCTTCTCTGATATGGTGGAGAAATTCCTGGAAGTCTTCATGGATGACTTCTCAGTATATGGAGACTCATTCAGCTCCTGTCTTAACCACCTAGCACTTGTCCTGAAAAGGTGCCAAGAGACTAACCTGGTTTTAAACTGGGAGAAATGTCACTTTATGGTGACTGAAGGAATTGTCCTTGGGCACAAAATTTCAAGCAAAGGAATAGAGGTGGATAAGGCAAAGGTAGAGGTAATTGAAAAATTACCACCACCTACCAATGTTAAGGCAATCAGAAGCTTTCTGGGACATGCAAGATTCTACAGAAGGTTTATAAAGGATTTTTCAAAAATTGCTAAACCTCTGAGCAACCTGCTAGCTGCCGACACACCATTTGTGTTTGACACACAGTGTCTGCAGGCATTTGAGACCCTGAAAGCCAAGCTGGTCACAGCACCTGTCATCTCTGCACCAGACTGGACATTGCCATTCGAACTAATGTGTGATGCCAGTGACCATGCCATTGGTGCAGTGTTGGGACAGAGGCATAACAAACTTCTGCACGTCATTTATTATGCCAGCCGTGTTCTAAATGATGCACAGAAGAATTACACAACCACAGAAAAAGAGTTACTTGCAGTGGTCTATGCCATTGACAAGTTTAGATCCTATCTAGTGGGATCAAAGGTAATTGTGTACACTGACCATGCTGCTCTTAAGTACTTACTCACAAAGCAGGATTCAAAATCCAGGCTCATAAGATGGGTGTTGCTTCTGCAAGAGTTTGATATAGAAATAAGAGACAGAAAAGGGACAGAGAACCAAGTAGCTGATCATCTGTCCCGAATAGAACCAGTAGCTTGGGCGTCCCTCCCTTCTACTGAGATCTCTAAGACTTTCCCAGATGAGCAACTCTTTGCCATTCAGGAAGCTCCATGGTTTGCAGATATTGCAAATTACAAAGCTGTGAGGTTCATACCCAGGAGTACAGCAGGGTGCAAAGAAAGAAATTAATTTTAGATGCCAAGTACTACCTATGGGATGAGCCATATCTCTTTAAGAGATGTGCAGACGGAATGATCTGCAGATGTGTACCCAGAGAGGAAGCACAAAGGATCCTATGGCACTGCCATGGATCACAGTATGGGGGACATTTTGGAAGTGAGCGAACAGCCACTAAGGTCCTCCAATGTGGCTTCTACTAGCCTACTCTCTATAGAGATGCCCGAGAGTTTGTGCGTAACTGTGACAGCTGCCAAAGAGCTGGTAACTTACCTCACGGATACGCCATGCCTCATCAAGGGATCTTAGAGATTGAATTGTTTGATGTATGGGGGATTGACTTCATGGGTCCGTTCCCACCATCATACTCAAACACTTACATTCTGGTGGCAGTGGACTATGTATCTAAGTGGGTAGAAGCAATTGCTACACCCAATAATGATACTAAATTTGTGCTGAAATTCCTCCAGAAACACATCTTCAGCAGATTTGGTGTTCTCAGAGTCCTAATTAGTGATGGGGGTACTCATTTCTGCAATAAACAGCTCTACTATGCTATGGTCCGATATGGAATTAGTCACAAAGTGGCAACCCCGTATCATCCACAGACAAATGGGCAAGTTGAAGTCTCTAACAGAGAGCTAAAAAGAATCCAAGAACGGACTGTGATTGCCCGTAGAAAGGATTGGGCAAAGAGCTTGGATGATGCTCTGTGGGCATACAGAACAGCATTCAAGACTCCAATAGGAACCTCTCCATACCAACTTGTGTATGGCAAGGCCTGTCATCTGCCCGTGGAACTGGAACATAAAGCCTACTGGGCAACCAGATTCCTAAACCTGGATGCTAAGTTAGCTGGTGAAAAAAGATTGCTCCAGCTAAATGAGCTAGATGAATTTAGACTCAGTGCCTTTGAAAATGCAAAGATTTATAAGGAAAAGGCAAAGAAGTGGCATGACAAGAAGTTGTCATCCAGAGTCTTCGAGCCAGGACAAAAAGTTCTACTCTTCAACTCTAGGCTCAGACTATTCCCAGGAAAACTTAAATCCCGGTGGAGGGGTCCGTATGTGATTACAGGAGTATCACCATATGGATATGTTGAGCTTCAACATACTGATTCTGACAAAAAGTTCATTGTTAATGGACAGAGGATCAAGCATTATCTTGAAAGCAATTTTGAGCAGGAATGCTCAAAACTGAGGCTTGAATGATTCTCAGTGAAGGTCCAGCTAAAGACAATAAAGAAGCGCTTGCTGGGAGGCAACCCAGTCATTAGCAGGTTATCTGTTTTGTTTAATCAAAGTTTGATATATATTCTCAAAGGGCAAATATCAAAATTGAAGGAATTCACAGAGTTACAGAAGGATTCAGTGCAAAAAGCAGAGAAAAAGAGCTTGCTGGCAAAAAAATGCCAGTAAAGGGTACTTTGGGCGTTAAACGCCAGAATGGGCACCATTCTGGGCGTTTAACGCCAGGTGTGCAGCATCCTGGGCGTTTAGCAAAACGCCCAGTGATGAAGGGGATTCTGGCATTTAACGCCAGCCAGGGTACCTGGCTGGGCATTAAACGCCCACAATGGCAAGCATTTGGGCGTTAAACGCCAGAATGGATACCATTCTGGGCGTTTAACGCCAGAAAGGTGGGGGACGGAGATTTCGTTTTCTAATCAAAAATTTTTTCAAACTTTCCTGATTTAATCCATAATTTTCTACATAAACACATTTCAAACTTTCATCATTCACCTTCAAATTTTCAAAAATTAAAATCATTCTTCAAATCTCTCTCAAATCCTTCCCAAATCTTCTTCAAAAACTCAAAATTTTCTCAAATTCTTTCCATATCTTCTCAAATCTCCTTCAAAATTTTCGAAATCTCTCCCCCTCCCTTATAAATACACGTTCGGCCACCCCTTTCTCCCTACCATTTGAATTTGCTCTCCTCCTCTCTCCCCTCTTTCCTTTCTTTTGCTTGAGGACAAGCAAACCTCTAAGTTTGGTGTACTTTTCCGTGATCACTAAGCCAAGATTCATCAAGATCATGGCTCCTAAGGGAAAACAAACCAATTTAAGAGGCAAGAAAGAGAATAATCCAAAGAGTCTTTGGAATCAAGAGAAGTTCTTAACCAAAGAACATGAAGACCATTATCACAAAATAATGGGTCTGAGGTCAGTGATCCCGGAAGTCAAATTTGATCTAAAAGAAGATGAATATCCGGGGATCCAAGAGCAAATTCAAAACAGAGGATGGGAAGTTCTAACCAATCCTGAGATAAAGGTTGGAAGAAATATGGTTCAGGAATTCTACTCAAATCTGTGGCTGACAGATAAGCAGAGAATGACTGGAACTGCTTTCCATACTTACAGAACCATGGTCAGAGGGAAAGTTATCTACTTCCATCTGGACAAAATAAGAGAGGTCTTCAAATTGCCTCAACTGCAAGATGATCCTGAATCCTTTAATAGGAGAATGGTGAGAGCAGATAAGGGGTTGGATCAAGTTCTAGAGGACATTTGCCTCCCTGGAACTAAGTGGATAACCAATTCAAAAGGTGTCCCAAACCAACTCAAGAGGGGAGACCTCAAACCAATTGCAAGAGGCTGGCTAGACTTTATTGGGCGTTCCATATTGCCCACTAGCAACCATTCTGAGGTCACTATCAAGAGAGCAGTGATGATTCATTGCATTATGCTTGGAAGAGAAGTAGAGGTTCATCATCTGATTGCTTGTGAGATCTACACAATTGCAAATAAGAATTCCACTGAAGCCAAACTGGCTTACCCAAGCTTGATCTCCTTGCTCTGTAAAGAGGCTGGGGTGAAGATGGGAGTAGATGAATTCATACCAATTGAACATCCAATCACCAAGAAGTAAATGGAAGGACAAATGCAAGACAACTCTATCAAAAAGAGGGCGCAGGAGTTCCTCCCTGAATTTTCTGAAATTGACTACTGGGCCAGCCTAGAAGCATATATCACCAAGTTGCAAGAAACTATGGAACAACTTAAGGAAGAACAACAGAATCAAAACTGCATGCTCTGCAAATTGCTGAAGGAACAAGAGAAGCAGGGGCGTGAACTTCAAGAGTTAAAATGCCAAAAGTTCTCCCCTCAAGTTGAGGGAGCATCCACTTCTCAAAATCAAGGTTGTTGAGTCCTAACTCTGTGATATCCTCTATCATTAGGAGCCTATTTGAATTTTTGTTTTCTATTACTATTAGTCTTATCTTATATATATTTTTGAGTCTTGTTCTTAATTCATGATTAATAAAATTTAAGGTTCATGTCTTAAAGCTATGAATGTCCTATGAATCAATCACCTCTCTTAAATGAAAAATGCTTTAATCACAAAAGAACAAGAAGTACAGGATTTCAAATTCATCTCTGAAACTAGTTGAATTAGTTTGATGTGGTGACAATACTTTTTGTTTTCTGAATGAATGCTTGAATAGTGCATATGTCTTTTGAATTTGTTGATTAAAGAATGTTAAACTTGTTGGCTCTTGAAAGAATGATGGTAAAGGAGAAATGTTATTGAGGATCTGAAAAATCATCAGATTGATTCTTGAAGCAAGAAAAAGCGGTGAATACAACGAAAAATGAAAAAAAGAAAAAAATATAATAATAAAGTTGTGATCCAAGGCAAAAAGAGTGTGCTTAAGAACCCTGGACACCTCTAATTGGGGACTTTAGCAAAGCTGAATCACAATCTGAAAAGATTCACCCAAGTATGTGTCTGTGGCATATATATATCCGGTGGTAATACAGGAAGACAGAGTGCTTTGGGCCACAGCCAAGACTCATAAAATAGCTATGTTCAAGAATCAATAACAATAGCTTTGGTGTCAATTGCATGTTTCTGTTCTTCTTGCATTCATTCATGTGTCTTCATTGATCTTCAAGTTGTTCTTGATGATTTACTTGCTCTGATCTTTAAATTCTCTTGTTTTGTGTGTTTTGTTGTTTCTCATATGCATTCTCAATTTGTTAGTGTCAGTAGTCTACAAACTTCTACGTTTGGTGTCTTGCATGCATTGTTTATTTGATTTTAGTTGCATTTTGATTATTCCTCATCATTAAAAATCCAAAAAAAAATTAATTTGTGTCTTTTCAAGTCAATAATACAGAGAATTGAAGATTCAGAACATACAGCAGAGGAATTACACAGAAAAAGCTGGGCGTTCAAAACGCCCAGTAAGGAAGGAAAACTGGCGTTTAAACGCCAGCCAGGGTACCTGGCTGGGCGTTTAACGCCCAAAAGGGTAGTATTTTGGGCGTTAAACGCCAGAATATATACCATTCTGGGCATTTAACGCCAGGATGGCACAAGAGGGAAGATTTTGTTTTTAATGCAAATTTTTTTCAAGTTTTCAAAATTTTTCAAAATCAAATCTTTTTCAAATCATATCTTTTCAATCATATCTTTTCAAAATTAATTTCTCTTCATTTTCAAAAATACTTGCTAACAATTAATGATTTGATTCAAACATTTCAAGTATGTTGCCTTTTCTGTTGAGAAAGGTTTAATATTTGAATCATATCTTTTCTTGTTAGCCAAGTCATTAATTTTAAACATCAAATCTTTTTAAATTGTTTTTCAACCATATCTTTTCACTCACATCTTTTTAAAACCATAACTTTTCAATCATATCTTTTTAATCACATCTTTTTCAAAATAGTTTTCAATTATATCTCTTTGATTTTCAATTTCAAAATCTTTTTCAAAATCACTTTATTTCTTTCTCAATCTTAGTTTTCGAAAATCAATTACCATTTTTTTTTTCAAAATTTCTTTTAATTAATTCACTTTAATTTTTGAAAATTTCTTCCCCTCTTCTCACATCCTTCTATTTATGGACTAACACTCCTCCTCAATGCACAATTTGAACTCTATCTTTCTAAGTTCGAATTCTTCTACCTCTTCCTTCTATTTTTCTTTTCCTCTGACACCTCAAGGAATCTCTATACTGTGACATAGAGAATTCCATATTTTCTTGTTCTCTTCTCTTTCATATGAGCTGGAGCAAAGACAAAAGCATTCTTGTTGAGGCTGACCCTGAACCTGAAAGGACCTTAAAGCGAAGGCTAAGAGAAGCTAAAGCACAACTCTCTATAGAGGACCTAACAGAAATCTTCAAACAAGAAGAAGACATGACAGCCGAAAACAACAACAATGCCAACAATGCAAGGAAGGTGCTGGGTGACTTTACTGCACCTACTCCTGACTTCTATGGGAGAAGCATCTCTATCCCTGCCATTGGAGCAAACAACTTTGAGCTTAAGCCTCAATTAGTTTCTCTAATGCAACAGAATTGCAAGTTCCATGGACTTCCATTGGAAGATCCTTATCAGTTTTTAGCTGAATTCTTGCAAATCTGTGACACTGTCAAGAGCAATGGGGTTGACCCTGAGGTCTACAGACTTATGCTATTCCCTTTTGCTGTAAGAGACAGAGCTCAGATATGGTTGGACTCACAACCTAAAGAAAGCCTGAACTCTTGGGAAAAGCTAGTCAATGCCTTCTTGGCAAAGTTCTTTCCACCTCAAAAATTGAGTAAGCTTAGAGTGGAAGTCCAAACCTTCAGACAGAAGGAAGGTGAATCCCTCTATGAAGCATGGGAAAGATACAAACAATTGATCAGAAAGTGTCCTTCTGACATGCTTTCTGAATGGAGCTTCATAGGCATCTTCTATGATGGTCTGTCTGAACTGTCCAAGATGCCATTGAACAGCTCTGCTGGAGGATCTCTTCATCTGAAGAAGACGCCTGCAGAAGCTCAAGAACTCATTGAAATGGTTGCAAATAACCAATTCATGTACACTTCTAAAAGGAATCCTGTTTACAATGGGACGAATCAGAAGAAAGGAGTTCTTAAGATTGATACTCTGAATGCCATATTGGCTCAGAACAAAATATTGACTCAGCAAGTCAATATGATTTCTCAAAGTCTGTCTGGAATGCAAGCGGCACCAGGCAGTACTAAGGACGCTTCATCTGAAGAAGAAGCTTATGATCCTGAGAACCCATCAATGGAAAAGGTGAATTACATGGGAGAACCCTATGGAAACACCTATAATCCTTCATGGAGAAATCATCCAAATCTCTCATGAAAGGATCAACAGAGACCTCAACAAGGTTTCAACAACAATAATGGTGGAAGAAACAGGTTTAGCAATAGCAAGCCTTTTCATCATCTTCTCAGCAACAGACAGAGAATTCTAAGAAGAGCTACTCTGACTTAGCAACCATGGTCTCTGATCTAATCAAAATCACTCAAAGTTTCATGACTGAAACAAGGTCCTCCATTAGAAACTTGGAGGCACAAGTGGGTCAGCTGAGTAAGAAAGTTACTGAACTCCCTCCTAGTACTTTTCCAAACAATACAGAAGAGAATCCAAAAGGAGAGTGTAAGGCCATCAACATGGCCGAATTTGGAGAGGAGGAAGAGGCAGTGATCGCCACTGAGGAAGACCTCAATGGACATCCACTGGCCTCCAATGAGTTCCCCAATGAGGAATCATGGGAATCTGAGGCTCACACTGAGACCATAGAGATTCCATTGGATTTACTTCTGCCATTCATGAGCTCTGATGAGTATTCTTCCTCTGAAGAGGACGAAGATGTCACTAAAGAGCAAGTTGCTAAGTACCTTGGAGTAATCATGAAGCTAAATGACAAGTTATTTGGTAATGAGACTTGGGAGGATGAACCCCCTTTGCTCACCAAAGAACTGGATGACTTGACTAGGCAGAGATTACCTTTAAAGAGACAGGACCCTGGAAAGTTCTCAATACCTTGTACAGTAGGCACCATAACTTTCAAGAAGGCTCTGTGTGACCTAGGGTCAAGCATAAACCTCATGCCTCTATCTGTAATGGAGAAGCTAGGGATATTTGAGGTACAAGCTGCAAGAATCTCACTAGAGATGACAGACAATTCAAGAAAACAAGCTTATGGACTTGTAGAGGATGTTCTGGTAAAGATTGAAGACCATTACATCCCTGCTGATTTCATAGTCCTAGAGACTGGGAAGTGCATGGATGAATCTATCATCCTTGGCAGACCATTCCTAGCCACAGCAAAGGCTGTGATTGATGTTGACAGAGGAGAATTGATCATTCAAGTGAATGAAGAATCCCTTGTGTTTAAGGCTCAAGGATATCCCTCTGTAACCATGGAGAGAAAGCATGAAGAGCTTCTCTCAACACAGAGTCAAACAGAGCCTCCACAGTCAAACTCTAAGTTTGGTGTTGGGAGGCCACAACCAAATTCTAAGTTTGGTGTTGAAACCCCACATTCAAACTCTAAGTTTGGTGTTGGGAGGTTCCAATATTTCTCTGAGTATCTTTGTGGCTCCATGAGAGCCCACTGTCAAGCTACTGACATTAAAGAAGCGCTTGTTGGGAGGCATCCCAATGTTATATTTACCTATTTTCATTTGTTATTTTATGTTTTTTATAGGTTGATGATCATGGGAAGTCACAAAATCAATTGAAAAAGCAAAAACAACATGAAAAATAGAAAGAAAAATGGCACACCCTGGAGGAAAACTTGCTGGCGTTTAAACGCCAGTAAGGGCAGCAAATGGGCGTTTAACGCCCAGTCTGGCACAATTCTGGGCGTTTAACACCAGAAAGGGGCACCAGACTGGCGTTAAATGCCAGGAAGGGGCAAGAAGCTGGCGTTAGACGCCAGAAATGGGCACCAGCTTGGCGTTTAACGCCAGAATTGGTAGAAGGAGCATTTTTGCTCGCCCCTTGGTGCAGGGATGAATTTTCCTTGACACCTCAGGATCTGTGGACCCCACAGGATCTCCACCTACCCCACCACTCTCTCTCTTCTTCACCCATTCACCAATCTCCACAACACCTCTTCCCCAAAAACCCTCACCTATCAAATCCTACTATTCTCTTCACCACTCACATCCATCCTTCATA
The DNA here is from genome assembly GCF_003086295.3 of Arachis hypogaea. Classification (NCBI taxonomy): domain Eukaryota; kingdom Viridiplantae; phylum Streptophyta; class Magnoliopsida; order Fabales; family Fabaceae; genus Arachis; species Arachis hypogaea. The sequence continues at coordinate 52,843,691 of NC_092039.1, read as the reverse complement.
AAACCCCACCTACCTCACCATTCATATTCAAACCACTTTTTCTCCCAAACCCACCCATACATGACCGAACCCTACCCCTCTCTCCACTCCTATATAAACCCATCTTCACTCCTTCATTTTCACACAACCTAAACACTACTTCTCCCCCTTGGCCGAACTACAAAGCCACCTCCATCTCCTCTATTTCTTCTTCTTCTACTCTCTTCTTTCTTCTTTTGCTCGAGGACGAGCAAACCTTCTAAGTTTGGTGTGGTAAAAGCGTTGCTTTTCATTTTTCCATAACCATTTATGGCATCTAAGGTCGAAGAAACCTCTAGAAAGAGGAAAGGGAAGGCAAAAGCTTCCACCTATGAGTCATGGGAGATGGAGAGATTCATCTCAAGGGTGCATCAAGACCACTTCTATGAAGTTGTGGCCATGAAGAAGGTGATCCTTGAGGTCCCTTTCAAACTCAAAAAGAGTGAATATCCGGAGATCCGACATGAGATCCGAAGAAGAGGTTGGGAAGTTCTTACCAACCCCATTCAACAAGTCAGAATCTTAATGGTTCAAGAGTTCTATGCCAATGCATGGATCACCAAGAACCATGATCAAAGTGTGAACCCGGACCCAAAGAATTGGCTTACAATGGTTCGGGGGAAATGCTTAGATTTTAGTCCGGAAAATGTAAGGTTGGCATTCAACTTGCCCATGATGCAAGGAGATGAACACCCTTACACTAGAAGGGTCAACTTTGATCAAAGGTTGGACCAAGTCCACGTAGACATTTGTGAAGAGGGCGCTCAATGGAAGAGAGATTCAAGAGGGAAGCCGGTTCAACTGAGAAGGCATGACCTCAAGCCCGTGGCTAGGGGATGGTTGGAGTTTATCCAACGCTCAATCATTCTCACTAGCAACCGGTCCGAAGTTACTATAGACCGGGCTATCATGATTCATAGCATCATGATTGGAGAGGAAGTAGAAGTTCATGAGGTTATATCCCAAGAACTTTATAAGGTGGTGGACAAGTCCTCTACCTTAGCAAGGTTAGCCTTCCCTTATCTCATTTGTCACCTCTGTTATTCAGTCGGAATTGACATAGAGGGAAACATCCTCATTGATGAAGACAAGCCCATCACTAAGAAGAGGATGGAGCAAACATGAGATCCCACTCATAGACATGAGGAGATTCCTCATCATGAAATCCCTGAGATGCCTCAAGGGATGCACTTTTCTCCACAAAACTATTGGGATCAAATCAACACCTCTCTAGGAGAATTGAGTTCCAACATGGGACAACTAAGGGTGGAGCACCAAGAACATTCCATTCTCCTCCATGAAATTAGAGAAGATCAAAGAATCATGAGAGAGGAGCAACAAAGGCAAGGAAGAGACATTGAGGATCTCAAGCACTCCATAAGATCTTCAAGAGGAAGAACAAGCCGCCATCACTAAGGTGGACCCGTTCTTTAACTTCCTTGTTCTTTATGTTCCTGTTTTTCAAATTTTTATGCTTATGTTTATCTATGTTTGTGTCTTATTACATGATCATTAGTGTCTTAGTGTCTATGCCTTAAAGTTATGAATGTCCTATGAATCCATCACCTTTCTTGAATGAAAAATGTTCTTAATTGAAAAAGAGAAGAATTGCATAAATTTTGAATTTTATAACAGATTAATTATTTTGATGTGGTGGAAATACTTTTGGTTTCTAAATGTATGCTTGAACAGTGCATATGTCTTTTGAATTTGTTGTTCATGAATGTTGCCTCTTGAAAGAATGATGAAAAAGGAGACATGTTACTGAGGATCTGAAAAACCATAAGAATGATTCTTGAAGCAAGAAAAAACAGTGAATACAAAAAAAAAAGAGAAAAAAAGAAAAAAATAAAGTCATGATCCAAGGCAAAAAGAGTGTGCTTAACAACCCTGGACACCTCTAATTGGGGACTCTAGCAAAGGTGAGTCACAATCTGAAAAGGTTCACCCAGTTATATGTCTGTGGCATGTATGTATCCGGTGGTAATACTGGAAGACAGAGTGCTTTGGGCCACGACCAAGACTCATAAAGTAGCTGTGTTCAAGAATCATCATACTTAACTAGGAGAATCAATAACATTATCTGGATTCTGAGTTCCTATAGAAGCCAATCATTCTGAATTTCAAAGGATAGAGTGAGATGCCAAAACTGTTCAGAGGCAACAAGCTAAAAGCCCCGCTCATCTAAATAATACTGATCTTCATAGATGTTTTTAGAATTCATTGCATATTCTCTTCTTTTTTTTATCTTATTTGATTTTCAGTTGCCTGGGGACAAGCAACAATTTAAGTTTGGTGTTGTGATGAGCAGATAATTTATACGCTTTTTGGCATTGTTTTTAGTATGTTTTTAGTATGTTTTAGTTAGTTTTTATTATATTTTTATTAGTTTCTAGTTAAAATTTACTTTTCTGGACTTTACTATGAGTTTGTGTGTTTTTCTGTGATTTCAGGTATTTTCTGGCTGAAATTGAGGGACCTGAGCAAAAATCTGAATCAGAGGCTGAAAAGGACTGCAGATGCTGTTGGATTCTGACCTCCCTGCACTCGAAGTGGATTTTCTGGAGCTACAGAAGCCCAATTGGCGCACTTTCAATTGCGTTGGAAAGTAGATATCCTGGGCTTTCCAGCAATATATAATAGTTCATACCTTTCTTGAGATTTGATGGCCCAAACCGGCGTTCCAAATCAGCTCAAGACTGCCTGGCGTTTAACGCCGGAACTGGCACAGAAGTGGGAGTTAAATGCCCAAACTGGCACAAAAGCTGGCGTTTAACTCCAAGAAAAGTCTCTACACATAGAAGCTTCATTGCTCAGCCCAAGCACACACCAAGTGGGCCCGGAAGTAGATTTTTATGTCATTTACTCATCTTTGTAAACCTTAAGCTACTAGTTCTCTACAAATAGGACCTTTTGCTATTGTATTAGACATCCTGGTTCATCTGGTTCCCTCTCTGGGGCCGAAGCCAATGATCACTATTATCACTTATGTATTTTCAACGGTGGAGCTTCTACACACCATAGATTAAGGTGTGGAGCTCTGCTGTACCTCGAGTATTAATGCAATTACTATTGTTCTTCTATTCAATTCAGCTTATTCTTGTTCTAAGATATCACTTGTTCCTCAACTTGTTGAATGTGATGATCCGTGACACTCATCGTCATTCTCACCTATGAACGTTTGCCTGACAACCACCTCCGCTCTTCCTTAGATTGAGTGGATATCTCTTGGATCCCTTAATCGGAATCTTCGTGGTATAAGCTAGAATTGATGGCGGCATTCAAGAGAATCTGGAAGGTCTAAACCTTGTCTGTGGTATTCTGAGTAGGATTCAAGGATTGAATGACTGTGACGAGCTTCAAACTCCTGGAGGCTGGGCGTTAGTGACAGACGCAAAAGAATCACTGGATTCTATTTCAACCTGATTGAGAACCGACAGATGATTAGCCGTGCTGTGACAGAGCGCGTTGAACATCTTCATTGAGAGGACGGGACTGTAGCCATTGACAACGGTGATGCCCAACATACAGCTTGCCATGAAAAGGAGTAAGAAGGATTGGATGAATACAGTAGGAAAGCAGAGAGACGGAAGGGACAAAGCATCTCCATACGCTTATCTGAAATTCTCACCAATGAATTACATAGGTATCTCTATCTTTATTTTATGTTTTATTTATCTTTTAATCATTAATCCTCCATAACCATTTGAATCCGCCTGACTGAGATTTACAAGATGACCAGAGCTTGCTTCATACCAACAATCTTCGTGGGATCGACCCTTACTCGCGTAAGGTTTATTACTTGGACGACCCAGTGCACTTGCTGGTTAGTTGTGCGAAGTTGTGATAAAGAGTTGAGATTGCAATTGAGCGTACCATGTTGATGGCGCCATTGATGATCACAATTTCGTGCACCAATATACAGATACTACTCCTATATGAAGCAGTAGTGGGGTTAGCATATGACCCCAGAGTCCTTCTGTTCTGTTCATTTCTACATAGGTCCATGATGGATAAAGGGAGATGACGTGGATTTATTTTATTTATTTTATTATATATATATTTTTTAAAAAGATTTTCAAAATAATAATAAAATAAAGTAAAATAAAAACTAAAATGAAAAAATCAAAATAAAAAAATTTGAAAATATTTTATGAGAATTTTCGAAAAAATGAGGAGAAAAAAAGTGGTTAGGATATTTTTGAAAAAGATGTGAAATTTTTTCTTAAAAAATTTTTAAAAGGATAAGATTTGAAAAATTTTGAAATTGAAATCTGAATTTTATAAAAAAAAATTCGAAATAATTGTTTAAAAATAGTTAGAAAGGATAATTTTTTTGATTTTTGAATTTTATTATGAGAGAGAAAAACACATAAAAGACACAAGACTTAAAATTTTTAAATCCAATGATCCTTGTTTTCAAAAATTTTGGAGGAAAAACACCAAGGCAGACCAAACATAAAAATTTTAAGATCCAAGCATAAAGAAGACTCAAGAACACCTTGAAGACTCACAAGAACAACAAGAACAAAAGATAGAACACCAAACTAAATTTTTTAGAAAACCACAATAAAATTTTCAAAAATTAAAGAAAAATTAACAAGAGAACACCAAACTTAAAGTTTGGCACAAGATTTAATCAAAGAAAAATTATTTTTAAAAAGATTTTAAAAAGAAAAACTCAAAGGGGCAACTATTTTCAAGAAAATAGACACATTCAAAAAATGCAAGGATTGAACAGATAAAAACTATTTTTGTATGACAAAAACACAGAGGCCACCAAACTTAAAACATGCAACTAGACTCAATGAAAAACTAAAAATTAATAGAGAAAAATAATATTTTTGAAGAAAATTTTTTTAAAAAGGAATAATAAAAGATGCAATTCTAGTGACTCTAAACCAAAAAGACAAATTTTTTCTAATCTAAGCAACAAGATTCACCGTCAGTTGTTCAAACTCAAACAATCCCCGGCAACGGCGCCAAAAACTTGGTGCATGAAAATTACACTCACACTATGTAATTCTACACAACTAACCAGCAAGTGCACTGGGTCGTCCAAGTAATACCTTACGAGAGTAAGGGTCGAATCCCACGGAGATTGTTGGCTTGAAGCAAGCTATGGTTATCTTATTATTCTTAGTCAGGATACCAATAGGGTTCTTTAGTTTCAATTGTAAAAAGTGAAAGGGCATAAAATAAGTAATTGTTACACAATAATGAAGAATATGTTGGAGTTTTGGAGATGCTTTGTCTTCTGAATCCCTGCAACATACTGCTTTCTTACTTTCAAACATACAAGGCTCCTTCCATGGCAAGCTGTATGTAGGGCGTCACTGTTGTCAATGGCTACTTCCCATCCTCTCAGTGAAAATGGTCCAAATGCTCTGTCACAGCACGGCTAATCATCTGTCGGTTCTCGATCATGTCAGAATAGGATCCATTGATCCTTTTGCGTCTGTCACTACGCCCAACACTCGCGAGTTTGAAGCTCGTCACAGTTATCCAATCCCTGAATCCTACTCGAAATACCACATACAAGGTTTAGACTTTCCGGATTCTCAAGGATGCTCCCAATGGATTCTAGCTTATACCACGAAGACTCTAATTAAAGAATCTAAGAGATATTCATTCAATCGAAGGTAGAACGGAGGTGGTTGTCAGGCACGCATTCATAGGTTGAGAATGGTGATGAGTGTCATGGGTCATCACCTTCTTCATATTGAAGTGCGAATGAACATCTTAGATAGGAACAAGCTTGTTTGAATAGAAAACAGAAATAATTGCATTAATTCATCGAGACGTTGCAGAGCTCCTCACCCCCAACAATGGAGTTTAGAGACTCATGCCATCAAAAATTATAAAGTTCAAATCTAAAATGTCATGAGATGCAAAATAAATATTTAAAAGTTGTTTAAATACTAAGCTAGTAACCTAGGTTTATAGAAAATGAGTAAACTAGGATGGATAGTGCAGAAATCCACCTCTAGGGCCCACTTGGTGTGTGCTGGGGATGAGACTTGAGCTTCTCACATGCCTGGGCTATTTCTGGAGTTAAACGTTAGGTTGTAACCTGTTTCTAGCGTTCAACTCCAACTTGTAACCTGTTTCTGGCGTTTAACGCCAGAATACAACATGGAACTGGCGTTAAACGCCAGTTTACGTCATTTATCTTCGTGAAAAATATGGACTATTATATATTGCTGGAAAGCCCTGGATGTATACTTTCCAACCCAATTAAGATCGCGCCAATTGGACTCTTGTAACTCCAAAAAATCCACTCCGAGTGCAGGGAGGTCAGAATCCAACAGCATCAGCAGTCCTTTTTCAGCCTGAATCAGATTTTTGCTCAACTCCCTCAATTTCAGCCAAAAAATACCTGAAATCACAGAAAAATACACAAACTCATAGTAAAGTCTAGAAATATAAATTTTGCCTAAAAATGAATAAAAATATACTAAAAACTAACTAAAACATACTAAAAACTATATGAAATTACCCCCAAAAAGCGTATAAAATATCCGCTCATCAACATACTCGTCAACAATCATCTTCACCTCTCATCATCATAAACATTCTCAATCATATCTTAATCAAACTCATTCATCATCATCTCATAATATTATAACCATTCTCATCGTGTCCCATTCATCATGTATAATATTTTATCAAGTCCATTATTCACTTCTCAAATCTCCTTTGATACCAAAACTAGCTCCATCAACACCCTTAACCCTATTCCGTAGCATAAAACCTAGCTATTGGACCTTAAACAAAGTTTTAAAAGGTTTGAAAAATTAATAAAATGGTTGATAGTACAAAAAATGGTGAAATTTCATCAAAACAATAATTTTGGTGGTTTATAAGCTTGTCAGAAAGTCAAACAGTAAAAATAGAGCTTTTTGTGTAAAACAGGGCATCGTGCATACGCACGCACTAGACGAGCTTCCCTTAGTGTGTGTACACACCATGGTGTGCATACGCACAACTTGTAAAATCCTCAGGGTGTGTATACACACACCCCCTCGTGCGTACGCACGAGCTTATCCACACACTCTGGTCCGTGCGTGTGCACGATAGCGTGTGTATGCACGCACACTAGAAATCTAGGTATCCTGCAACTTAGCCAAATTCAGTTTTCTGTACGTAACTTCTAACGTTCATAACTTCCTCTACAAAATATCGATTTTCTCAATCTTTAAACTGTTTTGAAGCTCTTAAAATTATCTTCAATTTGAAACAAAGTCAACTCAAATCCAAAATCTGAGGCTCAAGTTATGGCCCGCCGAAGTTGGTTAAAAATTTGTTTTACCAAAAGAGTTTAAAACCTCTATTTTTTCAAATTCTCAATTTCAAACTAATGGTTCAGAATCCCAAAACATCCCCAAAATTCCATTTAACACCTTCCATTCATTTCAAAACATACCACCACTCAATTCATTCAATTATTCAACAATTCTATATATGTATACTCAATAATTCCTCAACCAAAATTAACACTAATCATACTCACATACCTCCCTTTCATTCCCCAATCCTATCAACATATAAATTCAACAACATATCATGATCACAACTCAGAATTCCACCAAAATCATATACACATCAAATCTCAAATCAATTACACACATATACACATTTATTCACTAATCACATCAACAACCAAATTCAATCTAAGCTTATCCTATGGTCAATTAGCCTAGGTTTTCACGCGACATTATATATTAACTATGAGAAACTAAAATCATACCGTCATTGATTTCTCCCTAAGCACAAAATACCTCAAAATGCCTCTCCATCACAAGTTCCAAATCACAATTTATAACTCCACAAGCTCCAACACCGGAATCCCGTTCCAAACCACAAAATTGGACTCCAAAATAACAATAAGAAAAATCTATCTCACACAATTTCACAATAGTTAACAAGGGCTTACTAAATCATCAATTCACAAGGGTTAGGATTTTCTTACTATTACCGACGGGTCAAATGCACTAAACTCAGTAATTTTCCGTTGCTAGAGTTCACCTAAATCATCAAAAACACCAAATCTCTCAACATATAACACTTAAAATCAGAAAATTGAAGCGGGTGAGAACTAGGCACAAAATCTCAAATTTCTTACAACAATTATTGTATGGTTTTGAAGAAAATTTGGAGACAAATGCGTGGTTGCTAACGACTCATCAATTGGAACTCCGGATTGAAAGTTAGAAGGATTTGAAGTTTGAGGTGATTTGGGGGGTTAGGGTTCTTGCTCCCTTCCCTTCAAGTTCATAGTGGAAATGAAAGAGAAATGGGAGAAAGGGCTGAATGGAGGCTTATATGGCTTGGGCCTCGGGCCCACTTGGGTCCAGTTCAACCATTTCGGCCCATTAGCCTAATTTTGGGGTAAAACTTTTTAAAATTAGTGTTAAAATTCATATGTTAATTATTTTTACCCTTCTAACTTGTTAAATTTAATTTCTTAATTTTTTTGAATAATAATTAATTTATTGGTTAATTATTTACTAATTACTCGGAGTTTACAATATATATAAATATATGTATGATAGCCACTAGTCACGACCTGTGAAGTTTAGGTTGGCTAGGGTTATGACAAACCCCAATTTGACGGTTTGTTTTGTATTGAGTTTAGAGTATTTTGATAACCTTTTGTCACATTTAGCCTATGAATTAGCATGGTTTTGTTATCTCTCCCATATTTGTGCTTAAGTGTAAAAACATGCTTTTAAACCTTATTTTGATGAATTCTAATTTCTCTTTGATTCCATAAGATGCCTTGATGTGTTTGCTAGTAATCTCAGGATGAAATAGGCTAGGCATGGATCAAAGGAAGCAAGGAAGGAAGCATGCAAGTGGAGAGAAGCACAAAAAGCCAAAGAGTTGATCTCAGCCGAGCACGCGTACGCGCACAAGGCGCTCGCGCGCACGTCGCAGAATTGGCCAAGGACGCGCACGCGTACCGTGCGCGCACGCGTCGAAGCCCGCACGTGATTCTTTTATTACAACACGTGTCTGGCGATTTTGGAAGGTTTTAGCAACCAACTTTGGCGCCAAAATGCATATAAAAGCCAAGGATTAAAGGGGATTAATGTACATTCATTCACACATTGACACACATTCACTTCCATAGACTAATTTTTAGATCATTAGATAGATATTTTTAGTTAGTTACATTTGTAGAGAGAGAAACTCCAACTTCTCTCTAGGATTCATCTTCATCTTCTCAATTCTCAACCATTCCTTGGTGAGATCTATTACAACACTCAATTTACTTTGTTCATGTTGTAGATCCTCTTCTCTAATCTCATTAGTGTTTGTAATTGTTCAAATGTCATAGATCTTAGGTTTTAACTTTGTTGTTTTGGATTCTATTGATTCATTGAAGATTTCCTTTTCATTGTTGTTCATTGTTGATTGTTGTTGATCTCTTGTGTTGAATTGCTTTGATTCTAATCCTTTTCTCCCCATTTTACTATGTCTTTCATTCTTGTCCTCCAAGTGTTTGAGAAAATGCCAACTTTAGATATGGAGTAGTATTCCCCCACTTGGCCTAGTGGTTGAGTCATTGGAGACACTTGAATAATGGATGTCAATTGTTGATTAAGAATTGAGGATTGCTAATTGACTTAGAGTGCACTAAAGCTAGACTTCCCTAGGGTGAGACTAGAACTTGTGACTCAAGTTAATTACTTTTACTTGACTTTCCTCTATAATTAGGGGTTAACTATCAAAAACAAAAACAGTTGATAATAGTTTCTATCTCTCCCAAATATATATCAAAGCCTTTATAGGCAAGATTTCAAAAGAAAATATAGACGTATACATCATTAAAGTTTTTTCAAAATAAAGGAGAGAGAAATCTAGAAAAAATATAATAGGGAACTCAAAAGGACTTCCCCGTCTTCCAAACGAACTTCAGCTCATTGCGGAGCACTAGGACCTGCATCTGAAAAATAAAGAATATATATGGAAGGAGAACCCAACCCATGGGTTTCTCGTATAGTAAAAATGCAAAATAGATACAATATAAGGTAACAAGAACTCTCTAAGTAATCTTAAGCTCTCACACGACAATCTTTCCATCCTAGGTTCTCACTAATCCGTGATTAGGCAACTATCATAGGGGATTCTAATCTAATTCACTTTTCTCATTGTTTTCACAAATCTCCAAACTCCAAACCCCAGCCTGAGGGACCTCTCAGATACTCAAACACAAGCAAGACAAACAAATAATACACAAGTAAATCTCAAGTAAAGTGATTAGCACATAAACACTTAATATGCATAATTAAACAAGCCCTAACAAGTAGCAAACCCAAACAAATTAAACAAATGCAAATGATGCATGCGTGCCCTATGATCGTGGAGCTCATCTGTTGGTTATATAGCCAAACCTGACATATTCTGTAGCTAACCCTGGACAATTCTTGTGTGCATGCATCTCCAAGCTCATACTCATATTCATATTAATTTTATCGATAGTATTAGGAGAACATCTCGGAAGATCTAAGTGTCCAGCCACATCTTACGACAGAGGGTCAACATCCCAACTGGGAGCACACGGGACAAAACCATAATCCTTGCTTTTACCCAAGAAGCTCAAATACCAACTGGGAGCAAGCAGGATAAAACCACAATCCTTGTGCCTATCCCAACTCAAACCTTAACCCAGAGTAAGTAGAACAACGCCACTGCATCTACCCAGACAAGTACATTTCAGTCAGACTCACTTCCATAATCAAATTCATTCTCAATGAAATCTTATTTCACTTTATTCATAGTCATAATCATAATCAATCATCCTCATCTCTTAATATCGTAATCATCCTCATCAAATCTTAAACATAATCAATCATCATCATCATAATCTCAATATCATAATCGTCCTCATTACATTTAATCCATCTTTCTTCAATTTACTGTCTCGACTAATTAGCTCACATTCCTAACCCCTATACCCTCTATTACATCGGCTCTAGACTCATAACAGGGTTTACAGCAGTTTAGAAAGCTAGAAGAACGATTAAAAATTTAAAAATTTATTTTTATAAAAATAGGGTGGTCGCATGCGCAAGCCTTTCACGTACGCATAAATTTCAAAATTTGGAAATATCGCGTATGCAGACCACCTTTGCGTACGCGAGAGTATTGTCAGAAATATTTGCTCGCGTCGCCTGACACTATCCTGTACACATGAGTTCAAAAATGACATCGTTGCGTACGCAGACCACTCTTGCATACGGGAGAGTACTAGGCGGAACCATTTACTCACGTCGCATGACACTTCGGCGTACGCATGAATGCAGGATTTTCATAAAACTTATAAGCTACAGAAAGTTAAGTTTTTTTGTCAAAACTGCAAACACGCATAACTCTTCCATTAAAATTATTTTTCGTCCATTCTTTGAACGACTTAAACTACTTAGACCCAATTTTCATTTAAAATAAGTTTCACAAAATTTAAAAGGCCGAAAACTAAGTTACAGCACGTCAAAGTTGGTCAAAAACTCTTTTTTGTCCCAAAAAAATGACCTAATTTTCAAGAAGTTCACAAGCCATTTCAGTTTCTACATCGATTTAATCGTCCAAAACTCCCAAATCACTCATTTACTTTCAACCAAATTCAAGCCTACTTAGTTTGCAAATTACAACTCTAATTCATCATTATCACATTTCAATTCATCAATTTCTCTATTCCAACAATTTATTACCAAATTTTCATATACTCAGTTACATAATCATCATCTTAATTTCAAGCATAAACATTAAATGTATTCCATCAACTTACCAAGCTTACCTTTTTCGGCCTCCGGTCCAAAATTCACCAATTCAACTCATAAATCATAAACAATCAATCACCACCTAAAATTAAATTCAACAATTCATCAATTATAACATTTTAATTTCATCCAATCACACAATTCAATCTTATTCCTAAGGGCATCTAACGTAGAACTTCATGACACATTATATGGTATTTAAATGGAACTTAAACCGTACCTCTAGGAAGCTAATTTCAAACTCTCAATTCTTGAATTCCACCAAGTTTAAGCTCCAAGTTCACCTCCACCAAACTCAAGCACCACCAATGATTAACTTAATGCCTTTAATACTCAATCTACACTATTTTCAAATAATATACTCATTATTCAATCACTATGGCTTCATAAAATTTTATCAACACATGGAAAAAGTGTTTTTTACCTTTACCCCTAAAATTAGTGATGAAACTTAGCTAGAACTCAAGGTAGAGCTTCCCCTAAACACAACAATCACCATGTTTTATGAACACACAAACTAAAAACGTGATTCTCATAAGGAAAAACAAAACTGCAACTTGGTAAAGGAGATGCTTATCGAAATTTTTAGATAAAAATGAGAGGGGGAGGTAAGCTTTGTGTGGCAATAAATGGCACAGCGATCGAAACTACAGATTAAAAGTTATGATTAATTGAAATTGGAAGTAAATATAGTAACATTAAGTTTTGTTCTCTTTTCTCAATCTCTCTTGCTCTTAGGGGGCAATTTTTGTGCTGTATACTTAATGGGTGAGGGTTAAATGATTGAGTTTGGGCCTAGAATGGGTCTGGTTCAATTGTTTTAGCCCGTTGGCCCAATTTTTGGCCAAAATCTTTAAGATTAGTGTTTTAATTTGTATCCTAAATCTTTTTACTTCTTCGAATTATAAAATTTAATTTCCTAATCTCCTTGACTCATAATTAATCTATTAGTTAATTATTTATTAATTAACCAAAATTTACATCCTATACACCGAATTAGGAATCTTGTCCTCAAAATTTAGTTACCTGAAAATAAATGCGGGTAGTCCTTCCTCATGTCAATTTCTAACTCCCAAGTATGATCCTCGATGCCTAATCAACTCCAAGCCACCTTAACCAATTGAACTTTGTTTCTGTGGAGCTTCCTGATGCTCACATCATCAATTTGAACCGGAGCAACTTGAAAAGTTAGATTCTCCTTCAACTAAACTGATTCGGGCTCTAATACATGAGTCGCGTCCGGGTATACTTTCGAAGTTGCGAAAGGTGAAATACATCGTGCAAGTTTGAAAGATGTGGTGGCAAAGCCACTTGATATGCCACGGAACCGATCTTCTTCAATATCTCAAATAGACTTATGTATCAAGAATTCAATTTCTTTATTTTGATCGCTCATTCAATACCCATCATTGGAGTAACTCTTAGGAATACATGTTCACCCTCTTCAAACTCTAACGACTTTTTCGTCGATCTGCATAACTTTTCTGATGGCTTTGCATAGTGAGGATTCTAGTTCTAATTCTCTTGATTTTCTCTATTGTCTCAGCTAACAATTCGGGACCTAAGACGCTTGATTCTTTGGGTACATACCAACACAAAGGCGACTGACACTTCCGCCCATACAATGCTTCATAAGGAGACATCCCTATGCTCACATGATAACTATTGTTATAGGCAAACTCCAGTAATGGCATATAGCTATCCAACTTCCTGGTTGATCCAAAACGCATGCTCTCAACATATCTTCTAAGGTCTAAATTTTTCTTTTTGATTGTCCATCCGTTTGTGGATGATAAGCTGTACTTAGACACAATCGTGTACCGAATGCCTTCTGAAAGACTCTCCAAAATCTTGAAGTGAATTGGAGATCACGATTCCACACAATTGTAGCAGGCACACTATACAATCTCACAATCTCCTTGATATACACTCTTGCTAATTCATCTAAGGAACAATTCACTCAAACAGATAGAAAATGAGCTGATTTTGTTAACTGATCAACAATTACCCAAATCGCATCGAATCCTGCCCGTGTCCTTGGTAAACCTTTACAAAGTCCATAGTGATGCCTTCCCACTTTCACTATGGAACCTCTAATGGTTGTAATATGCCAGACGTTTTCTGATATTCAATTTTCACCTTCTGATGTCAAACACTTAGCCACATATGCCGCCATGTCATTCTTCATTTCGAGTCACCAAAATATCTTCTTCAAGTAGTGCTACATCTTAGTAGTTCCAAAATAAATTGAGAATTCACTTCTATGAGCCTCAGATAGTAACTCCTTTCGCAAATTCCCCACATTTGGTACGCAAATTCTCTCCTTATACCTCCAAATCCTTTCTCAATCCTTCTTGATCTCTTCCTGTTTTCCTTGTCCCACAAGCTTTAACATTTTCTGTAGCTCTTTACTCACTTGTTATGCTTTTTAAATATTAGTTATAAAATCACTCGTGATTTGCAAGTGACTCAAACTTACACTTTCGGCCACATCCTCCACTCTTAACCTTAGATCCACAAACTTACTTAACAGTTCCTCTTCCTTAAGCATCATCTCAGCCACACTCAAATACTTCCTACTCAAAGCATCTGCCACCACATTCGCCTTTTTGAGGTGATAATTCAAGTGAGAGTCATAATCTTTCAATAACTCCATCCATCTCTTCTGCTTGATATTTAACTCCTTCTGATAAAAACGTACTTCAAACTCTTGTAATCAAAGAAAACTATAAACTTTACTCTGTACAGGTAATGCCTCCAAATTTTCAAAGAAAACACAACAGTCGCTAGCTCCAAGTCATGCATCAGGTAATTCACTTCATGAGGTCTCAGTTGCCATAAGGTATAAGCCACCACATTTTGATGTTGCATCAATATGCAACCTAAACCCTTCAAGGATGCATCGTAGTAAATTTCAAATGGTCTTTTAGTTTAGGTAGAATAAGTACTGGAACTGAAGTTAACCTTTCTTTCAAGATTCAAAAAGTTTCTTCATATTTAGGCATCCATACAAATGGTACCTCCTTATGTGTCAATGTTGTCAACGGTAAGGCTATCTGTGAAAAACTTGTGATGAATCTTTCATAGTATCCAGCCAAACCTAAGAAATTTCTGATCTTAATAATAGACATCAACCTTTTCCACTCAGTCACCGCCTCAATCTTAGATGGATGCACTGCAATCCTATCCTTACTTACCACATGACCAAAAAATTTTACTTTTCTCTTTCAAAACTCACACTTCAAAAGCTTTGCATACAATTTTCTCTCGTTTAAGATTTGCAATACAATCTTCAGGTGCTCTTCATGCTCCTCGTCTGCTTCAAAATACAACAATATTTCATCTATCAATACCATAACTAATTTATCCAAAAAGGATCAGAACCCCTATTCATGTAATCCGTGAACACAGTAGGGGCGTTCGTTAACCTAATGGACATCACCGCGTACTCATTGCGACCATAGCAAGTTTGGAATGCAGTCTTAGATATGTCAGCTTCTTTCACCCTCATTTGATGGTAACCCAACCTTAGGTCAATCTTTGAAAATACAACAACTCCTTGTAACTGATCCATCAGATCATCAATCCTTGATAGAAGGTATTTATTCTTCACTGTCACCTTGTTTAATTGTCGGTAATCAACACATAGTCTTATACCTCCATCCTTCTTCTTCACCAACAACACAGGTGCTTCCCACGGAGAAACACTTGATTGAATGAATCTCTTGTTCATTAACTCTACCAATTGCTTCTTCAACTTTGCCAACTCTAACAATGCCATCTGATAAGGTGCAATTGGCACTGGTCCAACTCCCGGCACTAAATGTATAGCGAATTCAATATCTCTCTGAGGTGGAAACTCAAGTACATCCTCGGGAAAAACTTCAAGAAATTTTCTTACGATTGGTATTTGATCTAAGTCTTACTCATCCTTTAACGAATTTGTAGCCAAAAGGATAAATCCTTGGCATTCTGCTCCACTACAATTCACCTTCATCGCGTTCAAGTAATAACTCCCTGTAACTACCAGTCCTTCTGATTCCTCGGACATAAACCTGATAGAACGTTCAAAGAAATCCAATAGAACTCGATTTTTTGACAACAAATCTAAACCCAATATCAAATCTAACTCGGTCATTGGCAAACAGATAAAATCATACACAAACTCTCAGTTCTCCACTTTAAAAGGAACTACTCAACATCCTAGTCTAGTCACCATAGTTTTTGAAGCAGGAGTATGCATATGTGAATCAAATGCTAATTCCAATACCTTTAACACTAAATCAGTAGCTTTATCAAGGTCTACGAATGAATGAGATGCTCCAGTATTTTACAATGTAGTTAATACTTTATTACTAATTTAACATTTACCTTTGATTAAAGTCTCTGATCTAGCAGTCTCATCCATGGTCACAATATACACGTGACCTTGTTGTTGGGTCTCCCGGCATTCTGATTGGCCTTCTCAAGATAGTTCTAAGACATATGACTAGTTCCTCCGTATTTATAACATAGTCCTAATCTGGCTCTACATGGAATTCCTGGATGGTAGTTTTAAGACCTCTTACAAGTCAAGTCATTCTGAGGTTACTTCCCATATCTCCTTCCTTGATGATTGTTATTATTGTTGTCCCTTCGGAAGTTGGCTCGGTCTTGTTGAGGTTGTTGAGTATAACCTCCTCACTTAAAGTTCTAATCCCTTGTAGCAAAGAATCTTGCATTTTCCTGGTTGTGGTAACTTCTATGGTTGGTACTTGTGGTTACATTCTTTTTAAAATAATCCTCTACTACATGGCTCTTGTTTATCAACTTTGCAAAGCTCTTGCTCTTAACAGGCACCACATTTTGCAAATTTCATCCCTCAAACCATCTTTATCTTTCATGCACTTCCATTCTTCATACCCTTTAGGGACACCCTGACAAACCCTCAAAAAGAGACACAACTCTTCAAACTTGCTCGTATAAGTATCCACCATCATAAGTCCTTTTCTAAGTTGTAGCTCCAACTCCTTAACTTGTCTTCCAGAGTTTGATAAGTATTTCTTATAATACTCCTCTCTGAACATCTCCTAGGTGATCATCTCATCCTCATTTCCTTACTGCAGTAGATGGTGACCTCATTGCCACCAGTGTTGCACTTCTCTAGCTAACTGATAAGTAGCAAATTTAACCATTTGACCCTCAGGTACATACCGTGCTTACAGTGTCATTTTCATTGCTTGGAACTAATTATCAACTTCAGTCGAATTAGTTGAAACCTTGAAGATTGGGGGATTAACCTTTAGAAAAATCGCCAAAGTCATCGGACCTCCATCAGCTTGATGGTTTCCATTCTATTACCATTCCTATTCATCCTTTCCATAGCCTGGTTTGTTGCTACAGCACTTGCTTGCATTCTGTTCACAAGATTCATCATAGCAGCCAAGAGCGCGGCCTGGTTATCAACTGGTGCAACTTCTTCTCATTAAAGTTTTTTTTAAAATAAGGGGGAGAGAAATCTAAACAAAATACAATATAGAATTCAAAAGAACTTTGTTGGCTTACAAACGAACTCTAGATCACCGCGGAGCACCAGGACCTGCATCTAAAAAACAAAGAATATATACGAGATGAGAACCCCCAACCCATGGGTTCTTAGTACAGTAAAAATGCTAAATAGATACAATATAAGGTAATAGAAACTCTCTAAGCAATCTTAAGCTCTTACATGACAATCTTTCCATTCTAAGTTCTCACTAATCCGTAATTAGGCAACTATCATAGGAAATTCTAATCTAATTCACCTTTCTCATTGTTTCCATAACTCTCCAAACTCCAAAAAATAGCCCTCAGCGTCAATCGACTTCATCCTGAGGGACCTCTCAGATATTCAAACACGAGCAAGACAAACAAATAATACACAAGTAAAATTCAAGTAAAGTGATTAGCACATAGTCACTTAATATGCACAACTAAATAAGCCATGACAAGTAAAAAACTCAAACAAATCAAACAAGTGCAAATGCTGCATGCTTGTCCTGTAGTCAATGAGCTCATCTGTCGGTCAGTCAAATCCAATATGTCTGCTAGCTAACCCTTAACAATTCTTGCATGTGCGCATTCCCAAGCTCATACTCATATTCATATTCATTTATCAATAGCATTGGGGGATCGTCTGGGAAGGTCTAAGTGTCCGGCTACATCTTGTGACGTAGGGTCAACATTCCAACTAGGAGTAAGCAGGACAAAACCACAATCCTTGCTTCTATCCCAGAAGCTTAAATACCAATGGGAGCAAGCAGGACAAACCCCCAATCTTTACGTCTACCCCAGAAGCTCAAACCTTAACCCGGAGCAAGTGGAACAACTCCATTGTATCTACCCAGACAGGTACGTTTCAATCAGACTCACTTCTATTATCAAATTCATTCTCAATCTTATTTCACTTCCTCCATAATCATAGTCATAATCATAATCAATCATCATTATCTCTCAATATCATAATCATCCTCATCAAATCTTAACCATAATCAATCATCATCATTATCTCAATATCATAATCATCCTCATTACATTTAATCCACCTTTCTTCAATTTACTGTCTCGACCCATTAAGTCTCATTCCTAACCTTTCTACCCTCTGTTACGCCGACTCTAGACTTATAACAGGGTTTATAGAGGTTTAGAAAGCTAGAGGAATGATTATAAACTCAAATTTATTTTCAGTAAAACAGGGTGGTCACGTACGCAAGCCTTTCATGTACGCATAAAATTCAAAATTTGGGAATGTTGCGTGTGCGGATCACCTTCACAAACGTGAGAATATTGTCAGAAACGTTTGCTCGCATCGCGTGACACTACCACGTACACATGAGTTCAAAAATGACATTGTCGCATACGCAAACCACTCTGGCGTACGTGAGAGTACTGGGCAGAACCATTTACTCGCGCCAAGTGACACTTTCGGGTACGCATGAATGTAGGATTTTCAAAAAGCTGATATGCTGCAGAAAGTTAAATTTATTATCAAAATTTCAAAAGCGCATAAATTTTTCGTTAAAATTTATTTTCCGTCCGTTCTTCGAATGTCGTAAACTACTCATATCCAATTTTCATTTAAAAGAAGTTTCACAAAATTTGATGATTCGAGAACTAAGCTTCAGTACATCAAAGTTGGTCAAAAAATTTTTTATCCAAAAACAAAAATGACCTAATTTCCAAGAATTTCACATGCTATTTTAGTTCTACATTGATAATACCTCCTAACTATCCCAAATTACTCCTTTACCTTCAACTAAGTTCAAGTCTACTTAATTTACACATTTCAACTCTAATTCATCGTTATCACATCTCAATTCATCAATTCCTCTATTCCAACAATTCATTACCAAATTTTCATATGCTCAGTTACATAATCATAATCTCAATTTCAAGCATAAACATTGAATGCATTCCATCAAGTTACCAAGCTTACCGTTTTCGGCCTCCGACCAAAATTTACTAATTCAACTCATAAATCATAAACAACCAATCACCAACCAAAATCAAATTCAACAATTCATCGATTACAACATTTCAATTTCATCCAATCACACAATTCAATCTTATTTCTAAGGGCATCTAGCCTAGAACTTCATGTCACATTACATGGTATTGAAATGAAACTTAAATCGTACATTTAGGAAAAAAATCAAACTTCAATTCTTGAATTCTACCAAGTTTAAACTCCAAGTTCACCTCCACCAAGTTCAAGCACCGCTAATGATCAACTTACTGCCTCTAATACTCAATTTACACTATTTTCACATAATATACTCATTATTTAATTACTAGGGCTTCATAAAATTTTATGAACACATGAAAAAAGTGTCTCTTACTTTTATCCACTAAAATTGGTGATAAAACTTAACTAGAACTCAAGTTAGAGCCTTTTCTAAACATAAGAATCACCAAGTTTCATCATGAATACACAAGCTAAAAACGTGATTCTCATTGAAAAAATAAAACTGCAACTTGATAAGAGAGATGCTTACTGAAATTTTTCGATAGAAATGAAGAGGAGGAGATAAGTTTCGCATGGCTGAGATAAGTTTCGTATGGCTGCAAACGGCACAACGATCGAAACTACGAATTAAAAGTTATGATCAATTGAAATTGAAAGTGAATAGTAACATTAGATTTTGTTTTTTATTCTCTTCTTCGGCACTCCTCCCTCTTTCTTGCTCTTGGGGAAGGGGAAGGAGGAAGAGATTTTGTGCTAAATGTTTAATGGGTGAGGGTTAAATGATTGAGCTTGGCCCAATATGAATCCGGTTCAACCGTTTTAACTTGTTGACTCAATTTTAAGTCAAAATCTTTAATAAAAATTAATGTTTTAATTTATATTTTAAATATTTTTACTTTTTTAAATTATAAAATTTAATTTTTTAATTTTTTTTAATTTATAATTAATCTATTAATTAATTATTTATTAATTAATCGAAATTTACATATCCATCTTCCGTATTTTTCTTGCTGAAATATATATTTTTTAAAGATGAAAAGACAAATCCAATTTTTTCTAATTAATTTTCTCCACAGAAGAATATATTCAAACTAATTAAGCCTTACCCTATTATCTAATCTAATATCTAAACAACATACACTTTAACACGTTCCTTTAAAAATGTCTAAAAAGTAATAATATATGAAATTGAAAATGTGAAATGTGACCGTAAAGTATATAGGGTCGTTTGTCATATCTAAATGGAGTGTACGTATGTAACAAAGTGGAGTGATTATACACATCAAACACTAATAGGCATGGACCAAATCTAGGTTGGCATTGCTTTGACACAGACAAGAGATTCAATTAGCTGGTAGCAATCATAGTGAGATAAAGTTGTACACGTGGCATATCATGAAAGCGATCTTGGTCCACTCTCATGTGGATGCCCATGCCATATTCATGTGAATGCTAGCTATGCCATGGTCTAGTAATAGTGATGGAAATGCATGCAACAACCTAAAACAAATAAATAAATAAATAAAAAGTTTATTAGCGTAGTGACTAGTGAGTGAGTGGTGTGTGTATTATTGCATGCCATTTACGTGGATAGTTATCTAAATCGAATTGGTCTGAATATTGGATTGTCAGATTTTTACTGGATTGATTCATCTAATTTTAATTGATTTTAATGAATTTTAACCGTTGACCGATTTAATTATTTAACCGATTTACATAATGATCCAACTCGATTTAGTGATCAGGTGATCGGGTTTTAGTTCGACTTATAGTGTAGTGACTCGTGAGTGAGTGGTGTGTGTATTATTACATGTTATAACATTGAAGAATTAAAATAATTTAGCTGCAGTCTAATATGATAATTGTATCAATCATTATTATAAATATATTTTAGCCTGATAAATATAATTCATAATTTTGAAAACAGAAGAAAATAATTCAACCGTTAATTAAAAAGAGATCAGAAAACATAAATTCATTACAATTAGTTCCGATGACTAAGATAGGCAGTAGGGACGGACAAGAATTGAAATAGTTGACGAAACTCACTACTATGGAGGCTTTAATTTTCTACCTTTTTGAAAAAGGAAAAAAAAGGAATTGTGGTCCCAATTTCATGTTAACCACTCATATGGTCATTAAAATGGAATAAATGTTATTTGAAAATTGTTTTCGTTGTGATTGTATATTTTTTGTTGACATCTTTAATTTGTCCGAATTGTTTATGTTTTATTAAAATATAAACCCTATATATCCATTCCCTTTGACAATTTGAGTGATGAGCATCTATGTGTATATATATATATACTTTATACTTGTACACTCTTCTCCATATAAGCGATCCCCACGTCTTATAAATGCTATATCTGAATTTATAGTTGTAACTGTAATGAATTTAACTATACATTAATATTATTATTATCCTGTATGTTAGTTGAATATATGCATATCTGACAATATATTTAAAGCAGATGGAATTGTTTGTACCCTTATGTCTAAACATATATTAATTTTAACAAGACACATACACATTTCATTTCAGATATCTTACAATATGATATAGCAAGCCCCCATATACTCATGTCCATTTATTAAAAAAAAAAGGTGATGTCCAACATAGATAGATGACTAATTAATTTAATTGGAAGGACTATATATACAGAATATATACATATATACATGATGATGAAAATGATGTAGCAAATTAAATGATATTATATTTATTTATATATAAATATAATTTGGTAGGTGGAATTGTTAAAACATATGGTGATACACTCGTGTGCGTGGCCTGACATTGGAGCATAAAATGAGGGGTCCGATCTAAGTGATGTGGGTTGCGGTGGCACAAAGAAAGAAAAAGAAGTACACAGCATGAAATAATAAATATATATATACTAGTAGTAGATAAATAGTATTAAATTAAATGTGTCTAACCATATGTATCTATATGCAGGGGGTAGAATTTATTCAGGTGAAATTATAAATAAATAAGAATACGATATGATATGATTAATAGATGGTTTTAATTTGTGGAAGTAGTAGCAAGCAAGTTGGAGAGAGAGAGAGAGAGAGAGAGAGAGAGAGAGAGAGAGAGAGAGAGAGAGAGAGAGAGAGAGAGAGAGAGAGAGAGAGAGATGAATGAATGGGACTAGAGAAAGAGTAATGAAAGGAGTGATGATGGTGTGTGTAGGGTGAACAACGGACATTCAGCGGATGGGCTGCTGTGGATTAGTGTTTTCTTGGGACCATTTCTTCATCAGGGCTGCCCCCCTCAATATTCATAACCACCTACCACTATCAATGTTAACTACTAAGTAACTTATTATAATGCTTTATATGTTTTTTTAATAAAGTAATGAACCATTCAAATAATCAATTATTAAAAATGAATTCCCCCTCCCTCCTCTCTTTTAAAGGGATTCCAACTGAAAAAAAAAATAACTAAATAAAAAGAAAATCTTTTTATTTTTTATGAAGTAGAGACACTTATTTGAGTTGTCGTGTCAACGTCTCGGACATATTTCAAACACGACACTCTTTCGATAAAAATGTCTGCTATGTCTAATCGTGTCTTATTAAAAAATAAAAAATTCTTTTCTATACACACTTAGACACATCTAAATATCATTATGTGTCAGCGTGTAGCCTTATTCTTAACATATATTTTCAAAATAAATTTAAAAATAGTATATATTATTATTTATTAAAATAAAAAATATTATAAATACTTTATATAATTAAAATAAGATATTAAAATAATTAAAAAAATAATTTATATTTTAATATTAGTTATATTTTATATTTTTATATATACGTATTACTGTATCTTATAAAATTTTAAAATTTATGTATCGACATATTTCATATTGTGTTGTATTTTGTGTTTATGTAAGTGTTCATACATCATAGCTAATTTTTAATTTCAAAATTTTATCTAATAAAAATTCATATATAATTATCTCTATATAAAATTGTTTATTGAGAACTACCCGTTTCTTGAACCACAAACTATCTCCAAGCCATTCTCATCTATGATCTATTTGAGTACTATAGATTCTTACCCTTTTTTTTTCTTTTTCTCTTTTCATTTATTTATTTATTTTTACTTGTTCAAATCTTTGGTCGCTTCTTGTTTTTTCATTTTTTCTTTTGTCGTGAGTAGGACCGGACTTGCTTTTGACAAAAACAAAATCAGTTCAGGAGCAACTGTTTCTTCTTTTTTTTTTTTTTTAGCAATCATGATAAATTCATCTTGGTCAGGCCCTTGACACGGTGGCAGCAAGACACTACAGATAGGGTAAAAGCCTGAAGCCCAACTTAGGTCCAAAGGGAAAATTTTATTGGGCCTTCATAATGATATTAAGGTTCTCTTTTATATTTGGTTTTTGTTGACAGGAAGCGGTGGCTACCAAATACTTTGTTTTTTGACGGGAAAGAGGGTGTTCATTCCACAGGGGCTATGATTTCTAGCCAGGCAAGATTTTGAACATGATGAGGAACCTCTTCCATCCACACAATATTTGGATTGGTATTTGGTAATGGCTATTTTTGCTAGTTCATGGACAACTCTATTCCCATTTCTTTTAACATGATTAAAAGGCACAAATCTAATCTAAACTCACTCACTAAAGACAAAGCATCAGCCACAAAAGCCCCAAAAAACGGTCACATTCCACAATAATCCCCAAAAACCAACACTCCTTTGCTAATTTCATACCCAAATAAATCGCAAGAGCCTCTGCTTCATGGGCTTCAAGTGTAGGATTAATAGGCCATGTTGCTTCAGCTAGGATTTGGCCCAAACAGTCTCGAACAACCGCACCCGCACCTGTAACACCCTAATTATCAAAAGTCACGCTTCCGGCTGCGCTACTCTGATAGCTCGGATATTACGACGACTCTTATACTATTTAATTACTAAAATATGAGTATATTTAAAACTTTAAACCGCAATACCCCTGCGAAAAAACTTTAGTTATGAAACGTACATCCATATATACAATATAAGTTACAATACCCAACGGAAATACACACACACACACACACACACACACATATATATATATATGTTAATTTACAAGCACCTCAAATCAAAATCCTATCCCTCTTACAAGACTTGCAAAGTTAAAGGCGAGGGAGACATAACTACTAAAACAATACAAAAATATCGTCTGACAGAAAATAAATAAATATCTTCTGAACTTCATCGTCTGTAACCTGAAAAGAGAAGATCTGTAGGGGAGTGAAAACATCATCCTCGAAAGGGTTCTCACTATAGGGTTGCAGAATTACTATAATAGGATACGCGGGATAAAATCGTTACAGTGATTAATAACTCCCTTATGCGTCTTTTCAAAACAACAATTTACTATAAGAGAAAAATCTGAAATCTTTTCTGAAAGAGGAACTGTTCATTTCTTGAAAATTCAAAAGCCTTTCAAAAGGTTTATCTATACTGGTCCAAATTAGTTTTTCATACTTTTCCAAACCAGAAACATCAACCAAACATGGCCTTCGGCCCACCTCATGATCAACCAAGACTCTAGGCCCAAACAACCCAAACAACAACCAATCACTATAGTCCAATACAATCTCAGTCGCAAACACAAATAGGAAAGTTCAAGCACAAATAAACAGTTACTGCAAGTAGAACAATTAGCAGTTAATCACAAGTAATCACAAAGGCAAACCAAGTGCAGTATGCACACCCAAACAATGTCACATAGATGCATATGATGAATGCATGTTCTAGTGGCTGATGATATCATCTGTCAGTTATAAAGCCAGCCTGACAAGTCCTGGTAGCTAACTATTGGACTGTCCCTCTGTCGTGCATCCCCAACTCGAGTTATTCACAATCATAATCATAATTCACATCCAACACCCTCACTGGTGTATATTCACGGGGGCGAGTTCATCCGGAACTTTCACAGTGTCCATCCACACTTACGACATAGGGTCAGTAGAGTATCGAGTCTCAACCTGGAGCACGTGATGGCTAGCCACTGCTTTTACCCAGGGAAACTCATATCTAAGATAATTGGAAGTGTAACAATCACAATATCAATAACTCAGCATATATGCATTTATTCTCAGCCATAAATCAACATTCATCTCAGACATCCGGCTTAAATTCATAATTTACAATCAGCCATCCGGCTCATAACATATTCAGCAATCAGCCAAAATTTATTATCATACACAGGCATTCCGACTCATAACAAGATAGCACTTCCACATCCAAGATCGTCAAACTCATAAAATCATCATTCAAGCTATAAATCGCTTTTCTCAATACACTTCACTTTGGAATAAAAAAGAATTAAAAATTAATCGTTTCCAGCCTTGGCTTTAAAATCTCCATTCTTCAAATTATTTCAGGCTCATAAGCCACTTTTCCTCAAACGTAAATTCCCCTTTTAAAAATAAGGTCACTTTCCACAACATCTTTCCAAACATTCCAGAGACCACACCAAATCAAAAGCCATTTCCGCGAGATTCAAAATCATTCATTCTAAAACAAGATTTGGTAACAAAAGATTTCTAGTAGAGTCTCAAGAATTTAGGGGAGAATAACATAACTCACTTTCTTATTTTCGTTTGAAGTCCTCAAAACCTTAGCTTCTCGATTTGAGTAACAAAAATAGAATCTAAACCAAGCCGAGACGTGTAATCACTTACTCCAACCACATTTTCAAAACCACTTCGTTCTCTTGAACCAAAACTAATTTTCACCCCTTGATAAAATCTGAAGCATTTCCAACGGCTCCAAAAAATCACTTTTATTTTGCTAAACCAGAATTCAAAGGATACTTTAAAGCTTATCTAAAATGTCAAAAAAATGAGATTTGTCAATCGAAACTCAAATTCTTTTAAAGTTGCGAAAACTCCTCCAAGTGACAATCTTTAAGTCAAATAAAGAAAAACATAAACCCTTTTTACCTTTAAGACCGCCTTAAAGCATAATTCTATTTCGAATGACTTGCACCCAAGACAAACTATTTATCTTAGGAAATAAGAAGAAATCATAATTCTCTTTTCAATAATTCTTTTCAAAGCGTAGCTTCATCGCTTTCATAATTGATCCAAGTAAAGATAATAAAGAGTCTTAAATTCACAATCCTCCAAGTAAAATAGTAAGGCATTAAACTCATAGATTTCCAAATAACATTTCAAATAAAGACTCGGATTTTATAGAAATTTCGCCAGCATCTCCCCTAAAACTTGGACTTTGCCACCCTTTCCGGGTCCCAACCAAACCTTTTCGCAACCCTTTTTAAGGGGTTCAAAATCAAATCAATTCAAAATCAAGCTGTTTCCAAGGTGCATCATTTTTATATTTCAAGAACGCCAATTCAAACTCAATTCAATTTCCAACGGGATAGACTCAATTTCAAAGCTTTTACAAAATTAACTTTAAAAAAGCATTTCAAGAACTGTCCGTTTCACAAAACTGAATAACAACCCAGTCAATCAAGCATTCATATTCATCCAAAACAACCAACAATTACATATGACTTAAAACCATAGCCCAAACACCTCACAGAGTTCTTTTCGTCTCAACCTGAAATCATCGGCAACCAAAACCTCTGCCTTGCTTACTCTCTCAAAAGCAGAAATAGCTACAAACGGCACAAGCAAACCGGATTCAAACTCCTAAAACCATTAACATTGCAAATACTTTATTACACGGAATAGAACGCTAATGCAAGGTGTTGATCCAGAGAGTAGTGATGGATAGAGCTTCAGTCCTAATGAAGGTGATTCTCCTTCTGAGGCTCACACCCACATTCACTGAATTAAACCCCTTTCCAAAGTGAATAATTCACAATCAAAATAGAAGTTACCCAATAGCTACCAAATTGAATTGAGAAGAAGAAGAATTTTCATTGATTCATTGAAATTACAATAGAGCTCCTCCCCCGAATGAAATTGGGGTTTAGTTCATCATTTGTCCTAGTACAAAAATAGAAAAGAAAAATGCAGAAGATGAAGAACAGAAAAGAAAAATTAAACTCAAATCTACTTGCTAACTAACTCAAAAGAAAGACTTAAAAGAAGAGCTAAAAAGAAGGAATAAAAGAAAAGTTAAAGGAAAAGGGTCTTTAAAAAAGGGTCCCTAATGATGAAAATATAAAAGAATGGGCTCAGTGTGATGTTCTTGGCTAAAAGAAGAATGATGTAGATTGCAGGGGAAGATTATATGAATAAAGCAAAGGTTTGTGATCATAGGGAGTGTTGCTTGCCAATTTATAGTGAGAAAATGAGTTATTGAAGCAAGACACAAAGTTGGTGGTTCGGTCATATTAAAATGAATGGTGAAAATATTGTTGAGAACATGGGAATGAACGATGTGCATGTGTAGCTGGGTAAGGACAAGGACCACCTCTTCATTGGACACATGGGTTTGGTTTTCTAGGTGATGAGCCTTCACTACTATTGTGCAACTTTGTGTTTCCCAAGAATCCATTTCCAAGCACATGTGACATTCCATTCACCCTTGTAATGACCGTGTAGCATGGTCTTGTCATTTCTCTCAATCTTCTCCTCTTCATACTTATCCATCCTAACAAAACAACAAAAATTGAATTCAAGCGGTGAGCTAGTGAAAATTTATAACTAGATAAAGGAAACTAAAAATTTAAGCCACATGTTCCTTATATATAAATAGCTAGTTGTGCCACTTGTCAGTAATCCTAATTTTGGTGGACACCAAACTTGTTTTATATCAAATAGTTCATGTGAACTCCAATTTAATTTCTATCACTGCTAGTTTATTCATCATAAGGAACATTTTATTTTCTACTTTAACATAAATTCAAAACTGATGCAAAACATGGTTTATCTTTTCATGAATTTCTGCCTTAGAGCAAATTTGACTTTATTTAAACTCATAGCATATGTATAACACTAAACTTAATGTTTGGCTATATACTTCAAGAAAATGAATGAGTATATCCTAAGATGGTTATATGATCATCATGCTTGGAAAACCATTTTGGGGTGCCTTCAGGCACACCAAACTTAGGAATCAGGCATATGCTAGAAAGTGCTATATGCAACCATCAATTTTAACTATGAAAGCCTGAATTCATGCTATGAAAAACCATTAATTATTGGCATTGAAATAAAAGCAGAAATACTAAATTATGGGCTGCCTCCCATGGAGCGCTCTTTTATTGTCACTAGCTTGACATTGGTTCTCTATTAGGGTGGTTGATGATCATAGTGCCTCAGCTTATCTCCTCTCACTGTGAGCCTTTTTCTTGTATTTTGATGAACAATTTTTGCATGTTCTATTGAGAGTATTTTGCTCACAGTGTAATAATCATCAGATTGTTGAGATGTGTCCCACTGTTGGTAAATTAGCTTCACTTTGTTTTCCTCTGAGAACCCTTCAGTTGGGATTTTCTTGTTTCTCCACCCTTTTGGAATCTGTTTCTTGTTCTTTCTTTTCTTTTTTGATGATTTTCCTTTCTTGGCAGCAGGCTTGATGTGAGGGTCCTTCTTCTTAGTGATCAAATTCGTAGCCTCCTCCTCAGCTTTCTTATCCCCATGGCCCTTTTATTTTTCTTCAATGTCTTCCTTCTGTACTAAGGGTAGAGTAATTCCTTGGGCTTTTCCTTCCAGTTTAAGTCTTCCTCTTCAATTCTCATGCAACCTCTCTTTTCAGCAGGAAGTTGCATCTCCTTAAAGACATGTAAGGTGATCTGCTCATCATGTATCCTTAGGGTCATTTCTCCTTTCTCCACATCAATAATGGCTCTTGCTGTGGCTAAGAATGGTCTTTCTAATATGATAGAATCACTTCCCTCTTCATCCAGATCTAGGATTACAAAATCTGCTGGAAATATGAACTTACCCACCTTGACTAAAAGATTTTCAACCACTCCATTAGGGATTACCATTGATCTATCAGTAAGTTGCAAGGACATCTTTGTGGGCTTTACTTCTTCTATAGACAACCTTCTCATCATAGATAAAGGCCTCAGATTGATACTTGATCCTAGATCATACAGTGCCTCATCAATGGACATGTTACCAATAGTCAAGGCAAAAAGAAGCTCACAGGATCTTTGAGATTTGGTGGGAGACCTTTTTGAATCACTGCAGTGCATTCTTTTGTCAAAATCACGGTCTCCTTTTCATTCCAACTTCTCTTCTTGTTAATGAGTTTCTTGAGAAATTTTGCATATAAAGGCATCTGCTCCAATGCTTTAGCAAGTGGGATATTGATTTCCACCTTCTTAAAAATCTCCAGAAACTTGGAAAATTGTTGATCCTTGAGCTCCCTTTGCAACCTTTGAGGATATGGCAGAGGAGGAATGTAAGGCTTCACCTCTTTCCTCTGCTCATGTGGATGCTCTTCCATTACTTGCTTTCCCTTCTTCGAAGCTTGTGGCTCTTTCTCTTTCTTCTTGGAACTCTCTTTGTCATGCTCGTCTTCCTCTACTTGTTTCTGGCCAGCACCTTTGTCATTCTCCAAAGTTTTCCCACTCCTTAGTTGAATTGCTTTGCATTCTTCTTTGGGATTTGGAATGGTGTCACTTGGGAATGCATTGGTTGGTTTTTCAGCTGTTTACTTGGACAACTGTGCAATTTGTCTCTCCAGATTTCTTAGTGAAGCTTCATGGTTCTTGTTGGCCAATTATTGGTGCTTTATCATTTTCTCCATCATCATCTCCAAATTGGAGATTCTTTGGGACTCTTGGGGTGGTTGTGGTTAAGCATGGGATGTGGATGGTGAATGAAAGTTATTTTGGTTAGTTGATGGGTTATTTAGTGGATAGAAATTTGATGGGGGTGATTATTTTGTGGTTTTCTGTATGGATTTTGGTTAGTGTTTTGATGATTTTGATGATTTGTGTTTCTGGGGTTGTTTTGGTTGGAGTTTCTTTACCAAGGTTGGTGGTTCTGGTTTTCTCCCCATTTTAGATTGGGGTGGTTTCTCCAAGATGAATTGTAAGTGTCTCCATAAAAATCATTCTGTCCAGCTCCTTGATTGTGCATATACTGCACTTGTTCTGGCTGTTGCTCCTCATAGCTCTCTTCATGTTGTCCCCACAAAATTGGTGGTTGAGTAGTTGTGCTTACTGCTGCAAGTTGCAAGCCATCCATCTTTTTTGACATCATTTCTATTTGTTGTTGGAGTTGCTGATGCATAATCCTGTTTTGAGCCAAGATTGTATCAACTCCTTCAAGCTCAAATACGCCTCTCTTTGAAGCTGCTTGTCTTTCAGAGGAGTAGAAATACTCATTGTTGGCCACCATGTCTATAAGATCATGTGCCTCTTGAGCCGTTTTCATCATTTGCAAGGATCCTCCTGAAGAATAATCCAAGGCCTTCCTTGAACTCATGTTCAAGCCTTCATAAAAATTTTGTAGCTCCACCCATTCACTGAACATCCCCTCTGGACATCTTTTAATCAAAGCTTTATACCTCTCCCAGGCTTCATACAATGATTCTCCTTCTAATTGCCTGAAGGTTTGCACATCAGTTTTTAGCTTAATGACTCTTTGAGGGGGGTAGAATTTCGCTAGGAATTTGCTAACTAGATCATCCCAGTTGGTGATGCTTTCTTTAGGGAAGGTTTCTAACCAATGTGTGGCTTTGTCTCTCAGTGAGAATGGGAATAATAAGAGCTTGTAGATGTCAGGGTGGACTCCATTGGTTTTGACAGTGTCACAAATCCTCAAGAACACAGAGAGATGTTGGTTTGGATCTTCAGCAGCACTTCCTCCATATTGACAATTATTCTGGGCCAGGGTAATCAATTGAGGCTTGAGTTTGAAGTTATTTGCATCGACATTGGGGGTTAAGATACTGCTCCCACAATTCCTTGGGTTGGGGATAGTGTAGGAGGCTAAAACTCTTCTCTGAGGTTGGCCATTGTTGTTAGCCACATCTTCAGGTGGATTAGGTATGTTACCCTCCATCTCTTGATCTTCTTCTTCTTATTCTTCTCCGACAACTCCCTTCCCTCTTGCTTCTCTTCTTTAAGAAAGTTCTCTCTGGTTCAGATTTAAAAGATGTGGATTCACCTCTTCTCTCACCTGGCATACAAACATAAAAAAACCAAAACACAAAAGCAGGGCACTCTGTTGCTGGAGTGAGGTTATGGTTAGTAGAAACAAAATCACAAACAGTTAGTGTGCTTAGTAAAAACAAAAGAAAATGCTTAATCTAAATTATCACCTTACTTAATCATTGTTAATCTAAATAAATCCCCGACAACGGTGCCAAAAACTTGATGAGGGAAAAACGATTCCACACAAACTTACCGGCAAGTGTACCGGGTCGCATCAAGTAGTAAAACTCACAGAAGTGAGGTCGATCCTACAATGATTGATGGATTAAGCAACTTTAGTATGGTGATGAACTTAGTTAAGCTAACAATTAATGATTTGAGTAATTTATGATTGACAGAAGGTAAATTGCAGGGAATTGAAATGCTAGAAGTAAAATAGTTGAAACTTAAATGGCAAGAAAAGTAAATGGCTGAATCTTAAATTGCAAGAAATGAAAATAACATAATCTTAAAATGCAAGGAATTAAAATTGCAGAATCTAAATTGCAAGAGAAATTATGTTGCATGAATATTAAAAGGAATTGGGTGCTGGGATTTAGAACTGAACTGAACAATGCAAAGTGCAGTAAAATTAGAGAAATCTAAGTTGGAGAAATTCAAAGAAAATGATTCATCAGGGATTGGAGATATTGTAATCCTTCATGAATCAATCGAGTCTCAACTTCATTCTCAATCATTTTGAGAGATCTATAGAAGATTAAGAGTGATTGATTCCCAATTCCTTGGTGACCCAATCTCTCTAATCATAATCAACCTGCCAATTCCTTGATTTAGTGATCATGAGAAGAGGTTAAGTGCATATCTCTCGTCTATAAGCCACACTACTTCTCAGGATCTCAATTCCTCCTGAATGGTATTGATCCAGAAAGTAGTGATGGATAGAGCTTCAGCCCTAATGAAGGTGATTCCCCTTTCGAGGCTCACACTCATATTCACTGAATTAAACCCCCTTCCGGAGTGAATAATTCACAATCAAAACAGAAGTTACCCAATAGCTACCAAATTGAATTGAGAAGAAGAAGAATTTTTATTGATTCGTTGGAATTACAATAGAGCTCCTCCTCCTAATGAAATTGGGGTTTAGTTCATCATTGCTCTAGTACAAAAACAGAAAAGAAAAATGCGAAAGCTAAAGAACAGAAAAGAAAAATTAAACTCAGATCTACTTGCTAACTAACTCAAAAGAAAGTCTTAAAAGAAGAGCTAAAAAGAAGGAGTAAAAGAAAAGTTAAAGGAAAATAGTCTTTAAAAAAGGGTCCCTAATGAAATCAACTCTTCTTCTATTTATACACTTTCTAACTCTGTCATCCAAGTACTTGGAATGAGCTTTTTGGCCTTTGACGAAGTGGGTCAGAATAGGTACTTCCATGCAGTATCAGATGAACGTAGCGTTCTCAAAGGGAACGCAGCGTTCATTTACTGACGCGTGCGCGTCCTATGTGCGTGCGCGTCCCTTGCCTTGTTGCACCATTGACGCGTGAGCGTAACACGTGCGTGCGCATCCCTTGGCAGCGTTCATTAACTGAACGCTACGTTCGCGCCATGAACGCTCCTCACGCGTGCGCGTCCTTTGCGTGTGCGCGTGGATTGTAAAATATCACTTCTGCTCTCCAGTACCATGTACGCGTTTGCGCCAACCACCACTTTTGTCATGTCGAAGCGTGCACATCATGCCCGCGTGCGCGTCGGTGACCAAATTCGAATTCCAATTCTGAAAGTATCACAGGCGTTCATTCAAAGTGAACGTAGCGTTCTTGGCTTGAGAACGATGATCCTTCACCCACACGTGCGCGCCTTGCGTGCTTATGCGTGGATCTCCCAAAATGCTTCCCCGCATGTAAGCGTCTTGTACGCATGCGCATCGCTTGTGAACGTAGCGTTCATCAAATGAACGTAGCGTTCTCCTGCACCTTGCTTCTTTGCTTTTTTTCTTTTCATCATTTCACCTGCCATCAATCAAACATGGAATCAAAGTTTCACCAAAATCTTAAGGTTTTGTATTATTCATAATAATCACCTAATTCTTGCATAAATCTCATGATTTTGTACAAAATTAATAATGTTTGATTGAATTAAGATAAACATGAAATTCCACTCCAATCACTTACTTATTGTGCAAGAAAGTGCATGAAACCTAATAAAAACAAGTAAAAATGCTAGTAAAACTAGTCTAAGATGACTTGTCATCACCTTTCCCCCACTACGAGCTCTCTGTCTCTCGCTCTCACCCTCTGTTTCGCTGACGACGAGGATGGCTCGCTTTGGCGAAGACGACGGCGCGAACGGTAACAGCGGCAGTGGCGAGCTCATCTGTAGTGAGGAACAGCGTAATAACGTCGTCCTTCTTCTCCTCTGGTGCGTGGTCGGTGACGACAAGCACGAGGTCAGTGGCGATCTGCGATGGTGGCGACGGGCTGGAGGACGAGCGGCGACGGCTGTGGCAGCGGTCTCCCTCTCCCTCTCCCACCGGCGCGCGCTCTCTCTTTCTCAGATCTCACTTCTCTCTTCTCTGCACGACACGACGGTGCGGCGGCAGTGACGCCCGCCGGTGCCGTCCTGCCCCCTCCCCTCTCCTTCCCATTTCTCTTCTCCCCTCTTCTGCTTCTCTTTTCTCTCTTATTGCAGCGTTGCTGCTGCTTGATTTGGAAAAGGGAAAAAGTGTTGCTACTGCTGGGTTCAGGAGAAATCGGGTAATTGGGTTAGGATTTCAGGGTTAGGGTTTTTTCAATTTGAAAATTAGGGTTAGGGTTAAGCTGGAGTAATTTAGGTCAATTTTAATAAAATTAGGGGTAATAACGTAATTGAAAACAAATTTTAATTCAACAAAATTATTTTTAAAAAAATTATTTGATCATAAATTACAAATTAATTTCAAAGAAATACTCTAATTCAGTAATTAGAGATAATATAATTGATTTTCTTTATTCATAATAATTAAAGTATTAAATTCTAAAATCTCAATTATTTAAAATAAATCATAAAATATAAATTATTTTTTCATTACTAAACTTTATAATTTAAATATAAAAATTATTCAATAATTATAAAATTAAATAAAAATCTAAATTTAATTATTAACACTTTTGATTTAACTAGCTTTAATAAAATAATTTTAAAAATTAAAATTCTTAATAAATAAATAATTTAAAATTGGCTCGTAATGGAATTTTTCAAAACTTCTAGATTTTACAGCACCTCCATTACTATTCTGAGAAATTGATGCATCCACATCAATTTTGCCTAATTTGGGTAGTGGGGGATCAAAGCACTTATCTTCTTCTGGTCTTGAAAACTCCAGAACTCATTAGCCATTCTTCTTGCATGTGCCACCTCTTCTTCGATTGGGGCTTCACTACCTTCAAACACGCGTCTGTTTCTCGCAATCCACAACTGCTTCATTAGAGCACAAAACAAGGTCTTATCCTTTTTTTTCCAAGTTTGCAAGCAGCCACCGATCCATCCTTCCAGAGTAGATCCTGTGCCATTTTCCGTTCTTAGGAGAAAAGGGCTACCAAATACTACAAAGGAGAAAACGATACCAAAAAAAAAAAAAAAAACTTGTTGAAGCATTTTAATGAAAACATTAAAATTATTATTTACATATTTACACGAGTTTCTAATTAAAATTTGTATAAAATGTAGACTAATTTGAAAATTACACAGAAAAAAAAAGTTTAAATGCTAATAAAATTTATTATTTTGTTAGTATTTTTTGTTATTAATTTAATTTTTTTTAATATAATAATTGAACAACA
Source organism: Arachis hypogaea (assembly GCF_003086295.3). Classification (NCBI taxonomy): domain Eukaryota; kingdom Viridiplantae; phylum Streptophyta; class Magnoliopsida; order Fabales; family Fabaceae; genus Arachis; species Arachis hypogaea. The sequence continues at coordinate 52,808,557 of NC_092039.1, read as the reverse complement.
TATTTTTAGTCTACATTTTTTATTTTTTTTATTTTCTAGTATTTTTCTGTTTTATGTTCAGCTAAAATGTGTAAGAAATGTTGTAGCATTCCAAGAGTAATTAAGACCATAAATTAAATAGAGTAACCTAGGATGAAAGACGCCAATAACAATTCTTATTAGGTTCATATACATATTTAGCTACATAACTTGCACGTGTACAATATTGAATGAAGAACCAGTGGTTTCTATATTAGTTCTTAAACCCATGATTGATCCTGAAAACAGGTAAACCACCAATGTCTCCATGTTTTTCCCTATTAATAACACTGTTTTATCACAAGCATAAATTTTCAATCATCTTCTGAACAGCAACCCCCCCAAAAGAAAAAAGAGAAAAAAAAAACTTATCATTATTAAGAAGGGATTGAAATAAGGAAAGAAAAACGTTAATGTTAACTTAGGTATTTAATTAATTAATAAAACATGCCCATAGATGAGATCAGAATGGAAGAAGGTAGTGGCGCCGTGATCAAGAGTTCGTCGCAAAGTATTAAAGAAAATGGGTTTTGCGGTTCTCCTGAGGTAGTTCTCATCATACAGAAGGTATCATAAATAATTATAATTATAATTCTTCTTCTTCTTATATATATATGTATCTAGATCTTTAGGTTACAGAGATTTAGATGCTATATCATGAAATTATTTCTTAAAAAATTTAAACTAATAGAAAAAAAACATAATCATATCGGTAGGATATGCAAAAGAAATACATAATGAAGTACGGAGTGTTGTAATGTAACAGGTAATTGCGGAGACAATTGGGACATACTTCTTAGTATTCTTAGGATGTTGTGTGGTTGTTTTGAATAATGTAGAAGGGAGTGAAGGTGCAATAACATTTCCTGGGATTTGTGTGACATGGGGTGTTGCAGTTATGATATTGATCTATGCTCTTGGTCATATTTCTGGTGCACATTTTAATCCCGCTGTCACCATAAGCTTCGCTCTCTATCGCCGATTCCCTCCCAGACAGGTACACATATACCTTTGTCTTTGCTTTCATGTCTAGAGATGGTGCTTTGTAAAGTTTATAAGGTTTAAATTAGTGACAATAATGAAGCAATGAATAAAGTGAAGATTATAAAAAGAACAAGCTTTATTTTTTATTGTGGCATGCATGCAGGTGCCTCTATATTTGATAGCGCAAGTGCTAGGGTCAGTGCTTGCGAGTGGGACATTGTACCTTCTATTTGATGTGACCGATGCTTCTTTCTTCGGAACGGTACCAAAAGGGTCTCATATTCAGTCTCTTGTATTCGAGATCCTCACTTCCTTTCTTTTGATGTTTGTTGTCTCTGCCGTCACCTCTGATGATAGAGCAGTTAGTATCATTTCCACTTCTCTTCTTTTTCTAACACTACTCCCATCCATGCATCACTTTTTATGAAGTGTTTCCTTTATACAATAATATAAATGAAATATGTACATTTAATATATTACAAATATAATTTCTCATTTTTAATAAGAAATAAGTAGAGAGTATTTGGATTGCGCTGACCAATAAGCTGTTATGCTCAATATGAAAACTAACTCAATCATTTATAATTTTCAATGTACCATTTGACCCATTTAACTTATTAGTAATATAATTTTATTCTTCACACCCACCCCTCAAAATTAGGTTAGTTCTTGAAAAAATTCGAAGTTTGGACTTAAATTGCTTAATGTTTAATTTGTAGTTGATAATGATTTTGGTAAGAATATCAGCAACTTGGTCAAATCTAGGAAAATGAACATCATGCAAAGTTTGCTTTTGCAGTTTGTCCTGAATCAGTTGCACCTCCAATTGAAAATGTTTCATTCGATCATGCATTATTAAGTTGGCTATTAAAAAATAGTGTTTGTTGTCACAGAAAACGATAGGAGAGATTGAAAGAGTGATTCTTAATTCATAACATAAATTCTTCGGCCACACTAACTCTCTTTTTCACAAGTAGGTAGCTTTTTGAATTCTACTTCAGTGTATGATTTACTGATTGTAGCTTGCCTCCTACAAGTCCAAAATTTTAAATTAGTACAAAAAAAAAAAAAAATACAATAATCAGAAACTGATTTCCTATCTTCAAAGTCAGCTGCCAAATCTAAATATGAGGAGTCATAAAGCCTCATATAATCACATTTGTGTAGTAACAATCCATGTTCTTTGGTTTCTTCTGTATGACAAAGCACTTTTTTAGCATCCTTCTAACAAGTCAATAGGAGATAATGTATGAACTGATTATAGTTAAGTATTGTAATGATCCAACCGATGCCTAAACAATTTTAGATTTTCAAACTTCTCAGACCTTGAAGACAGAATTTGCAGAGAAAATATCATGGGAGTTGGCATGAGACTAGCCCCTGCCATTTCTAATTTTGAAAGTATCATTAATGTATGAACTAATCTTACTTTATACTTTTGTACACTGTCATTAGAGGTTTTTTAAAGAACTAAAGATCATGTTTCAGTCCTCATGAAGGCATTATACTCATCTAGCATTGTCTTGTGCCAATGAAGACTTTGTAAAGTAATTTTGGCAGATTTATAGGATTGTTCTTCTTTAAAATTAGAATTGAGAATAGTTGTAAGTAATTTAGGCTTAGTAGATCCAGTTTTGGATCTTGTAAGCATAGAAGGAGTATTTTCAGTTTGAGAATTCTCATGCTGACCATATTCTTGAGGCAGACTAGTGAGTTAAATTTTAATCCTTGAGATATAGGCCGTGAATGGCAAACTAAACTTGTTGTTAACAAGTGATTATTTCCACCCAACTTATCTCTAATAGAATTGAAGGGTCGCTGATGAAAAAGATGAGACGGTATAGCAGTAATTGAGGAAATAAAGTTGGTAACATTGGTGGTGTTGTTGGTTGTAGTGTCCGAATTTTTAAGTGTTAGGCATGGATCTTTAATTTTGAGCTCTTGATATCATGAAGAGGTTCTTGAATCTTACATTTGCAACAGAAAATAAAGAAAAAGATGAAGAATAAAGGATAAGAAAAAAGAAGACAAATAACTATGAATTAGACTTGAAATTTAACAATAAAACAATGAGTAAAGAGTTAAAAAGAAGACAAATATATATATATATATATATATATATATATATATATATATATATTAATGAACATCTCAAAATTATAAATTATAATAATTAGCATTATACTATAATAATAAAATAGTTATAAGTTCTAAATAAATGAGTAATAATTGTCATATGCAGCAGGACCTAATGTTAATGTTTGTTGTTTTTGAAACAGGTTGGAGAATTGGCGGGAATTGCTGTTGGTATGACAGTACTAGTAGATGTTTTTGTTGCCGGGTAAATTACTTTATATTAAAATATTTATTTTGACTTTTTGAGAATAAAACAAACTTTGCTCTCTAACATTTATAATGGTGTATAGTAGCACTTGCTAATATATATATGAATTATGACTGATTTAGAGAGCAGAGCTCTCAGAATTAAAAACTTTTCTACTACCTTATATTATTATATACTTTAATTTATTAAAGATTTGTACCAATAATAATTATGTTAGGTGACAGACATTTTTTATTTATTTTATATCTAAGTTAATATTCATTAATTTTTATTTTATTCATTTAAAATATTAGTCTCTAGTATTTTTCTAAATATAAAATTAATCAAAATGATAAATACTTTACATTTTATAACTATGAGGTCTTAGATTTTTAGATTATTGAAATAGTAACATATTCATATATATGATGAAAGATATTCTAGACAAAAATTTGTGTACCAAACTCATTTTCCGTTTCTATTATATGTAATTAGAGTATTAATAGACACTAGTGTGTATTAATTTACTTTTTTAATTATTAATTATATAAAATTATAATAAATATAAGATTAATCAAGATAATAAATGCCTAATATAATAATTAATAAAAAGTTTTTATGTTTGAGTCTGATAAAGAATATAAAAAATAATTTTTTAAGATAAATAATGAAATTAAAGACATTTTAGAAACAAAAAATTGGTGCATAAATAATCTCTTCTTTCATCCCTAATATTTTAGATAAATTAAATTTGTATCTGAGTGAGTTGGATGAATGCATGGATGCAGGCCAGTATCAGGAGCATCCATGAACCCAGCAAGAAGCTTAGGACCAGCATTGGTGATGCATGTTTATAAGGGATTCTGGATTTATATAGTTGGACCATTTTCAGGTGCCATTCTCGGTGCCTCTGCCTACAACTTAATTAGATTCACCGATAAACCACTCAAAGAAATTGGCCATAACACTAGTTTTCTCAAAAGCATGTCCAAAGCAACAAGCTTCCGGATATGAATAAATAATGAGTATATATATACATATTATTGTTATTATTCCTTGTTTTGATGAGCTGAGGCCATCATCATCCTCCTCAACATTGCCATGCATCTATGCCTCTTTAGGATTATAAGAAATGGCATGAAAAATTGAATGGGTTATTCAAACATTAAAAAAAAAAAAAAATCGTGTACAGCAAAGATTGTATATTATTTTTTTTAGAATTTTTTGTGTAAATATACCAATTAATTAAATCACTTAGATTTTGTATTATATAAACGTAAATGTGTGCTAATTTAATCACTTAGTTCGGCGGTCATATTTCTTCTACATGTGCCAATATTTTGTATTATAAAAGAAATATTTTCGTTTTTTATTAGGTAGGTGTACATGCACAAATTAATTAGAAAGTAACAATATTATATTACTAATAAAATTTATTATTTTTGTTAATATTTGATCAATATCTATTATTTAAATACTAAATTCTAAATCTTAATAGTATGAAAATAAGATAATGGATACAAATATTATCAATATTAATTAAAAAATATTGACTCCTGACATTTTTTATTAGAAATATATGAAAAGATCATAAAGATCTCTTTTAATTTGTGTTATTTCTTTTGGAGTCAATAATGGTCAAACTCTATATTTTTTAATCATAGAAATTTTAGTATTATATTTTGTAATTATTACTCCTTTTAAAAATTAAAATTAATAGAAAGAAATATATAAAAAACTATATTTCTAATAGCACAATTGACTATAAAGCCAAATATTAACCAATTCGTGGAGATATAATTATTTATTATATATTTTTCTCTCATACGAAGTCGAATTATATACATTTTTTTTTTGTTATCAAAGAGACACATTTTATTGATTTATTATTAAATAGTTGGTCCAAATTTAGACTACTATTAATAGAAGTTGCTACATACCAAAAGACATCATCAAAAATACAAAAAAAAAAGAAAAAAAAAGAACAAACTAAGAGAAGAGCTCATCAGAATTCTCAAAGAAAAAATCTAAGGGTCAGTAATTTTTGTATTTTGTGACCAGCACTTAACCATAAAAAAAAGTGAGTGATCTCCCACCATTGGATATAATTTTACACTATTAAAAATACTATTGATGGTTATAAAACACAAAAATTACTAACCTCCTAACATTCCTCATTTCCAAAATCAGCTAATGGAAAAACTAATCCACCAATATCTTCAATGTATTAATAATCTATCAAGGAGTAGTGTCTTTTTGTTCAAATATCTTCAAATTTTGTGCAAACCATAATACCACATCTTTGACATTGTCACTGCCATCAAATATTTGTGCTGTTTGTTCTGGTGGCTTCGTCCTGATTTCATCATTACTTCCATCCACCATCTCCATGTCTCCAAGAAGGTGCTAGGTATGAACTAAATTTCTAATTCTTGCCAAACTTCTATTGTTTCTGGACACTCAATTAAACAATGTATATCATTGATTCTAATTCTACCTGACATTTAGGACATGTACTGCTAAAATTGGAGATTCACTTCTAGATTCACTGGTTAATAGGAGGGCTCCATGAATTGTTTTTCAGACGAAGACCTTGACTTTTGTTGCTGTTTTCAAAGTCTAGATTGAGTTCCAGATTTTCTTCTTTGAGAAGATTGCAGAAAAAAAAGAAGAAATAAGCTCATGGTAAAAATGTAAGCAATGTTGTATCCTGATAATACAGTATGAGTTTCTATTTTCTCTTTGCACCATATTAGTTTATTTGATCCTTGTTTAACTAATGATTGTAGAATATTAGAAACATCTATAGTAGAAAAATATTTTGTAATTAATTGTTCATTCCAGTTTCCATTTGGTAGTAGCAGTTGATTGGCCCAGATAAGTTGCTAGTTTGAGTCTTGTAACTGATTTCTCTAAATTTTTTCTTTATTTACTCCCCATAGATCACCATAGATTCGGATAGAAACCCCAAAATCCACACTCTATTTAACTTATTTGTCCAAAATTTTTCTTCCTTCAAAAATACTCCGCCATCCCCACGATGAATTTTGTCACAGCTAAGCTATTATGAATGAGAAAAACAGAAAATATCTACTGCGAATGAGGCGATTCCAACAAGCTACAGAGATTCAAATGAGGCGATTCTAGCGGTATTGGAAAGCTAACATCTAGGGTTTCAAAATGATATGCATATGTCTATAGTGGACATGAGTTTAAGTGTGCATACGCACACAATATATGCGTACGCACGAGTCAAGATTTAGCAAGTGTGCGTACGCACAAGTTGCAGCACGTGACCTCATTAAAGGCAAAACGCTGGCAGTGATGTTTGGGCTTCCAGAGCCCAATCCAACTCATTTTTGAAGCTATTTCAAGCCAAATTGGATAGGAATGAAGGGGGAGCAATTAGGTTTAGATTTTTACATGTTCTAGCTTAGCTTTCTAGAGAGAGAAGCTCCCCTTTCTCTCTAAAATTTAGGCTTTCTAGCTTAATTTCTCTTTAATTTCTCTTTTTAATTCTTATTTTAGTATAGTTTCATTTATATTTTCATACTTTCTTGTCTTGATCCTCTTAGTTTCTTTTATTATTTTCTCAATTTTGCCCCTTTTAGTTTGTGAACATTTGTTACTTTTAATTTCATTTAATGCAATTTTGATATTTTGTCTTTCTTTAATGCTTGTTTAAGTTTTTATTATTATTCTCATGCAATTGGTAGTTTCGATTTATTTTTATTGTAATTTATGATATTTTTCTTTTTATACATACTATTTGTTTGATAAAATGTCTCTTCTAATTTTTGTATAGTTTTTCACACTCTTGGTTAAAAATTGGGTAATTAGGTGAACTTGAGTTATGGATGTCCATTCCACAATGTGTTAGGATTGTTAGTTGGTTTGATTTCCATTGACGCTAGTTTTTCACTAAGTTAATTAGTGAGTTGACTACTTATGGATTGAGATCAATTATGCCCTTTTGACTTATCCTTGATGTTAGGATAGACTAATTGGAATTAATTCTATGCAATGTTTGTGGTCCATGACTAGGATAGGAATCCTCAATTCCCCAATCCTTGCCAAGAGTTCTTTTTGCCACTTAATTTTCATTTTTATTTAATTGCTTTGAGTTTTAATTTTCTTGCATGATTATTTAATTTCTTGCCTTTTAATTTTCTTGTCACCAACCCCCAATTTCTCATAGCCAATAATTGAGAATTTCATTGCAATTCCTAGTTGATAAACTCCAATTTTGTGGTTTATCTTGTGTTGAATTTGGTAGATTTTATCAACTTATCTCACATTTATTCAATGAAATAACATGTTTTATAATTCTCCTTAAATTTGTGCTTAAGAGTGAAACCATGCTTTTTAGCCCTTAAAATAGCTAAATTTAATTTACTTTAATTCCATTCGATGCCTTGATATATTTGTTAAGTGATTTCAGGCTTATAAGGTAAGGATTAGATGGAAGAGGTGAAGAGAAAAGCATGCAAAGTGGAGAATTCATGAAGAAATGAGGATTCGCTTAATTCAAGGCGACGCGTACGCGTGATCCACGCGTACAAGTGAAAAGGACATCTGCCAGGCGACGCGCACGCGTCACCCACGCGCACGCATGACGTTGGTCACGTGACCTCATTAAAGGCAAAATACTGGGGGCGATTTTTGAGCCATCCAGACCCAAATCCAACTCATTTCTGAAACTATTTGATGCAGAATTCAAGAGGAAACCAGGGGGAAGCAATTAGTGTAGGTTAGGACCATGTCTTATGGTAATTTTCTAGAGAGAGAAGCTCTCTCTTCTCTCTAGAATTAGGATAAATTTAGGTTAAAATTCTCTTAGATTTAGGTTTTAATTCTTGTTCTCATCTAGTTCCTTTTACTTTTCCGTGTTCTTTTGCTTTGATTCTCTTAGTTTTTCGTGTTATTCTCTTTATTTTGCCACTTTTCATGTTCTTAAACCTTTGTTACTTTTAATTTCATTTAATGAAATTTGAGGTTTTATGTTCTTTTTTTGCTTAATTGAGTTTCTATTGTGATTTTCTTGCTTTGGGTAGTTGTAGAATTTATAGTTCTTGCAAATTTACCTTGCTTTCCTTTTATGCCTTCCAAGTGTTTGACAAAATGCTTGGTTGAGCTTTAGAGTAGTTTTTGAGTATTCTTGGCTTGGAAAGAGAAATTGGGAGTCTTGAGTCATTAATACCCAATTTAGATTGGTGATCTAGAGTGATTAGTTAGTCTTGTATCCATTAACATTACTTATGGATTGGGATTAACTAGACTTATTTGACTTTCTCCCGATGTTGGAGATGACGAAATAGGACTAGCTCTTGTTAATTATTGTATGATATTAATGACTAGGATAGAAAGCCTTGATTCTCAATCCTTGCCATGAATGCCTCTTTTTAGTAGTTGTTATATTTAGTTGTTTGATTTATTTTCTTGTCATCTAACTTTCTTGTCATTTAATTTCTTGCCTTTTTACCAACCCAATCCCTTGAATCTCATAACCAATAATTAAGCACTCAATTGTAATTCCTAGGGAGAACGACCCAGGACTAATACTCTCAGTTATTTTTATTGGGTTGAACTTGTGACAACCAAAATTAAAATTTGATTGAAGGTTGTTTATTGGTTTGGACTATACTAGCAACGGAAATATTTTGTGAAATTTCGAACCGACATAAATTCCTTCTTTCAGTGCCTTATCTCTACATAAAGTGTCCCATCAAACCTACTACATTTTTCTTTCTGTACCTCCCTATCCCCACAAAAATTGTATCATTTTCCTGTGAATGGTATCTAATAGAGCCTTGGAAAGCTTAAAACAGCTTAAGGTATATAACCTAATAGTCAAACCAATTGCTTTTACGAGGACTTCTCTTTCGCTTGATGAAAAGGATCTTTTCCACAGACTTAACTTCTTGAATACTTTATCTTTTATGAATCTGAATATCTCCTTCAGGATCTGTGATTGTCGCTGGCAATCCCAAATATTTGTCTTGGGATCCAACGTTAGGAACCTGTAATAACTGAGAGAGATCTATTTGGGTTTGTTAGGGAGTGTTTTGACAAAAGAAAATTGAGGACTTGTTTAGATTAATTTGCTGGCCACTTACTCTGCTGTACTCCTGTAGTAGATGCAATAGGTTCTGACATAATTGATCTGTAACTTTACTGAATAGAATTGAGTCATTTGCAAAGAATAGATGAGTAATAATAGGGCACCTTCGGTTAAGTCTTAGGCTAGAAACCTATTTACTCTGTTCTCCTCTATGGAGCAGGTGGAAAAAACCTTCTACACATAGTATGAAAAGATAGAGGGAAGAGAATCACCTTGTCAAAAACCTCTTGATGGCTTAAAAAAGCCTAGTGAGTGACCATCCACAGTCACAGAGTATGACATCGTAGTAACATACTCCTTTATCCAATCAATCCATTTGCTATAGAAACCCAGTTTCTCCATAATTTTCCAAACAACACTTCATTCTACTCTGTCTTAGATCTTACTCATGTCTAATTTAAAATCCAGGTCATAATCACCATATTTCTTGTTTTTCAAAAAATGCATTAATTCATGAAAAATTATAACATTATCACTAATCAGACGACCTTTGATGAAGGCACTCTGATTCTTACTAATTATCTTGTCCATCACTCCTTGCATTCAATAAACAAGAATCTTGAAAATGGCTTTGTAGAAAACTAAACGTAAGCTAATCAACCTAATTTGGCTCATAGTATATGCACCTGGTATCTTCAAGATCAAGCATATCTGAGTGTGATTTAAGGCCCTTAGTATTCTGCCACCTGAGAAGAAGCTCAAAACTATTTGAACCAAATCCTTCTAAATGATATTCCAAAAAAAAAACTAGAAGAATATAGTTATAAATCCATCCTTTCCTACGACTGAATAAGGATTAATTGAGAAAACTACATGTTTGAGCTCTTTTTTCAAGACTGGGTGAGTTATAATTATGTTTTTCCGATTCTCCACTCTAGCGTTTGTACCATCTAATACCTCATTCAGATCATCCAGACTAGATGTAGAAAATAATTTCTCAAAAAAGTTTTGAGCCACCTTACCAATTCCTTAAGTATCCGCAAATTCCTATCCTCCTTCATCTCGCAGTTTTTCAATTTTGTTTTGACTATTGCAATTTCAAAAGCGAGAATGAAAAAATTTGGTATTCTAATCTCCCCATTTAATTTATTTTACCCTTAATTTCTCCCTCCAATATCTCTTTCTCCAATGCATCTTGTAGGTTTCCTCAAGGATCAATATTCTATTTCTATCCGCCTCATGAACTTTCAGTTTCTCTTCTTCTAATTGTGTTTTAGTCTCTTGAATAAGCTTTTTAGAGTTACTGATGGTAGAAGATTGCCATTGTACTAATGTTGCAAACATTATTGATTTTATTTGCCAATATAAACATAGTTGAGCCTGTACAGTTAATCTGCCACATCTCCTGAACGATTCTTCTCAATTCTTCCTCTTTATACCATCTCTCATGAAAACAGAATTTGTACTTTTTCTTGCATTTGGAAATGTCTTGAATTGAAAGGAGAGGTCTATGATCTGATTCCAGGTAATCTAAGTGCATAATATTTGCATCTGGGTATGTTACCATCCAATCCTGGGATACCAAACATCTATCAATTCTCTCTCTGATTAAATTACTCCCAAATTGTAAATTGCACCATGTAAATTTAGGCCTCCAAACATTAAGTCTCGAAGTCTGTCCTCATCAACAAAGCTTTGGAATTCATGCATAAAGCTTGTTGAGTTGGCCTACCTTCTTCTTTTTCATGGTGAGCAAGGATAGGATTAAAATCTCCAATGATAAGGTACATAGAATTAATAGAATTAACACATCGAAGTGCCTTTTCAAATTGAACATTCCTTTTATTTTCGTCATTGTGGAAGTACACCCCAATTATACTCCATTTTTTTCCACTCCTCGGTTCCACCCAGCGGAATTGAATGAAAAAGGATACCGATTCCTCAATAGTAACCTAAAACTCCTCGTTCCATGCCAACATAAACTCTTTGAGGATCAACGCAAAACGACTTTTTGAAACCTAACTTCTCACATTGAGCTCTGACAAATGATGGATTGTTCTTGGTTTCACATAAGAACAACACCTGGGGGAACAGGATCTTCTAATTTCTTGGATATTGTGAACTGTTAGGGGTTTTTCCAAACTCCGACAGTTTCATGTCAGCAACTTCACTGAGATTGGGGGTGCCAAATTCAGGTTGGAACCTTCCCCCATTTCAGCAACCTCTATTTCTAGTATCATTTCCTGCTGACCACCAAATTCTTCCTCAAATTCACTGCTCCTTCTCTTCACACCTATCATATTCACCTCAATACTCCCATGTCTTGCTAGATGTTTTATTTTTAATCTTTTATTTCTTGCTGTTGTGGTTTGACTTGGTTGATTTATGGTGAGAAAATTGATCTGGTTTGATGTATAAACATTGTCCTTATTCACATTCTACAGTTGAATAATCTTCTCCAATACTTTAGACATATTTCACCCCTTATTTTTGCCTTTAAATGATTCTCCTGTGTTGTCTTCCTTATCTCCAAAGGCTACTATTTGGTTTGATTGACTTCTTTTAACTTTGTCTTTCATTAATAGAGCACTAAAGCTTCTTAAAAGACTGGCTGGAGTAGGCTTCTTTGGTCTGTTTTCATTTCTCCAGCATGGTTTATTTTGCATAGGTTCTGAATTCTCCTTGATGACGAAAAATGGTTTTCCGCACAAACTAACCGGCAAGTATACCAGGTCGCATCAAGTAGTAAAACTCACAAGAGTGAGGTCGATCCCATGAGGATTGATGGATCAAGCAACTTTAGTGAGGTGATTAGTCTAGTTAAGCTAATATTGATGAATTGGGTAAAATTTGATGAACAGAAAATAAATTGCAGGAAATCTATAGTACTGGATGTAAATTGGCAGAAACTTAAATGGCAAGAAACTTAAATTGCATGAAAAATAAATTGCAGAAAATGTAAATTAGGATTGGGTGCTGGGAAATTAAAGGAAGCAATAAATTCAGAAGCAATTAAAATGAAGGTCAACAGAAAGAAAGATTCATTAGGGATTGGAGATATCATAATCCACAATGAATCAAATGGGTCTTAACTCCTTTCTCAATCATATGAGTAGATCTATGGCAGATTGAAGTTGATTGGATCCCAATTCCTTGGCAACCTAATCCCTCTAATCACAATCAATCTTGCCAATTCCTTGATCCAGTTGTCATGAGAAGAGATTAAGTACATGTCTGGTGCACGAAATTGTGATCATCAATGGCGCCATCAACATGGTACGCTCAATTGCAATCTCAACTATTTATCACAACTTCGCACAACTAACCAACAAGTGTACTGGGTCGTCCAAGTAATAAACCTTACGCGAGTAAGAGTCGATCCCACGGAGATTGTTGGTATGAAGCAAGCTATGGTCACCTTGTAAATCTCAGCCAGGCAGATTCAAATGGTTATGGATGATATATGAATAAAGCATAAAGTAAAGATAGAGATACTTATGTAATTCATTGGTGAGAACTTCAGATAAGCGAATGGAGATGCTTTGTCCCTTCCGTCTCTCTGCTTTCCTACTATCTTCATCCAATCCTTCTTACTTCTTTCCATGGCAAGCTGTATGTTGGGCATCACCGTTGTCAGTGGCTACAATCCCGTCCTCTCAGTGAAAATGTTCAACGCACCCTGTCACGACACGGCTAATCATCTGTCGGTTCTCAATCAGGTTGGAATAGAATCCATTGATTCTTTTGCGTCTGTCACTAACGTCCAGCCTTCAGGAGTTTGAAGCTCGTCACAGTCATTCAATCATTGAATCCTACTCAGAATACCACAGACAAGGTTTAGACCTTCCGGATTCTCTTGAATACCACCATCAATTCTAGCTTATACCATGAAGATTTCGATCAAGGGATCCAAGAGATAAACATTCAAGCCTTGTTTGCTTGTAGAACAGAAGTGGTTGTCAGGCACTCGTTCATAAGTGAGAATGATGATGAGTGTCACATAATCATCACATTCATCATGTTCTTGGGTGCAAATGAATATCTTAGAACAAGAATAAGCTGAATTGAATAGAAGAACAATAGTAATTGCATTAATACTCGAGGTACAGCAGAGCTCCACACCTTAATCTATGGTGTGTAAAAACTCCACCGTTGAAAATACATAAGAACAAAGTCTAGGCATGGCCGTGAGGCCAGCCCCCAAAATGTGATCAAAAGATTCAAAGATCTAAAGATGAAAATACAATAGTAAAATGTCCTATTTGTAGAGAACTAGTAGCCTAGGGTTTACAGAAATGAGTAAATTACATAAAAATTCACTTCCGGGCCCACTTGGTGTGTGCTTGGGCTGAGCATTGAAGCTTTCATGTGTAGAGACTTTTCTTGGAGTTAAACGCCAGCTTTTGTGCCAGTTTGGGCGTTTAACTCCCATTCTTGTGCCAGTTCTGGCGTTTAACGCCGGACAGTTTTGAGCTGATTTGGAACGTCAGTTTGGGCCATCAAATCTCGGGCAAAGTATGGACTATTATACATTTCTGGAAAGCCCAGGATATCTACTTTCTAACGCCGTTGAGAGCGCACCAATTGGGCTTCTGTAGCTCCAGAAAATCCACTTCGAGTGCAGGGAGGTCAGAATCCAACAGCATCTGCAGTCCTTTTCAGCCTCTGAATAAGATTTTTGCTCAGGTCCCTCAATTTCAGCCAGAAAATACATGAAATCACAGAAAAACACACAAACTCATAGTAAAGTCCAGAAAAGTGAATTTTAACTAAAAACTAATAAAAATATAATAAAAACTAACTAAAACATACTAAAAACATACTAAAAACAATGCCAAAAAGCGTATAAATTATCCGCTCATCAATGTCTCTCATCCATAAGCCACACAATCTCTCAAGATCTTAATTTCTCTCGAATGGTGTTGATCAAGAGAGTTGTGAAGGATAGAGCCCCAACTTTAATGTCCATGATTCCCCTTCCGAGACTCACACAAGTATTCAACAGATTCAAATCCCCTTCTGGAGTGAATGAATCTCAATGACAACAAAGGGTATCCTATAGCTATCCAAGCGGATTGAGAAGAAGAAGAAGTTTACTAAATCATGTGAATCATAATAGAGCTCCTCCCCTAACGAAGTGGGATTCAATTGATCATTGCTCTGAGAACACTTGTAGAAAATTTAAATTGCATAAAAGTAAATCAATCTCAGTGTTAACGGGAATGTAAAATTGCATAAAGAAAAATTGTAGAAGAGAAGCGTAAGAAATTGAAATTTCATAAACTAAACTCAATTCAATACAACTGAAATGCAAAAGTGCGGAAAAGAAAAATATATCGAACTAAAATTCTATACTACATTCTCTGGAGTCTCTAATTCTCCAGGAGAGTTCTGGAGTCTTTAATCCTCCAGCCAGAGCCCCTACTCCTACTGCTCTGAGCCTTTTTTTAATTCTATGAAACTAATGCCTTTCTATAGGTTTTTCTAAATTATAAATTGAAAATAAATTAAAAACAAATTACAATCAAATAAAAATGAACTAGTCTAAATGATCTTTGTGGTTTTAATTGGTTGACAATTGTGGGCTTGCTTGCTTAAAGTTTAAATGGATTTGAAGTGATGTTAATTGAGTAAAAGATGGGCTTCCAGAAAAACGTAGCGTTTTTGAAGAGAACATAACGCTCGAGTACCCACGCGTACGCATCACCCACGCATACACGTGCTTCAATAATTTGACACATTGATATATACGTGTAACCCACGTGTACGCGTTGCTAGCTGAATTTTTCCACTCCACTTGTCTTAGGCGCTCTTGAACGGGAGAGCGTAGTGTTCTTTTCATGAACGTAGCGCTCATTGTTGGAGCGTTCTTGAAGAAACGCAGCGCTCCTTGCTTTATATTTTTACGCTAAGCTCCCTTTTGGTTTAATTAATGACCCCATGCTTGCAAATTAAATGGCTCATTGCATGCATAAATATTATTAACGCCTTGCATTGTATTAACTCATGCTTCCTGAATTAATTAATGGCGTTATAATATTGCATGCACGCTTTCATTGGCTTTATTACATTAATTAGTAATGCCAATGCATTACTTAATTAACGTATGATTCATTCATTGCCAATTGGCATTAATAATAAAAGTTTTATGCATGCATGCTTTTATTATTAATTCATGATAATGCATGCATAAGATATTAATGCTAATGTATCATGTTACTAATGCCAAGGCTTTATGGTTATGGGCCACGTTTTTAAAAGCGTAGCCTAAGATTTTAAAAACATGTTCAAATTTTAAAGTGTGTCTAAAATTCCTTTTTTTTTATGAAATTAATTTGTTTTTTTTTGTTTTTTTTTCTATTAATTTTCTACAAAATTTATAAAATCAAAAGATTAAAACAATATACTATTTAAGCACTAAAATACTCAATAATTAAACATTAATCATCAATTTTTTATATGAAAAAATATAGAAAAACACAACATGGTGTGCAATCATCACTCCTTCATCACTTCTATTTGTTTTTCTATTCGTTCAACCTTTAACCAATCTCCCCAAACCCCCCTTCCATCTTATTCCTCCTCATCTTCATTATTTCCATCATTATAGTTTTGTATTTCATATTTCAGCCGAATTTTCATGAGTTTTCAATTAGGGTCTGCAATTTTGGTCACTTAGCTTGTTTCATTTTTTGGGTTGCATCCAGGTTAATTCTCACCTTTAAAATTCGTGACTCTTGTCCTCTCATAAAAAATAGATCCACATCCATGACCTAGCCCAACGTTTCTCCTATCTTCCTCCCTAATTCCTTTGTCTTCAATATTTTGGCATCCCCCAAAGTTGAACTCAGATAAGGACAAAAGAGAAATCTTCTTTTCCAATTTCCATCTCCTCATATCATGATGAGTGGAAAACTTATGTGCTCAGATATTGGTAAGTGCATTAAATCACATCAAGTAATACTACGATAAGTGAATATTGTTCCCACGAGAATTAACAGATTGAAGCAAACAACATCCAATTAAATCTCTAATTAGATTAATCAAACCTTGGCAAGAGGATTATGGGTCTTGAACTAGAAGCAAAACAAAGAAGAGGAAGAGTGTTGTACGAGAGAAAGCTTAAAGATTTAGGAGAAATAATCAAGAATGGAGATGTTAAAGGCTTCAGAAATGTTAAATTTCTAGAAAAAGCAATACTTGTGTTTCTTTACTTTAATTCATACAAAAAACTTTTCACAACAAATTATTTATAATTAAATTCCAATGCCTTGACAATTTAATTTCTCTTAACTCAATTAATCGCCAAATTCTTGGTCAACTAATTAAGAGAAGAGGTGAAGAACAGTTTCGATTTAAAGCCACATAATATTCAAAAACTATCTTTTGGTGAATTACATGTCATTTATTGAAAAGACTAGTTCAAAATAATTGAAGATTGTAAAATGAGTTTCAAGCTAATTTTGATATTAAATTTGTCAAAGTAATAACAGAATCTATGACAGAATTAGAATATTTTCCAATACTTCTAACCATTAAAGATGAAGAACAAAACTCAATCTTAAAAAAGAGGAAGAGCATGAATTAAAATAAAAAAATACTTGTATTATTAATCCACAAAAATAAAACAAAGCTCCTAACCTTTAACAAAGGAGATTTAGTTACTTATGATAGAAAAGAAACTAATGAAAGAGTGGTTCGATGATGATCGGGATCTGAGGATCCTAGATCCTCGATTGTATGTTTATGTGAACCTTATTCACTTATTTATATCTAATTTCCTAAATAATTGAAATTTAAAAACTAATCATATCTTCCAAAAAAAAAAGATAAGATAACTACTTAATTTAAAACAATAATTCAAATCTAGCCTAATCTAAATTCTAACAACCATATCTTATCTTTCTAGAAGAATTTGTTGCTAACTAATCATTTAATTCTTGAATCTTGACTTAAATTGAATCTTCCTGGGAGTTTGAAGTGAGCTAGACACTGTGCTTGGTGGTTTAGGTGTTGGGCATGGTGATTGGGTGCTGGGCTTGGTGAACTAGAGCTGGGCACCAGAGCATGGTACTTTGGTGCTGGACTTGGTCTCTTGAAGCCTGACGCCTCCAAACCTTGTGTTTTCTTCTAAATTTTATCTTGATTTGCTTAATTATATCCTAAAAATACAATCATTCTAACAAAATTCCAAACATATGGCTAGTTATCAAAACTTCACTAAAAATATAAGAATTTTGATTTAAAACTAAAAAATTAATAAAAAAATCCAAAAATAACTAAAAATATCTAGGCATCAAATCACCTCTTGATATTCAATATGAAGTTCTTAAATAGCTAAGGTACTTCTTTTTCGATTTGGTTATTATCTTGTTCCTTATAGAAAAGGAATTGAAATTTGTTGTCTTCATGATCCATCACTTTTAATCCATTTGGGTGTCTTTAAATTGCTGTCATTATTGGCTCGATCGTACCAATTGTAAATTTTTTATTTGATAGTAATCTGCCAACAAGGCTCTGTTTGCATTTCTCCAGTCCCTCTTGAACATCTGAATTATCAAAAAGAATTACACCCTCTATCCTTAGTGACTTTTGTGTTTCCTCACTTCCTGGTGTTTGTCTTGTGTCTCTCATGATTTTTTTTCATGTATTAGAGGAGTCCTCTGCGTATATAGACATAATTAGGATTCCACGTTGTTAAAACTCACAAACACTTGAATCCTAACAAAGCACTCAAACTCTAATGGGCATTTTTTTATGTAGATATTCCGCAAAAGTTTTAATTGTCATTAAAATACATTATATTCCGGCCCGGTCCAGCTGGCATCATGCCCCGACTCGGACGGCCGGTCCAACGAAGTCGTTAGACCTGAACCGGGAGACCGACCCGACACCTCCACCCCTACAGCACAGCACCTGATAGCTGGGGGAAAAGGAAACTTTCTAGAAGGTAAATTTGCTCTTGTGGGACCTGTCCTAGGTACAGGGTATAT
Source organism: Arachis hypogaea (assembly GCF_003086295.3). Lineage (NCBI taxonomy): Eukaryota > Viridiplantae > Streptophyta > Magnoliopsida > Fabales > Fabaceae > Arachis > Arachis hypogaea. The sequence continues at coordinate 52,790,178 of NC_092039.1, read as the reverse complement.
AGGGAGAAGGACCTACTCCTCCCCGAAGTACGTCACTACACCCTCACTTTTATTGTCATCTATGCGGATTCTAATTTAGACGTCGGAGTTCTTTTTGTAGGTGACTCCCCCTCTTTCCAACACCACAAAACGGAAGGTCGCTAGGACCCCTCCGTCCATCCTTCGACACGAACCCGGAAAATCCGTCCCTTCACCAGCAACCCACTTCTAGACTCCTAGTCTCTTACACCCATCCTGTTCAATCGACCTGTTCGATACCCGACAAACGAACACATTGTTTTATTAATGTATAGAACATAAAATTACTAAGATAAAATAAATCATACATCTCTAATGTATTGGCTAACTAAGTATATAAAATAAAATAAATACATAAGATATTTCTCTAATTAATTAAAAATCATTCAAGCAATATGCTGAAGCCCACCATCACATGCATTTTGGTTCCTCATTCAGAAGATAGATTGATCATTATAGACTTATAACTAATAATTGGATCCTTTATTTGACTACTCAAAATTGTGGTGCCACATGAGTAGGAAATAGGGTTTCACCGTGTTGTCATTGTTCCACTTAATTAGATATAACTGATTGCTCCGGTAAAGATTCATACGAATATAATAACTAAAAATCGTTAAATAATTTAATATTTAATTAACCTATTTAACATAATAAATACATATTAAATATCTTTAAATATTATTTTTATATAAAAATATTTTGACGTTAGCAATCCTCTTATACATGCATGCTTCAATGCAAACAAGACCCGAGCTCCTTCCTTTTATAATTTCTTTATCATTTCTACACATCACGTTAGTTGGAAAAAGTACGAACAACAAAAGAATTTCTTCTTTGTTAGGTGTGACGTTTTTTTCTTTCTTTTTTGGTTAGCGTGTGGTAGGGTTTTCAGATCAACTTTCACGGGTTGGATCATTGGATCTGCCATTTAATTTTCTTTGTTTGTTTTCATGATTTTGTTTGTTACTTTTTGTTCAGCTATCGAATTATTGACATATAAAGTTACACGAATTTGGCAATGTGCTTGGTTCTTGGTTGGAGTTCATTATCAGAGTAGAACAACTTTGTTACATATATATATAGCTCGGTAGTTTTCATATTCATCGCCGAAAATGAAATGTCAACGATCTAAAATTTACGGAACACATGTTCAAACATAGAAATGGCTATATTGGAATCAAGATTCAAGGGTGACACGAACTACATGCTTAGCTTCAAATTAAAAGTTTAAACATATAAAATATAGGATTATATAATCGAATTACGTATTTACATTCACGGAACTTCGTTGTGAATTACAAACATACACTTTGTTATAGGACAAAAATAACTATATATATAAAATTTTCATTCTTAGTTACCTGTCGTTATTACTACAACTCATGCATACTGATCTTGTTGAGGTTGGTTGGTGTATAGCTCATCCGTCGATGAATGTTTTCAAATTTTTCGTCGAGATGAGTTATACATCGGCAAGGAGAGAATAAGAGGGTGAGTACCTGCAAAAGACACTTCGACGCTCAAGTCAGTAAGTGTTTAAGGGGTATAAGAATTTTATGTTTAAAAAATGTTAAACATGAAATAGAATTATTAGGTGTGTTTGTTTATAATAATTTTATAAATATAGAATGTAAGACATGAAAATAGAACATATAATAATTCTATGAATATAGAATGTAAGATATGAAAATAGAAATTATCATGTTTTTTGTTTATAATAATTCTATGAATATAGAACGTAAGACATGGAAATAGAACTTATCATGTGTTGTGTGTTGAGATATAAAAATTGGTGCCTTTTATAGGCATAGAGTTGATGAATGATATTCATGTTATGACCGTTTGGTCATTAAGATGGAACTGATGGTCATTAAGTCGGTAATAAAAGTGTCGGTTACAAGCAAAGAATGAATGATAATTAAGGTCGAGTTATAACTCATAATGCACAATACAGACCGAGTTATAAGGTGATGGATCACAGCCCCCAAGCTTTTTCTGCCGATCAAATGATCCAGGCTAAGTTTAGAAAATAAAATGAGTTATAACTCGGTTAAAAGATAAGTGAATAATCACTACAAGAAAAAGCGTATTTTTCGACGCAAAAAATCGACGTCTATCTCTCCCATCGATATTTTTTGACGGCTTGCTGTCGATATTTTGAAAAAAGATAATTAAAAATAAAATAATAAAATCGACAGCCTAGTCGTCGATTTTTTTTATGATGCATTAATCCTATCTTAACTATCGTCATATGGTCGACGAACCAGGGGTTGAAAATACTTTTCTGTTAAAATTGATGGACATAGCATCTATTTTTATATTTAAAATATCAATAATGTTTCCATCGATAAATTTAAACGGTTTAGATTGCTTTCTAAAATCAAATAAATGATGTGGATTTAATGTATAAAATAGACGCTAAGTGCATTGCTTTTTTTCAAGTTAAAATCGACAAATAAGCCGTCGAATTTTATTGTTAAAAACACAACCTCACGTCCACTTCCCGCCTCCAAGTCAGGAACACAATTTTCCTCCAAATTTTTCATTTTCTCACCAACCCTCATTTTACCCCAAATTCACCAATTCTTATTCTCCATGGCCAGCGTCACGGTTGCGCTGCCGTCATCCGTTTGCTCGCACTGCCGTCGCGCTCTGTTGCTGTCTTGCCGCTATCGCTCCTTCTCTCTCTTGCCGCCGTCGCTCCTCCTACTTTGATCCTTCTCTTCTCTCTCTCAATCGAGCTCCCAAGAACTAAGTATCTTTTTTTGACTATTACTGAACTCTTTTCAAAGTCAAATTCAGTTTCATTTGGAAATCTCTTATTTTAGGTGTAAACTATGACCTAATCGTAATCTTCTATTTTTTAAATCTAGAAATTCTGGTCATGTTTATTCTAGTTCTATTTTATTTTGAGAGCTAAAACTATGGTGTGATGTTAATGTGAGAGTTTTGGTCCTCTACGAAAATTGCGTGAGGAGGAAGGAGAAGAGGGTCCTCCTTTTAAGAACAATTCAAGGCCTCGTTGAATTGCTCACTTTGTTGAGCCTTCTTCTTTTGCGTGAGTCCACCTTTTTGTTGTTATTGCTTCTTTATTTTGTGGATTGTTTGAAATTGAAACCCTTTTTAGTTTATTCTGTTCTAGAATTACAAAACATTGGGTTTTGGATTATTGTTATAGCTATTGAAATTGCTATGTCAAGTGTTGACTTTGTAATTATTGGATAGCGTTTATCATTAGTCAAAAGTTATAAGTATAACAGTTAGTTAGCACAGGATCTTTTTAATAATTAATATTAGTTTATGGTTTTGTAAAATAAGAGTAATCCAGGAAGATTTTTTTATACTTTTTAATAAAAGACTATTGAAACTTTGTTTTCTTTTATTATTATTTTTTATTTTTATTTTTGATTACAAATCAATCAAACTTGCCAACCAACTCCAGATTAGTCAGATTAGTCAAATAGTAGATAAGTTTATACCCTTTTCAATAACCGGCCTTAAGATTTTTAACTTATCATGGCAATGATTCCTCTTAGTAAAACGTTGTTTGTTCCTCTTACCAAAAATATACTAAAAATAAAAATACAACGAATTAAATGCAAGTCTTTTGTTCTCTGTAGATATGTCTGGAACCTTGAGGGATCAGAATGGGTGCCTACACTTGTTATCCTTAGGTTAAACCGGGCTGCTCTGCGTGTTCAGTAGAGTCCAAAAGGTATGAAAGATGCTGCCATGACCTAGTAACTCTCTACCTTACTATTGGTGATGTTCCCATCACCAAGAGGGTATTTATGTTTAGCTGCACATTTTCTGCTGCCAACCATACCAAAAAATGGTGTGAAAGTGACCAGGAGCCATAGTAGCCGAGAGGCTATCCAACCAAGAATGCTACCTCATACTTTCTAGCTGTAATAGGATAATCAACTAGAAAGGTATTGAGACCAAGCGAGGAATGAGTGTAACTATATGAGTTGAAACGAAATGCGTTTCAAAATGAATCCTAACTACACTAGACACGTATGTTGGACTAAAGAATAGTTCAAATATGATATAAATGATCAATAATGGCCGCCTATCAGTCGCAGATTGAAGTATCCTTAGCTTAGGATGCAAAACCTCTCAGGTGACTCGACTTTACTGAGAGGAAGGAATTATTTAAAAAGTTTTAATTTATGCCTAGAATTAATCATGTTTGTGGTGGTGGCTAAGTCATCTGAATTAATCATTACCGTAAGTTATAATGGTCCCAACCAAAAAAAGACAAACCTATATATTCTTTTCTGAAATGCTAATCAATCTGTACCTTTTCCTATGACAAATATCTAATACTAGTCTAACTTTTGATGCTGGAATAAAACTGCTTAAATTTAAAATTTATCATCATTCCAACTTTCTTAGATACTGTATGCTGTTTCTATTCTTATTTTTTATTTTGTTGATTTATTTTGTTGAATTATTTTCAAATAGAAAGCTGAATATAGCACTTGTGAACATAGTGAATAGCTGTGACATTAAATTATTTTAACATCATATGCATGCTGTAGTACATCAAATTTTTTATTGAACATGCTCCTCTGTGTTTCAGTCTCAAAAATTGATGAAAAAAACATATCCGATCCTCCCTTGGAATAGTTATTACTATGCATTGCATTAGTTTCTTGCTAGTTGACGGTTACTTTCTAGCTAAGTGATCATCTTGTTGGAATAAATTATTTTATTAACACAGATCATCCATATTAAATCACCAAAAATATATCATAATGCAAAAGCGTACCTTTACTCGTAGAAATAAGAAATTGATGGAAGAATTTGGATCTTGTGGTTCTTTCGATATTTCTCAACCAAAGTCTTCTGTATCCCTAGGGCTGAATTGTAACTCTTCTGATGGGAAAAAAGCGACAAAGGCGGCTTTTGGTATATTGGGGACCGAAACCCTAAAGACACTATTTATACTTGAGCATGGCACCTATTAAACCCTAAAACCCAAATAAAATAGTATCTAAAGTCCAAAAGATAATATATCTAAAATCCAAAAGATAATTATCTAAAGAACAAAAGATAATATCTGATTTTATTCTCATTTAATTTCAAATCAAAAGTAATTATGACTTATTCAATTTAGCATTTATAACAATAAATGAGATCACCATTATATAAGTCATTTAATTTGAAATAGCATAATTTGTGATTATAATTAATATATATGTATTGTTCACAAACAAATTAGAAAATTAAAATAATTTCCTAACAATCTCCCACTTGGGCTATACATATATTCTTTTTTGACATAATTACATCTTATAAAATTTATACACATATCTGAATGCTATTTCTCTCACTAGCTACTTTAACAATCTGGTCCGTCTCATATATTAGATATGGAATCACGCAGCTTTTATCACATTAAATGTCGTGACTAAACCACGACAATCACCATCCTAATATACTTAACAACATAGATCAAATTCGGATGAGTAATATAGAAATTACATGCCAAGTGATCTCATGCATGTCTATTTCCAACTGGTCCAACTTTAAAACTTTATTGAGATCAAATTGCAAAATGAACATTTCACACAATAAGAAATAAACCATCAACTTAATTCTGCAGAAAAATAATTCAATATCTGTCATAGGATATATAGCATAAAATAAACTCCCACTAAACCAAGGCATCACAAATATTGGAACCCATCCGAGCACTGTGCTCATGAAAGACTTTAGGGATCAATCCCTTATTTAATGAGTCTGCTAGCATATATTTTGTTCCTATATGTTCTTTGGAGATCTGTTTTTCTTGAATTTTCTCCTTGACAACTAAGAACTTGATGTCTATATGCTTCGATTTTGTCAAGCTCTTATTGTTGTTGGAGTATAGTACTGCTGACTTATTGTCACAAAATATCTTTAATGACCTTTCAATGTTATGTACTATACGAAGCTTAGTGACAAAGTTTCGCAATCATATGCCATGAAATCGGAATCAAAGTACCCAATGATCTCCAAATTTTCTGATCTCCTATAAGTAAGCATGTAATCCTTTGTTCTCTTTAGATAACACATTATGCATTTAACAGCTATCTAATGAGCTATGCCCAGATTGCGCAAGTATCTACCAAACACTCCTACTATAAATGATATATCAGAATGTGTGCATACTTAAGCATACATTAAATTTTCTAGTGCTGATGCATAAGGTTTATCATGTATTGCTGTCTTCTCAAGATCATTTTAGACATTGCTTAAGACTAAAGTTTTCTCCTTTATCTACGGATGTGTCCATTGGTCTACAACTTTCTATGACATATCTACTTAAAATCCTTTTTTTTGATATAGTTCTTTTGTGATAATCCAAGAATAACTTGAGAGCGATCTCTTAGTATCTCGATTCCTAATACAAAAGAGGTATCACCAAGATCTTTCATTTCGACTTTGTTCAATAGAAATTTTTTAGTTTCATGCGACAAGCCTATATCGTTACCGGCAAGTAGAATGTCATCAACATATAAGACCAAAAATATGTATTTACTCCCACTGAACTTGTGGTATACACATTTATCTATAATATTTACCTTAAAACCATATGAGGTAATGCCTTGATTAAACTTATGATACCATTAACGGGAAGCTTGTTTAAGATCATAGATATATTTTTTCCTTTTTTATGTTGGATCTCCTTAATGGTACTTCTTGATGTTGTTGAGCTTGCTATATGGGTTGGGGTTGTGGAGGATTCTCATTATTTTTCTATGCTGTAGCGGTATCTTGAGCAATAATAATATTCTCATTATTCTCTTGTACTATAACTGGATCTACAGTAGGATTCTCATTGTGCTCTTGTACTATAACTGTATCTTGAACAATAATATGCACAAGGACCTGATCATTTTCAGTTATAGAATCCTCATCAAAAGCAACATTCCTAATATTTTCTTCCCCCCCAAACTCAACATCCTCAAGAAATCTCGCATTTTCCGTTTCAAAAATAGACCTTGATGTGGGATTGTAAAACTTGTACTCCCGTGAAGGCTCAGCGTAACCAACAAAGTAACAACTACTTGTCCTTGAGTCCAATTTTATTTCATGCGACCTATAAAGTCGCGCCTCAGCTGGACATCTCCAAATATGCAAATGCTTTATACTGGGCCTTTTTCTAGTCCAAATTTCATATGAGGTTTTGTTAACTTCTTTGCTTGGCGCGCTATTAAGGATGTACACTACAATCTTTAAGGCTTCTCCCCAAAGTGATTCAGGCAAAGAAGAATGACTAATCATACTTCTCACCATGTCCTTAAGAGTTCGGTTCCTTCACTCTACAACACCAAACATGCTAGGTTTACCTGGTATGGTATATTGTGGAACAATACCACATTCCTCTAGGAAAAGAGCAAAACACCCGAGATGTTGCTCACCTGAACCCTCATATCTTCCGTAGTATTCACCACCACGATAAGATTTGACAACTTTAATTTTCTTTCCAAGTTGAAGTACAACTTCAGCTTTGAAAGACTTGAAAATATCCAAGGTTTAGGACTTTTCATGAATTAAATATAGATACCCGTAACGAGAGAAATCACCTATAACCATAACAAAGTACCGTTGTCCATTCCAAGAGACAGTAGGGAATGAGTCACATATATCGGTATGTATTAGGTCTAAGACCTCTTTAGCTCTCTCAGAACCTAATTTCCTTTCGTTTGTCCTTTTCCCCTTTATGCACTCAATGGACTTCAAAATCTGCCAAATTTAGGGGTCTAAGAATTTCGTCGGAGACGAGCCTCTGAATTCTCTGTTTAGAGATGTGACCTAGGCGTTTGTGCCATAATGATCCCAAATTCTCATTTAGTTTTTGTTTTGTACCTGTTTGCAGTATTTCATTATTATAAGAATTCAAATCAAGCCCATATAGATTATCCACCAAATGACCAGAGCAAATATTATTCGAATTATAAAAGAGACTGACTGTATTGTTTTTGAACGAACAAAAAATAACCTGATTTGTCCAAACAAGAAACAGAAACCAAATTCCGTCTAAATGACGGTACATAAATTGTCTCTAATAAATCCAAGTAAAATTCACTCGTAGAACATAATCTAAAGGTTCCTATAGCTTCGACAGAAACTATATTGCCGTCTGCCACATAGATGTATCTTTCAGCATCACTTGGCAGTCGGCTCCACAGGCAACCTGTATAGTAACACTTACATGAGTAATAGCAGCAGAATCTACCCACCAAGTATCAACAAGTGCATAACTTAAACTAGCCTTAGAACAAATGAAAGTAAGAATTATACCCTTCTTTACATGCCAGTGGCATATTCGGTAATATCCTTCTTCATGTGTCCTACCTTCTTACAAAAGAAATAGGTTTAAACTTGATCCTGTTTCTTAGCCTTTTTCTGCTTAGAAGGCACATCCGTAGTAGTATCACGCTTTCTTTTATATTGAGAAGATGAAGCCATATGAACACATTCAGTCTTATCTTGTTGTATCCTCTCTTCTTTTTGCACACAGTGAGATATAAGCTCATTTAAGGACCTTGTTTCCTTCAGAGTGTTATAACTCACTTTGAATTGCCCAAAGTGTGTAGGAAGGGAGATCAAAATGAAATACACGAGTAAGTTTTCAGACAACTTTAACTTTAGTGCTTTCAATTTTGAAGGCAAGATGAGACTTTCTATAATGTACTCCCTTATGTTCCCTTTATCTTTATACCTCATGGAGACAAGCTTGCTCAAAAGGCTACTTGCCTCCGCCTTTTCATTCTTAGCAAAGAAATTTTCAACGTCTTTCAAGAATTGTTTGGCATCTTTTTCCCTAGTAATTGAGCCCCGAAATGTCTCAGGATTTGAGTGCTTCATGATCATAATGCTCATTCGATTGGATATCTCTCATTTTTCTATTTTAACCTCATTGAGATTTTCTGGAATGGAAGTGGGTTTCTCCTTTCGAAGAACTATATCTAGATCCATACAACCAAGGACAACTTCTACGGTATCCTTCAAAACTTTAAAGTTTGAACCATTCAGCATAGGAATACTGCTAATTTGTGCAGAAACATTGGTAGCTGAAGCCATAGTTTCTTTATTAGAACAAAAAAGGATATACAGTAAATATTAGTTAAATAATGGAAAAAAAATCCATATTGAGATATCTAAAACAATATTAATTTTCAATCTTTGGATAGAAAAATTAACTGTAAATGATACTCTCATTGCAGTAATCAAATATTGCCAAAATTCCTGTCACACATTAAGCCTTTCTGTGGATTGATTGAATGCGCACATGAAAACTTAAACTTCACAACCTATTTATTACTGCATATATTTTCTATTAATTGGCCAAACAATAACGTTCCTTTGGGCCGATTATTGACCACATAATTAATAAAAAAATAAACAAAAGTGTGCAATGCTTATTATTTGGCCAAACAATAAACTTCTTTTGGGCCGATTATTGTCCGTATAAATAATAAGCATTACTTTATTCTTAATTAGCTACCCAAACATGTATTTACCATCAATATGCATATGTAATTCGGTTAAACATAGACCTTCCTTTGGGCTGACAAATATTTGCATGAATTACATATTACTATATTCCTAATGTTTTAAATAAATCAATTTTCATAAAAGAGGCTACTTTGGCAGCATAATGTTCAATCAATTTATTCTAAAACCAAATCTTTATAAAACAGGTGGGTATAATAATCTAAATTGTTACTAGTTTCTTTATGTAACAATTAAATAATAACATTATTTTCTATTACTCAAATATTATTAATGTGTACACATAACTTGGCCAAATATAAATCTTCCTTTGGGTGGATTAATATTTACATAAGTGACATATACATAATAATCCTTATATCCTAAGAGGATAATCAATCAATTTTGTACCAAATTAATGGCACACACCATTAAAACAAAATAATCATAATTCAATAATATTCCATCAATATTTATTAAAAAAAATTATGAGCATCATCAAAAAAAAAAGAATAACTGAAATACAGTGTATCCAGCATAATTCATGATGCATCAGCAAACATACTAATATATATATATATATATA